>NC_040086.1:16168125-16477500 GCF_003369695.1 Bos indicus x Bos taurus | reverse complement strand
ACTATGTAGCCTGGCCAATGACAACTTGTCTACTGGAGAGTAAAGCATATATACAAATTAAGATTGACCACAGTGCTTCTCTAATATTGCTGCTACTGCTGCTAAGTCGCTTTAGCCGTGTCCGACTCTGTGCGACCCCATAGACGGCAGCCCACCAGGCTTTCCCGTCCATGGGATTCTCCAGGCAAGAACACTGGAGTGGGTTGTCATTTCCTTCTCAAATGCATGAAAGTGAAAAGTGAAAGTGAAATCGCTGTCGTGTCCAACTCTTTGCAACCCCATGGACTGCAGCCTACCAGGCTCCTCCGTCCATGGGATTTTCCAGGCAAAAGTACTGGAGTGCGGTGCCATTGCCTTCTCCGCTTCTGTAATAAGGATCTGTTATTTTATTTCTGTGAACCCTATAAAGTTCTTTATGATATTGTTTAAATATTGTTTGTATTTTGTTGAGTCTAAAAATATATCCTATTCTAGATTATCTAGACAAATCCTTTCTTAAGTCTGATTGGTATTAATGTGGAAGGTGTGAAATGACTACCTAATTATTTAATAAAGTGTTTCTTACATTGAAATCCACAGATATATTGGGGGAACTTTGAGGTTATTCAAGTTTAAAAAGCATTGATACAAGATGAAAGTTGATAAGGCATTGTCATTTATCAAATCCCTCATATAAACCATATATTTTTAGAAAGATTTTATAAAATTTCACACTTAACCTTAAAATAATCACTTGAAGTTGACATTATCATCCTCACTTGTAGATAGTGAAACTGAAGTCTATAAAAGCTAAGCCAGTGAGAATTTGCTATATGACACAGGGAGCTCAAACCCAGTGCTCTGTGACAACCTAGAGGGGTGGGATGGGTCGGGGGTGGGTGTTTCAAGAGGGAGGGGACATATGTATACCTATGACTGATTCATGTTGATGTATGACAGAAACCAAAAAATACTGTACAGTAAGTATCCTCCAGTTAAAAATAAATTTTAAAAGTGCTCAGCAGTTTGCCCAAAGGTCACAGAGATGGTAAAGTTGAAGCCATAATGCTAACCTGAGTAGGTCTCATTTGTATCCTTCTACAACATGCTGACTTAGGAGAGGGAACAATTACGTGCTCCATACTTTTATTTATGATATCTAGGTAGTTAGGAGGTAATTCTGACAGAATCAGAAAAGCTGAAAAGCATGAGGTACATGTAGAAAACAAAATATACTTGAATCCAATAATGTAGCAAGGATGGAAGAAGCACTGCCAGATTTAGCAAACAAAAGTACTCAGTTAAATTTACATTTCATATGAATAATGAATCATTTTTATGGTATGACTATTTTCCATGCAGTATTTTGGATATATTTATACTAATAAATTCTTTATCTGAAATTCAGATTAACTGGGCATATTGTTATCCAGCAATCCTTCATGAAAAGAAGTAGTCGAGGGTAAGCAGAAGAGGTAGGGAGTGGTAGAGATAAATGGAGCCAAAGGTTGTCAACTAACTAAGATTAGATTTCATTCTCCAGGCATAGGGGAATCATTTGGGGTTTCTGAGAAAAACAGTGATATGATTGGATTTGTGCTTCAGGAAGATTAATCTGGCTGAGACAGGTAAAACAAATTAGAGACATGAAGAGTTGGTGGTAGCAATTCAGAAGAGAGGTATAGGGGCTGAATTATGCTAGTTGCAGTGGGATCGAGGTGCCAGGGAGGATTTGAGTGACAGAATGGAGGGAGCATGATCAAATTGGGTAATCTCAAATAGGCTAGTGAAATTTGCCTATATGGATTTGTAGAACTAACACCTTCAGGGAAAAAAAAAAATATATGTACCACTGTCAATATTCCTATTTTAAAACAAATACTTGAAATGCCTTTTGGATTGTTTCCCTCCACATTTGGATGACATTTTCTTCAGAAGCTATATTATTAATAGCTGAGACTCAATCTGGAGTTCCTCTGTAGAGTTCATGGAGTAGTTTTTCATCATGACAGTGAACCCAGAGCACACACTCAAGAGGTCTATGATGGATTAAGGACAGCTTCGAGCTGCCAGTGGGGATGAAAAACAGAAGAAGACTGAAGACTGCAGCACACCAGAGAGAAGTGTTACCTTTTGGTTGTTTTTTCATCAAGCATGAGGTTTATCATTTGCTCCAGGACTCAATGTTTTCCACACGGGCACAGTACTTTCTAGTCACGGTGGAGGTACTCTCAAGAGGTCACCTAAGTTATCCATCAGGCCCGGTCGCCAGTTGTCACATGAGTATCATCCGGATACCCGCGCACTCTGAAAAAGAGAACAGAATATGTTGGCAACAGTAGAATTTTTAAATCAATTTTAAATATTTACTCAGCTAATGTTTATTGTATACGTACTATGCTCTACAACAAGCTTAACAATTTAAAGCCCTTATGCCAAATCTGTGTTGTAGACTGTTTTTATAAATAAAGTTTTACTGGAACACAGTCACAAATATTTAGCTGCTTTCAAACCCCAATGGCAAAAACAGATGCCATGTCCTGCAGGATTAGCAAACTTTCCTAGAGACAAACAATAAATACCTGAGATTTTGTGGAGTCATTTGGTCTCTGTCACAACTACTCTATTGTGCATTGTCAAACCAAAGTGGCCATAGACAATATGGAAGTGAATGGCCATGGCTGTATCCTTATACGATTTTATTTGCAAAAACAGGAGGTCAACCTGCAGCCATAATTAGTCACTCCTTGGTCTAGACCATAGAATTATCTCCGAGAAAAAGCAATAATAAAATCTCCAAGAACTGGCTTTGTATTTTCAAATAACACTGGCTCAGTATTTTTATTTCTCTCCATTACTCTAGAAACAGAGGTTTGATAAAACATATTTTATTTCTGTTTTTCCATATCATGACTTATCTATATTGGATAATACAATTTCAACAGATCACAATTAAATCTCAAGTGCATGTTATTCTATTTTTTTCTCATTCAAATATTTATTTTATTATTATGTCTGTTGCAATAGAGAAAAGAAAACATCTTCATGCACCTCTCAAATTCATTTGACAACACACATTTTATGGTGTTTTGTTTTTATTTCAACATATTCTTGAGTAAATTGAAGTTTTTTTAAAACTAAGTTTGGATGTAGATTCTTCCATATGAGGGACAATTGCTGGTAACTAGAGAGGAAAATATAATACCATTTAAAATGTACACTCTGAATTTATCAATTGCTACATTGGGGTGATATCTGTTATACATGGAATAATAATTTATTTGTAAAAACCCAACCAGATACAGAAACTACTACAGTAATTTAATCAGGGGAACTTTAAAGAATTGTTAACTAGCACAAAGAAGATAAACATTTTACTAGTAAAAGGTAAAAGAACACCAAAGAATACAGAAAACAAACATGAGATGCAGCCACTACCCATAGGGCTGAAGAATAGTGCCCAAGGAAGTAATAAACCCAGAAATGACCTTCACCAGGGTGAGATTCAGATATCACTGGAAGGCGGGGCTATGGCCCAAAAGATGGTCAGGTTTGCCGAGTTCCTGCAAGCTGAGGCTGGCAAACAAGAAAATAACCATTCAGATAACCACTTGCTGGGGTGCCAGTTTGGAGAAGGCAATGGCACCCCACTCCAGTACTCTTGCCTGGAAAATCACATGGGCGGAGGAGCCTGGTAGGCTGCAGTCCATGGGGTCGTGAAGAGCCAGACACGACTGAGCGACTTGACTTTCACTTTTCACTTTCATGCATTGGAGAAGGAAATGGCAACCCACTCCAGTGTTCTTGCCTGGAGAATCCTAGGGACAGGGGAGCCTGGTGGGCTGCCGTCTATGGGATTGCACAGAGTCGGACACGGCTGAAGCAACTTAGCAGCAACAGCAGGGGTGCCAGTTAGACTTTTATGGAAGCCACCCATGAGGGCACCCACAGGACCTCCTAGAGAGCTGCCCACTGGGGCTTACTTGGGAACTGCCTACTAGGTTCCTGAGAAAACTATGTAGAAAGCCATTGATTGCCCAAGATAAATAGCATGGAAACTGGAAGACATGTTCCTAGATACCATCCAGGGCCCTCTACTAAAGAGACCTAGCATTTGTGACTGACACAAATAATAATTTCATTTGCAAATATGGCCTGCAAAGCATCATTGCATCAATGCACTATGTTCTAGTAAGAATCTATTTACATGTCTTGTATTTAAAGTCACCCATGTGCAAGGCAACTATTAATAAGCCTGAATGTACACTTGCATCTGGATGTAGTGTAGATGTCTATTGTAAACTGCATGTTTGTGTCCGCTCAAATTTGTATTTTGAAATCCTAACCTCCATACTGCAGTGTGATTGGAAAGCAAGTCACTATTCCCAGAGTTTAGCCACACTGCAGGGCATGCAGTGTATTAATTTCCTGGGGTCGGACCTGTGTCTACTGCAGCGGAAGCATGGAGTCTTTACCACTGAACCCTCAGGGAAGTCCAGGCCAATGACGTCTAAATTTTCAACTTTGCTAATGCATTTTCCTCTGATTTATTGCCCCAAACCCTTCAAAATAAAACATTTGATGAAATCCTGCCAAGTCTTTAAGGTTCAGTTTAAAGGCACTGCCTTCATTGTCTTCCCTATATTTCCCATCTAAAACAGTTATCTCTATTTTGTGCTTAGTCACTCAGTAGTGTCTGACTCTTTGCGACCCCATGGACTGTTGCCTGCCAGGTTCCTCTATCCATGGGGATTCTCCAGGCAATAATACTGGAGTGGGTTGCCATGCCCTTCTCAAGGGCATTTTTCCCAACCCAGGTCTCCCACATTGCAGGATTCTTTACTGACTGAGCCAGAAAGGAAGCCCAATCTCTATTTTGGGGCCCCTAATATTATGTGTCAGTTTCTAAGTATTGAGCATATAGGTAAATAAGATAAAACTTGCCATACAGAGAGTCTTTGGTAGTAGATGAGATAGACAATGATGAAAGAGACGTTAGAAAAACCAGAAGAATAGGACCCCAAAAACCAGTGAGGAAATGTTTCCAAATAAAATGAATGATCATCAATGCCAAATGCTACTGAGAAATACAATAAGATAAAAACTGAAAACAGACCATTAGTCTGGCAAAACAGAAATATCCTTTCTAAGAGTTACTTTGGCAGAAAGGTGAAAACAAAAGCCCAATTGGAGAATTGGCGTGGATCAAAGAGAGAATGACAGATGAGGAAGAGATAATGAGTAGAGGCAAAATTTTATTTGGCTGTAAAAGGGAGAAGAAAAATGGGAGTGTTTGCTTAATAAATATGGGTCCTTTACTATACTTTAAAGTGATATACTTTACAGCATGATTTTATATTTATGGGAGTGATCAATAAGAGAAATAAAATATTAAGATTCAAAAGAGAAGCCCTTGAATAGGCAAGAGAGAATGATATCTAATATACAAATACAGAAACTGTAGGTTAGAATAGGGCTAGTTTGATCAGGAAACAAGAGGGAAAAGACTACAGAGATGCAGGTATAGTAAGAGATTTGGGAAGGGATAATGAGGTCTATTTGGAGAGATTCTAGTTTTTCAGTGAAGTAAAGAATAAGGGTTAGAGGAGTATTAAGAGTTTGGAGGAGAGGGAGGTGTGAGTCTTCATAGAAAATAAGGTGAATTTTCTAGGCTTACCATGAGGCATCAATGATGTGTTTGAGAATTTATGAATAATATTCATTAGGCAACATGATTATGTCTTTTTCTCCAGACACACTTTGATGCGTGGGTGCAGAGGGTAACTATTAATATCTAGAGAGTTAGGTTTAATGAAGGAAGAGGTATTGTCAAATAATTATGACAGGACAACTGAAGGGAAAAGAGTTGAGGCTGTAGTTGGGAAAAGTTGTGGTAATGGAACACAGATTCTAAGCTGGGTGATCAGGGAAGGGAGCACAAGAGAATAGTAAAGAGTATGTAAAAGATACTGAATAATAGAAGGCCCACTGAGGTGAAAAACCTGTTGAAAATGAGGAAGTAGAATGGTAGAATTATTCCTGATGACAAGATCTAAAATATGATTGTAGAAGTGGTTAGCTGGTGTGATGTAGAGTGGAGAAAAAGATGCTTGGGAGTGGGATTCAAAGAAATGTAGTCCTATTTAATGGTACTCATACTTTGCTCAGTACTGTATACAGAGTTGTACATTTGTATTCCCCAAATTTTAAGTTTATAGCCCCTTTAACATCTTAGCAATTTTTCTCAAATCACTCAGAGGCAAAAAACAAAGACCTAATAGTTCTGTTTATTAAGTAGTTGGGTCAGAATAACATAAGCATTTAAATCTTATCAGTTGTTTTAAAAATGCACATAAACTGAAATAAAAAACAATATTGGGCTAATTAAATAGATGGATAAATTACCATACTTCAAAAAGCATAGCCCCAGGAATTAAAGTTTGAGTAAATTCCGGGAGTTGGTGACGGACAGGGAGGCCTGGTGTGCTGCAGTCCATGGGGTCACAAAGAGTTGGAACAACTGAGTGAACTGAACTGAACTGAGAATTCCTTGGCAGTCCAGTGGTTAGGATGCCACACTTTCACTCCCAAGAGCCCAAGCTTAATCCCTGGTCAGAGAACTAAGATTCCTGCAATCTTTAATCTGCTCAGCGTGACCAAAAAGAAAAAGGAAAGAAAGGGTAGCCCTCACCTCATAGAGAAAATTGGTCTCTTGATTGGCTTGGAAATGGGATGATACACTGCTGGTATTCTCTATAGGCTGTGGCACACATTACTAGGAACCTAGGTTCTAGAAGGACTTATGCTGAAGCTGAAACTCCAATACTTAGGCCACGTGATGCAAAGAACTTACTCATTGGAAAAGACCCTAATGCTGGGAAAGATTGACGTCAGGAAGAGAAGGGGACGACAGAGGATGAGATGGTTGGATGGCATCATTGACTCGATAGACATGAATTTGAGTAAGCTCCGGGAGTTGGTGATGGACAGGGAAGCCTGGCATGCTGCAGTCCATGGGGTCTCAAAGAGTTGGACACAACTGAACAACTGAACTGACTGACTGACTGCGGCTCTGGTTGAGGGATCATATCTGATCCATATGTCCATATATGGCATAGAAGGCTAGAAATTATGTTTGTTAGTTTTATGTTTGGGATATGTAGAGGAGAACAGGATTCAAAAAGAAAAACAATATGAATATATTCATGCAGGAAGAAGGAAGATTTTTACTTTTCTGTTATTTTTCATTAGCAATAATAATAACAATAATGATGACAATGATAACATTGTGATCCTAATCTTTTTGAATAATTGTAGTCTTCTCCCTCTCTAACACTGCCATGTCCAATTGTTGCCAAGACCCAGATCCATTTAGTCTATTATGTTTTCCTCCTAATTGAGGTCTGAACTCTAAGTCTCTTTTGACATTTAAGGACTCCTTGGCTTTTAACTTAAAGACTCCCATAAAACTGGCTAATTTTCTTTTCTAGGATTACCTCTGTACGTTCTTGCATAAGTAACTTTATAGCTGAGTTCTTTTCTTCTGGAATGTTCCCATCCCCATCTCCAACTGTCAAAATTTTCTCATCACTTAGGAACCAATCTCTAATTGTCTTTCACATGAAGGGTTTCTGTTGCTCCACTAAGTAAATATACTCTTCCCGTACTCTGATCTCCTCCAACTACATTTCTATTTTGCTTCTGTCAATTAATATTCTCCATGGGTATTATATTCCTTTGTTTACTATTTTGAGAAGGCAATGGCTGATAAGCAACTTACAGACTAGGGCTATATGTTAGGGAGTTAGCGTGGTACACAGGGTGCTATAGTAAATCTGATGGTTGGGTATGAGCCCCAGCTGCTATACTTGCCAGAGGTTCTTTTCAGGCCTTAATTTCTGATTCAGTGAAATACATTACATTACCTAATATTAACAGCTTTGCACACAAATTGACTAACACACTGTTTTAGTTCAAAATATGTGCCAAATAAATATAGGCTTTTTTCTTTACATCTTTAGAGTCCTCTTGCCTCCAACACAAAAAAACGTTCAATATTTGTAATTCGTTTGCTTAGAAACATAGCTCATGATAAAGGGAATTCAGTATCATATAGGGAATTCAGTATCATTAATTGAACAATCCTATTTCAATCTGTAGTGTAGCAAAATCTTAAAATGACTAATTTCCAAATCTTAGTCTTTTCAATATGAGAAACAAAATATGAATTAATCTAGTGTTCCCAACTTTGTGTGTGTGTGTGTGTGTGTGTGCGTGCGTGTGTGTGTGTGTGTGTGTGTGGAGAGACAGAAAGAGAGAGAGAGAGACGATGTAAATGAAAGACACATGGAGACGGAACTTAATCCTAAATTACAAACTTGAACCATCATTTGGATTTTGTATTTACTTTTCTCAGTCCATTCAGTACTTTTTCTTATCGCTTCAGTTCAGTTCAAGTTTACATGGAAATATGTTGCTTCTTTTTTTTTTTTTACTCTATTCTAAACTTTCTACCTTTCTTTTTTTGTATTTGTCCTCCTCATTTTGCATTGTCTCCAAATCTAAAGCAATTACTGTACTGTAAGTCACTTCAGGTCTGTCCGACTCTGTGCGACTCCATAGATGGCAGCCCACCAGGCTCCCCCACCCCTGGGATTCTCCAGGCAAGAACACTGGAGTGGGTTGCCATTTCCTTCTCCAATGCATGAAAGTGAAAAGTGAAAGTGAAGTCGCTCAGTCGTGTCCGACTCTTAGCAACCCCATGGACTGCAGCCTACCAGGCTCCTCCGCCCATGTGATTTTCCAGGCAAGAGTACTGGAGTGGGGTACCATTGCCTTCTCCGAAAGCAATTACTACCGTCTACTAATAAATAATTTGGGGAAAGTGAACATTTCACATTGATATATCTCTTTTTAAATACAGGTTTTCATGTGTCAGATTTTCTTTATATGGGATAAATCTGTAATCTCATCCCTACCTCAGTATCAGTTCAGTTCAGTAGCTCAGTCATGTCCGACTCTTTGCAAACCCATGAACCACAGCATGCCAGGCCTCCCTGTCCATCACCAACTCCTGGAGTCTACCCAAACCCATGTCCATTGAGTCAGTGATGCCATCCAACCATCTCATCCTCTGTCGTCCCCTTCTGCTCCTGCCCTCAATCTTTCCCAGCATCAGGGTCTTTTCAAATGAGTCAGCTGTGATTTTGGAGCCCAGAAAAATAAAGTTAGCCACTGTTTCCCCATCTAATTTCCATGAAGTGATGGGACTGGATGTCATGATAATAGTTTTCTGAATGTTGAGCTTTAAGCCAACTTTTCACTCACTTCATTCACTTTCATCAAGAGGCCTTTTATTCTTCTTCACTTTCTGCAATAAGGGTGCTGTAATCTGCATATCTGAGGTTATTGATATTTCTCTCAGCAATCTTGATTCCAGCTTGTGCTTCCTCCAGCTCAGAATTTCTCATGATGTACTCTGCATATAAGCTGAATAAGCAGGGTGACAATATACAGCCTTGACATAGTCCTTTTCCTATTTGGAACCAGTCTGTTGTTCCATGTCCAGTTCTAACTGTTGCTTCCTGACCTGAATACAAATTTCTCAAGAGGCAGATCGGGTGGTCTGGTATTCCCATCTCTTTCAGAATTTTCCACAGTTTATTGTGATCCACACAGTCAAAGGCTTTGATATAGTCAATAAAGCAGAAATAGATATTCTTCTGGAACTCCCTTGCTTTTTCAATAATTGAGTGGATGCTGGCAATTTGATCTCTGCTTCCACTGCCTTTCTAAAACCAGCTTGAAAATCTGGAAGTTCACAGTTCATGTATTGGTGAAGCCTGGATTGGAGAATTTTGAGCATTACTTTACTAGCATGTGAGATGAGTGCAATTGTGTGGTAGTTTGAGCATTCTTTGGCATTTCCTTTCTTTGGGATTGGAATGAAAACTGACCTTTTCCAGTCCTGTGGCCACTCCTGAGTTTTCCAAATTTGCTGGCATATTGATTGCAGCACTTTCACACCATCATCTTTCAGGATTTGAAATAGTTCA
Source organism: Bos indicus x Bos taurus (assembly GCF_003369695.1). Lineage (NCBI taxonomy): Eukaryota > Metazoa > Chordata > Mammalia > Artiodactyla > Bovidae > Bos > Bos indicus x Bos taurus. Next base: position 16,467,466 of record NC_040086.1, on the reverse strand, counting down.
ACTGGAATTCCATCACCTCCACTAGCTTTGTTCATAGTGATGCTTCCTAAGGCCCATTTGACTTCACATTCCAGGATTCCTACCTACTTGATATTTATTTCCATAATGACAAAATATATATTGTCTTCTGAGAAAATAAAAACCACACTTATTGAGTACTTGGATGCAATCTCAAAAATGACAGAATGATCTCTGTTCGTTTCCAAGACAATCCATTCAATATCACAGTAATCCAAGCCTATGCCCTGACCAATAACGCTGAAGAATGGTTGAATGTTCTTCAGCAATGGAAGAATGTTGAATGGTTCTATGAAGACCTAGAAGACCTTCTAGAACTAACACCCAAAAAAGATGTCCTTTTCATTATAGAAGGCTGGAATACAAAAGTAGGAAGTCAAGAAACACCTGGAGTAACAGGCAAATTTGGCCTTGGAGTACAGAATGAACCAGGGCAAAGGCTAACAGAGTTTTGCCAAGAAAACACACTGGTCATAGCAAACACCCTCTTCCAACAACATAAGAGAAGACTCTACACATGGACACCACCATATGGTCAACACCAAAATCAGATTGATTATATTCTTTGCACCCAAAGATGGAGAAGCTCTATACAGTCAGCAAAAACAAGACTGGGAGCGGACTTTGGCTCAGATCATATATTCCTTATTGTCAAATTTGGACTTAAATTGAAGAAAGTAGGGAAAATCACTAGACCATTCAGGTATGACCTAAATCAAATCCCTTATAATTATACAGTGGAAGTGAGAAATAGATCTCACTACATCTGATAGACTAGATCTAAGCAACTAGATCTGATAGAATTGCTGATGAACTATGGACAGAGGTTAGTGACATCATACAGGAGACAGGGATCAAAACCATCCCCAAGAAAAAGAAATGCACAGAAGCAAAATGGCTCCCTGAGGCAGCCTTACAAATAGCTATGAAAAGAAGGGAAGTGAAAAGCAAAGGAGAAAAGGAAAAATATACCCATTTGAATGCAGAGTTCCAAAGAATAACAAAGAGAGATAAGAAAGCCTTCCTCAGTGATCAGTCCAAAAAAAACAGAGGAAAACAATAAAATGGGAAAGACTAGATATCTCTCCAAGAAAATTAGAGATACCAAGGGAACATTTCATGCAAAGATGGGCTCAATAAAGGACAGAAATGGTATGGAGCTAACAGAAGCAGAAGATATTAAGAAGAGGTGGCAAGAGTACATAGAAGAACTGTACAAAAAAGATCTTCACGACCCAGATAATCACGATGGTGTGATCACTCACCTATCCTGGAATGTGAAGTCAAGTGGGCCTTAGGAAGCATCACTATGAACAAAGCTAGTGGAGGTGATGGAATTCCAGTTGAACTATTTCAAATCCTGAAAGATAATGCTTTGAAAGTGCTGCAATCAATATGCCAACAAATTTGGAAAACTCAGGAGTGGCCACAGGACTGGAAAAGGTCAGTTTTCATTCCAATCCCAAAGAAAGGAAATGCCAAAGAATGCTCAAACTACCACACAATTGCACTCATCTCACATGCTAGTAAAGTAATGCTCAAAATTCTCCAAGCCAGGATTCACCAATACATGAACTGTGTACTTCCAGATGTTCAATCTGGCTTTAGAAAAGGCAGAGGAAGCAGAGATCAAATTGCCAGCATCCGCTGGACCATTGAAAAAGCAAGAGAGTTCCAGGAAAACATCTATTTCTGTTTTATTGACTATGCCAAAGCCTTTGACTGTGTGGATCACAATAAACTGTGGAAAATTCTGAAAGAGATGGGAATACCAGACCACCTGACCTGCATCTTGAGAAATCTGTATGCAGGTCAGGAAGCAACAGTTAGAACTGGACATGGAACAACAGACTGGTTCCAAATAGGAAAAGGAGTACATCAAGACTGTATATTGTCACCCTGCTTATTTAACTTATATGCAGAGTACATCATGAGAAATGCTGGGCTGGAAGAAGCACAAGCTGGAATCAAGATTCCCGGGAGAAATATCAATAACCTCAGATATGCAGATGGCACCACCCTTATGGCAGAAAGTGAAGAGGAACTAAAAAGCCTCTTGATTAAAGTTAAAGAGGAAAGTGAAAAAGTTGACTTAAAACTCAACATTCATAAAATGAAGATCATGGCATCCAGTCCCATCACTTCATGACAAATAGATGGGGAAACAATGGAAACAGTGGCTGACTTTATTACGGGGGCTCCAAAATCACTGCAGATGGTGACTGTAGCCATGAAATGAAAGGACACTTACTCCTTGGAAGGAAAGTTATGACCAACCTAACAGCATATTAAAAAGCAGAGACATTACTTTGCAACAAAGGTCCATGTAGTCAAGGCTATGGTTTTTCCAGGGGTCATGTATGGATGTGAGAGTTGGACTGTGAAGAAGGCTGCGTGCTGAAGAATTGATGCTTTTGAACTGTGATGTTGGAGAAGACTCTTGAGAGTCCCTTGGACTGCAAGGAGATCAAACCAATCCATCCTAAAGATCAGTCCTGGGTGTTCATTGGAAGGACTGATGTTGAAGCTGAAACTCCAATACTTTGGCCCCCTGATGCGAAGAGCTGACTCATTTGAAAATACCGTGAGGCTGGGAAAGATTCAAGGCAGGAGGAGAAGGGGACGTCAGAGAATGAAATTGTGGATGGCAACACCGACTCAATGGACATGATTTTGAGTGGACTCCGGGAGTTGGTGATGGACAGGGAGGCCTGGCATGCTGCAGTTCATGGGGTCGCAAAGATGCCGATGACTAAGCTACTGAACTGAACTGAATGAAATAAAGGGGATAAGTCAAGAGCTGCATTAATAAATTTAACCAAATCAAGTACCCCATCTCATACTCAAGTGGAAAAGCCTTCCTTGAAGGCAGAAAAGAATTATAACTCTATTAAAACCTCAGACACAGGCTGCTAACCATTGAATGCAATTTTATAGATTATTTTATACTTGAATATGGAGAGGCTTTTGACTCTCATTTCTTCAATAAGATTTGTATAAAAGAGGGATGACCAGTTACATGGTAATATACAAATATACTGCTCCATCTGCTACTTCAATGGTTTTGCTGTGATGATAAAAAACTTACAATGCCATTTCCCTTGACATAAATGCAGATCTATAAAACAGAGATCTTCATGATCACAGAATATTTGCACTAGTGGGATCATAGTGTAGCCTTTTCCTTTTATATTTCAGGATACTGAGACCTAGAGAGATAATGAAATACTCAAAATCAACCTGGTTGTTAGCATCTATACCACAGGAAATTTTAGTTGTTTCTTCTTTTATTCCATAGCTGAAAACAAAAATGGGAAATTCTAATGCAGTCAAAATTCACAGTTTAGCTTCTTGCCTACTTGTTGAGAGCCTGAGCTGCTCTGAAAATTCCAAGACTTCATTCTTCTGGTGATTGGTATAAACTCTCAAGGTGGTCCTTTAGGCAGAGGCTGGGCTTACTGACTTCAGCCTCTGACTTCCGGCTGACTTAGAGCTGACTTCTGGCCCCTCTTATGGTCTCTTAGACCCACATATCTTTGGGTGATTAGTGCAGCCACTATTTGCCTGTTTGCTTTCTTGTATTCTAAAGGTTCCCTATTGTATTCTCGTTGTTCCTCCGCATTTATGCCTTTAAAAAAAATTACTTTGTTATCAGAGTATTGCTCTTTGGATAGAAAGAGAGTTCAATCTGCTAGTGTAATCATCATCTAGGATACTCTGACAATCAAAAAATAAATAAATAAAACCCTGGCAGGTCAGCACTGGACATAGTATGGTCTGGCAAAAGGATGAAGACCTTTGGTGTCAGAGAAACTGGGATCCAATATTAGCTTTGCCATTGTTAACTAGAAATGGCAAATATGGGGTAAGTTAAAAATATCTAGGCTTCAGTTTTCCCTTCTGACTAGGCATAATATAAATTTTGTAGCCTCTTGAGAAAACTGGATGAAACAAAGGTGTTTGGCACCTTTTCATGTGCTTTTTCTTTTCACGTGTTTGTTGACCATCTGTATGTCTTCTTTGGAGAAATGTCTATTTAGATCTGCACATTTTTTATTGTTTTTTTTTTTTTTTTTTTAATTGAGCTGTGTGAGATTATTTCAGAGATTAAGCCCTTGGTTAACAGCGTCACATGCAAATATTTCCTTCTGTTTCATAAGTTGTCTTTTCATTTTGTGGTTACCTTTGTTATGCAAGTTTTTAAGTTTAATTAAGTCCCACTTCTTTATTTTTGTTTTAGTTTCCATTACTTAGGAGACAAATACAAAGAAAATACTGCTGCAATTTACGTCAAAGAGTGTATTACCTACATCTTCCTCTAGGAGTTTTATAGTACCTGGTCTTTAGTATCTATTTAGGTCCTTAATCCATTTTGAGTTTAATTTTGATTGGTGTTAGAGAATGTCCTAATTTCATTCTTTTACATGTAGCTGTCCAGTTTTCCCAGCACCACTTATTGAAGAGATTATTTTTTCTTCATTATATATTTTTGCCTCCTTTTTCATAGATTAATTGACCATAATGTGTGGGTTTATTTCTAGGCTCTCCATCCAGTTCAGCTTATCTTTATGTCTGTTTTTGTGCCAACACCATACTGTTTTGATTACAATAGCTTTGTAGGAAAGTCTGAAGGCAGGGAGCGTGATTCCTCCAGCTCTGTTTTTCTTTCTCAAGATTGCTTTGGTTATTTGGCAGGTCTTTTGTGTTTCCATACAAGTTTTTAGTTTCTTGTTTCAGTTCTGTGAAAAATGTCCTTGGTCATTTGATAGCGATTGAACTGAATCTGTAGATTGCCCTGGGTACTATGGTCATTTTAACAATACTGATACTTTTAATCCAAGAACATGGCATATCTTTTCATCTGTGTATTCTTCAATTTCTTTCTCAGCATCATATAATTTTTAAAATATAGGTCTTTTGCCTCTTTAAGTAGATTTATTCCTAGGTATTTTATTTCTTTTGATGTAATGGTAAATGGAATTATTTACTTAATTTCTGTTTCCTATATTTTGTAGTTATTGCATAGAAATGAAACCGATTTCTTTATATTAAAATTTTGTATCCTGCAACTTTACCAAACTTATTGTTGAGCTATAGTAGTTTTCTGGTAGCGTCTTTAAGGTCTTCTATGTATAATATCATGTCATCTGCAAACAGTGACAGTTTTAAGGAATATTTTGAAGCAAAATGACTGCTATTATGCTCATCAAGATACTTAAAGCACTCATTTAAAATCTGGACTCTGTGGATTCAATTCATTCCCAGAAAGAATTATGAAATGTTACTGTGATGACACTACACTCAACTATCACTTAATCTTTCCCATAAGGATGATCTCCTAAGCACAGCCTTAGATGGCAAGAAAAAATAAAATAAAAAATCAGGAAAATTATTATATCAGCTTCTCAACCTGATAGAGCTTTATAATGGCAAAACTACTTTGGAGTAATTCCTACCTTTAAACTGCTGCATCCAGAAAGTTAATAAATGTTAATTAGAGAACTGAATAAACCAGCATTTGGTGACTGTGCTCCATCAGTACATCTAGAAAAGCCTTTACCCTCAGGACCTTGTTTGGCTAACCACTCATCTAGTAGATCTTTCCAGATCTCATCAGTGATTGCAAATTTTATCTCTTTGGATAAAAGGAAAATTCTGCCAGTTTTTATGTTGACAAGTGTATCTGTGGAGATATTTCACTGCCAAGAGTAAAGGCTGGATGTGAGGAAATTTCATTAGGCACACAGTTCCACTAAAAAAATTAAATGAACAGAACCATCTCTCCTAAGCATAGTCTTTAGCACTGATCTGGAATTGATTCAGTTGTTATTCTTGTTTTGATGAAATTGCTTTTTTTTTGTCCAATAAAACTTCAATGTAATTTGTTACCAAAGCTTTAGTTCATGGCATTTAGCCGAAGGGTTTGTCAACAGAATTTCACTTCTTAGATGTGTTTGGAAGCTTTGAAAACAGGTTTTTACCATTTGGAAGTCTCCAGAGAATGTCTAGAGGCATAAGTATTAGTCTCTATTTCAAAATTCATCTTATATTAAGCTTGAAATTTCCAGGACTCCCTTGGGTACTAAAATATGTAAATGTATGAGTGTAATACCACATGATGTGATTAAAGATTCCATGACTGAAAGAGAATACCAGTTTAAAAGAAAAAAGGTATTTTTTTCATTAGTAAAAGGATAAAGACAGCTAGAAACATTGCAATATATTGAGTTTGATGATAATAATAATATAATACAATTAATTAAATTAAAATTTGAAACCTGGTCTGTTATAATAGCTCAATTGCCATAATGTAGAACATCCGGCTCTTTTTAGAGTGTATTTGCTCTGATGAAGCAGTTGGGTTTTACGGAAGGAAGAGGAGTCTGCCTCACTACAATGCATTCACCTAGATGTCCTACTTTCTACTTGCATGGTCTTCTACATGATCTTGATTCTTTCTCAGAACCTCATATCCTTCATTTTGAAAGTGCAAAAAATGTCTAACTCCCTCACAGGATTGCTATGCTCACAGGTAAAGCACCTGCACAGAATTTGCACCTAACGAGACACTCAGTAAATGTCCCATTGCCTCCCCTTGCTTTCCTGACAGAACCTCAGGCCCTGGATAGAAAATATATACATGGCCTGGTATTTTCTGGCATTTACTCAATCATTTACCTTGCTAGTGACAATCATTATAAACTATATTAGCAGAAACAGTCACATGTCAGATACATAGGCCTTATATTAAACTCTGACTTGGCTCATAGGCTCAGGATTCTGTGGCTGCTTATATGGAAACAAACTTTGAATCTTTATATGAGAAAATATAGAGCCCTGGAATGCCTTAGGAAAAAGTTATGTACCCAAAATTAGATCTGTCCTCCAGTCTTATTTTCATCACCAAGTGACTCGGTAACTATTACCGTCACTTTTAGTTTTTGAGATTCAATTTCTTCACCTGAAAACATGATTGAAAATTTGTATCAATTAACTCTTAGAGTACAGAAAGCTAGAAATCTACACAACTCCAAGTCAGTGGGAGTAGCAGAACCACAAAAATCTTCCTGCTCCTCTGAGTAATTCTGTTTTTATCAGCAAACATGTGGAAAAAAAGATTTTCTAAATCAATTGCTGGTGACTCTCAGGTTTTCCTCATGCTGAGAATCAAGATGTCATGGAGACTGGGGTGCAGGGGCTAGATAAATTCTCTCTGGGTGATACCAACAGGGCAAAAGTGTAGGAGTAAGGTTTCTATATAACAGATATAAGAGAGTGTAACTAAGAAGGATGAAGGTCAGTACACAAGCACATGTAATATGACATATAACGTTATAAAGTAAAATTATATAAATATTTATCATTTTGTACATATAAAAGGAGTCTGAACAATAAGAAAATTTAATAACGTTTAACTTCTTTTCTTTGATTGGAACCATAGGTTTGTTATCTAATATAAGGTAGGCTTCAGAACTTGAACAGAACTTGAACTTGAACAGAACTTGAACATCAGAACGTGAACCAAGAACTTCCATAGAAGTTCCGTGTTTAGAAAAGGCAGAGGAACCAGAGATCAAATTGCCAACAACCATTGGATCATAGGAAAAGCAAGGGAATTCCAAGAAAATACTACTGCTTCACTGAGTACACCTAAAGCCTTTGATTATGTGGATCAAAACAAACTGTGGAAAATTTAAAGAAATGGGAACACCAGACTACCTTACCTGTCTCCTGAGAAACCTATATGAAGGACAAGAAGCAACATTTAGAACCAGACATGGAAAAATGGACTGGTTCAAAATTGGGAAAGGAGCACATTATGGCTATATATTGTCATCCTGCTTATTTAACTTATATGCAAAATACATTATGTGAAATGCTGGACTGGATGAAGCATAAGCTGGAATCAAGATTTCCAGAAGAAATATCAACAACCTCAGATATGCAGCTGATACCACTCTAATGGCAGAAAGCAAAGAGGAACTAAAGAGCTTCTTGATGAAGGTAAAAGAGAAGACTGAAAACACTGGTTTAAAACTCAACATTCAAATAACTAAGATCATGGCATCCATTCCCATCCCTTCATGGCAAATAGATGGAGAGAAAGTGAAATGACAGATTTTACTTTCTTGGGCTCCAAAATCACTGCGGATGGTGACTGCAGCCATGAAATTAAAAGACGCTTGCTTCTTGGAAGAAAAGCTATGACAAACCCAGACAGTGTATTAAAAAGTAGAGACACCACTTTGCTGACAAAGGTCTGAATAGTCAAAGCTATGGTTTTCCAGAAGTCATTTATAAATGTCAGAGTTGGACCATAAAGAAGACTGAGAGCCAAAGAATTGATGCTTTCAAACTGTGGTGCCAGAGAAGACTCTTAAGAGTCCCTTGGACTGCAAGGAGATCAAACCAATCAATCCTAAAGGAAATCAACCTTGAATATGCATTGGAAGGACTGATACTGAAGATCCAACATTTTGGCCACCTGATGCAAAGAGAAAACTTATTGGAAAAAACCCTGATGCTGGGAAAAATTGACGGCAAGAAGAGTAGAGGGTGACAGAGAATGAGATGGTTGCATAGCATCACTGAATCAATGGACATGAATTTAAGCAAACTCAGGGCAATTAGTGAAGGACAAGGAAGTCTGGCATGCAGCAGTTCATGGGGTTGCAAAGAATCAGACATGACTTAGTGACTGAACAGCAGCAACATAGATTAATAGGCGTGCAGTTTTCTTTCCATGAATTTGTATGGCTTATCCAAAACAAGGACTTAGGCAATTTTGGCTTGAGAAGTAAAGGTGTGAGAGCAAATGAGTGAGGGTGTAGATACTATAAGCAAATTTTTCATGTCATCCCTAGCCTATCAGCAGTAGCCTATCTCTGAACTTTCATCAGCTATAGAAAGGGCTTCACAGAGACCTTTCTTCTCAGATTGAACTTTTGAATAAACTTTTGAAGCCTTGAGGATGACTACTAAGAACGTCCTGCTACTTTCTAGCAATAATCCATCAATCTTGTGCCCCAGACTCCTAATGGATGTTCACTGGGGACACTTAAAGCCATGGCTATTAATCAGGCATAACTTATTTTTTAAAGGGTATTTATTTGAGGGAGCTGCTATCAAGAGACAATTTTCATGCTTCTTCTCTATAAAGATCTGCAAAACTTTCCAGATATATACAATACATGCCTCATATAATTCTAAAATAAGATGCCTAAGAGAATGAACCAAATCTGGAAAGAAAAGGAAACTGTCAGTAGCATAGGAACTTCTCTTAAAATAGTTTCTTTTTCTATTATAGAAAATTATCAGCCCAATAATCACCTTTTTAGGAACTTGAATAAAGCCAAGGCCCATCCGTAGCAATTTTTATTGAAATTTGGTCACTCTGCAAAACCACAGACTATTATGCCTCAGAATGATGGAAGAAAAGACCCCAGAAAGTCAGGAGTGGATACACAGAGACCCAGAATCATCTTCTAGTCCTAGCAGGAAGTTTGTTTTCATGGAAGGATAAACACTTTACGCCTATGAAACAAGGTTCTGATATCCTCCCATATTATGTCAGAACATGAAAGAAGGAGGCAGAAGAATTTAGAACTAGGAATCACCATGTCTTCCTCTGCCTCTAGCTATCTGTGCAAGTCACTTTCTTTATTTAGCCTCTGTTATCTCAACTATAAAATGACAAGATTAAATTATGGCCCCTAATGTTTCATCCAGCTTTCAGTGTCTGTGATGTTCGGGCCACCTCTGTTCGGTAGTGACAAGAGGAACCTAAGGGCCACATAAAAAGAAGTTAATTTTGTCTCAGAAGGAAAAATCTTCCAAAAATATCATCTCCTTAACTTCTGTTTTACAAAAGTAATTTTTTGTTTGTTATATTTAACAGGGCAATCAGCACCAATGAATCCATTAACCAAACTGAAAGCTAGGACCCTGACAATGATATGAGATTTTTTTCTTTTCCCAAGAAGGTATAAGGCATACTTTTGGATTCAGAGTTATCAGTGACTTCACAAAGAGGTTTCCCAGGTCTTGCTAAAACGCACGTGGTCCTTACAATCTTAACCTAAACAATCTCGGGTTGGATCCAGCTGCCAGTAATTTGCTCTATGATCCTGAGCATATCCCTTAATCTGCCCAGACTCAGTTTTCTCTACTCTACATAGTAGGATATTAGGATTAGTTCCATGAATCCCCAAAATTCTATGATTTATTAAAACAACAATACAAAAGAATGACTGTAATTTGCAATGGAGAGATATTATATCTATGACTTTATCCTAACCTTATTTACCTTCATTTCTTTTAGAACTGTTTTCCAAATATGACTGAACTGCTAAATTACAAACACATTCACTCGGTGAGTAAGTAATTCTTGCAGGACCTAGAACAGTATATGACATATAGGCATTAAGTTGTGTTGATTGAAAGCAAGGAAACTATAGAATAACAACAAGAAGCTTTGACTACTACATCAATTCCAAGCAAATCCTATGAAATCAAAGGCTAGAAACTTTTTAATTGGAAATTAAAAAAACAACAATCATTCTGAGATATTCAGTTACTTATGTATCAATAGTGTTGGGATGATTTACAGATGAACATAATTCAAACTAAATGGACAGGACCCAAGTCTAAAGTAATTTGTCCCTTCAGATCCAAGCAGCATAGAGGAAATTTCATATATATTCAGTAATTAGGTGAATTTCTGCTGCTAAGTCATCTCAGTCGTGTCCGACTCTGTGTGACCCCATAGACGGAAGCCCACCAGGCTCCCCCCATCCCTGGAATTCTCCAGGCAAGAACACTGGAGTGGGTTGCCATTGCCTTCTCCAATGCATGAAAGTAAAAAGTGAAAGTGAAGTCATTCAGTCGTGTCCGACTCTTAGTGACCCCATGGACTGCAGCCCACCAGGCTCCTCGGTCCATGGGATTTTCCAGGCAAGAGTACTGGAGTGAGGCGCCATTGCCTTCTCCAAGGTGAATTTCTAGTCAGTATTTAATTATTGGTTTATGACCAAAGACAGGTCACAGCTCTATTTTAAGTATTCTATTTATTTCTGGAAATCTCTGCTGTGGTGCACTTTGGGTGCTATTGCAAGGGAAAGAGAAAGAAACAGCCCTGAGTCAATGGCCATAAGATTCCAGTTCCTCATCTAGAGTGATTTAAACCCATTCCTGTTCTCAGTATGCAACTGTAGAATGGTGTCAATTAAATTTTCTCCTACATGCCTACCTTATGAGTATTAATGGGTTACTGTTGATTATTAACAGGTAGGGATATTAAATGCTATGTATAGTTGAGAAATAGGAAAAGGAAGGAAGCAAAACAGCCGGAAGAAAAGATGCTCCTTTTAGCATGTGTTAAATGTTCTACTGACATCATCTTTGCCTCTTCAAAGACATCCTAAAACGACGAATGCAAAAAAGGGAAGGTACTGAAGAGGAACTGAGGAAGGGTGCTTGGCAAAGGGAGAAGAGAAATGACATGCCATCTGTGGAATCGTTGATTATCAGTATGGTTGGTGACAATTATATTCTGACTGCAATCCACTATTTGCATACACACAAACATTCATCAGTTCAGTTCAGTCACTCAGTCGTGTCCAACTCTTTGCAATCCTATGGACCCCAGCACGCCAGGCCTCCCTGACCATCACCAACTCCAAGTCTACCCAAACACATGCCCATTGAGTCAGTGATGCCATCCAACCATCTCATCCTCTGTCATTCCCTTCTCCTCCTGCCTTCAATCTTTCCCAGCATCACAGTCTTTTCAAATGAGTCAGCTCTTTTGGCCACAGTATCCTCCAGTGGCCAAAGTATTGGAGTTTCAGCTTCAGCATCAGTCCTTCCAATGAACACTCAGGACTGACTCCTTTAGGATGGACTGGTTGGATCTCCGTGCAGTCCAAGGGACTCCCAAGAGTCTTCTCCAACACCACAGTTCAAAACCATCAATTCTTCAGCACTCAGCATTCTTTATAGTCCAACTTTCACATCCATACTTGACTACTGGAAAAACCATAGCCTTGACTAGATGGACCTTTGCCAGCAAAGAAATATCTCTGCTCTTTAATATGCTGTATAGGTTAGTCATAACTTCCCTTCCAAGGAGTAAGTGTATTTTAATTTCATGGCTGCAATCACCATCTGCAGTGATTTTGGAGCCCCAAAAAATAAAGTCTGCCACTGTTTCCACTGTTTCCCCATCTATTTGCCATGACGTGATGGGACCAGATGCCATGATCTTAGTTTTCTGAATGTTGAATTTTAAGCCCACTTTTTCACTCTCCTCTTTCACTTTCATCAAGAGGCTCTTTAGCTCTTCTTCGCTTTCTGCCATAAGGGTGGTGTCATCTGCATATCTGAGGTTATTGATATTTCTCCCGGGAATCTTGATTCCAGCTTGTGCTTCATCCAGCCCAGCGTTTCTCATGGTGTACTCTGCATATAAATTAAATAAGCTGGGTGACAATATACAGCCTTGGCGTACTCCTTTCCCAATTTGGAACCAGTCTGCTGTTCCATGTCCAGTTCTAACTATTGCTTCCTGACCACCATATAGGTTTCTCAAGAGGCAGGTCAGGTGGTCTGGTATTCCCATCTCTTTCAGAATTTTCCACAGTTTATCATGATCCACACAGTCAAAGGCTTTGGCATAGTCAATAAAGGAGAAATAAGTTTTTTTCTGGAACTCTCTTGCTTTTCCAATGATCCAGCAGATGTTGGCAATTTGATCTCTGGTTCTTCTGCCTTTTCTAAAACCAGTTTGAACATCTGGAAGTTCATGGTTCACACATTGCTGAAGCCTGGCTTGGAGAATTTTGAGCCTTACTTCACTAGTGTGTGAGATGAATAGAACTCATAGCTCTATTTATGAATTTTAGTAGTTAATTTACTCTGAGAGCACCTAGGATGCATTTATTGTGATTTAAATACTGCACCTAAAAGATTTATACATATCATTAGGAAACAAACAATGTATTTCTAGAGGAAGTAAGTGGTAAAGAAGTTATTTTGTAGCAAATGGATAGCCTTTGAACCATCCTCAAGTGTGCTGGGAGAGACAGAAGAAAAAGAGGAGGAAGGTTGTATTAAAAAATAAATAAATAGTGACACGAAGGCACTGAATTTCATCTTTGTCAAAGACAACAGTTGTATATGTACCTTATCAATAACCTCAGATATGCAGATGACACCACCCTTATGGCAGAAAGTAAAGAGGAGCCTCTTGATGAAAGTGAAAGAGAAGAGTGAAAAGGTTGGCTTAAAGCTCAACATTTAGAAAACTAAGATCATGGCATCTGGTCCCATCACTTCATGGGAAATAGATGGGGAAACAGTGGAAACAGTGGCAGACTTTCATTTTGGGGCTCCAAGATCACTGCAGATGGTGACTGCAGCCATGAAATTAAAAGACGCTTACTCCTTGGAAGGAGAATTATGACCAACCTAGACAGCATCTTAAAAAGCAGAGACATTACTTTGCCAACAAAAGTCCGTCTAGTCAAGGCTACGGTTTTTCCAGTGGTCATGTATGGATGTGAGAGTTGGACTGTGAAGAAAACTGAGCGCTGAAGAATTGATGGTTTTGAACTGTGGTGTTGGAGAAGACTCCTGAGAGTCCCTTGGACTGCAAGGAGATCCAACCAGTCCATCCTAAAGGAGATCAGTCCTGGGTGTTCATTGGAAGGATGATGCTGAAGCTGAAACTCCAATACTTTGGCCACCTCATGTAGAGTTGACTCATTGGTAAAGACCCTGATGCTGGGAGGGATTGTGGGCAGGAGGAGAAGGGGACGACAGAGGATGAGATGGCTGGATGGCATCACCGAACTGATGGACATGAGTTTGAATGAACTCCGGGAGTCAGTGATGGACAGGGAGGCCTGGCGTGCTGCGATTCATGGGGTCGCAAAGAGTCAGACACGACTGAGCGACCGAACTGAACTGAACATGGCAAAAATATAAAGCCATAATAGGAGCTCCATCTAGAATATCTTGAAACTTTCCAGGGTGGAGGAAAGAGGACAGAACATATATATCATCATACAGTATACACACTGAAAGAAAAGCTATAAGGATTCTAATCATCAAGGAAAGAATAAAATTGGAGGAATAAAGGAACCAGATCACACTGAATTTCAACCCAGAACAGGAATAATTATTATTTTATTCAGAGATCACCTAGGGGAAAATTCTTTAATTTTATGTATAAATTACTTACATTAAACATAGATAAATATACATGTTTGCTCTGTGTTTTTTTCTCCTACTAAATTTAACACAACTCTCAACTGTACCTGTCATGCAATCTCAATTTTAGAAATCACATCTTGCTAATAACCCACAGCTTAAGCAAAATAAACTCTGAAACCTCTTGGTGAGCTTTATAATCTGCTGGCGATTCACTAAATATTTTTTAAATAATAGCAAAATAAATAAATACAAATGAAACTCCCAATCATTTTTGTCAGGAAGAGCAAAGTTCTCCAGCAAAATACAGAGAGGTCACTTTAATAAACTGCAAGAAAAATTTTCAGACAAACAAATAGCTACTAAAGCAACAATGAAAATGAATCTACAACTTCCAAAGAAGCCAAGTAACTCATTTCCCTTCTGAAAGGATTGGGTCTGTTCAGCAATGCCTCTAACATAGTAAAGATGCATTAAAAAGATGCAATTATATTTAGCAATTTGGGAAGATCAAAACTAAACCTTTTATACTAACTTGAATCTGTATTGTAAGCACCTAGCAGAGCAAACAAACAGAAAGAACTGTTTATCAGACTAAAGCTGCAGGGCATATGGCAACATAGCAGGCTCAGGCTAACAGCAGATTTCCAAAGGACAGCCCCATAATGGAATTCCTAGTGGGACGATCAAAGAGGTAGAACAATCAGCCAGGCATGACTGCACATAACAAATCCATCAAGACCTATGATATCCCCAGCAAGACAAATAGCAAGAAGCACAGAGACTTAAATGGTATTTGAGAAAATTTACTATCCCCCAGCCTCCAGCAGGATTGAGAAACAATACCATTCAAATTCCCATCCATTCCAACAACATAATCAAAATACTCTTTTCCTTAGCCAGTTGAATTTACTATCTAATATTTATTTATTTTTAACTGCATCTATGTATAGCTATAAAAATAAAAACATGTTTGTATATGTTTTAATATATCTCTGTTACTGCATCAAGCAAAATCAGCTTGACAGATTTTTATGAAATTTGGAGAGTATATTTTGAGCAACATGATTTTAAATATAGGCTGTGGAGCATACCTGAAATTTGCTTTGGGGTCCTCTAGGGGGCAGGCAGGCAGTCATTTATCAGAGAAGTTGAAACAGACGTGAAATGAGAGGCCCATAAGACTGCAAAAGGGAGTAATGAGCCATAACTATGAAGATGCATTAATATGCCAAGGACAGAGAAAACAATCAGTAGTTTTAAATATGAGTCCCAAATTGATCATCAGAAAGGTAAGTGTGGTTCTCAATCTAGCCACTTCTCACCTGGGTAACTCTAAGTAGAACAGTTCAAGCTAAGTAGAATTGGTGACTGACTTAATTAATTGTGATTAATACATTTTTCTTCAGCAGTTCTGAGGAGGCATTTTTGGAAAGACTCATCTGTGTGGAGAGAATCCCACCCTCCACCCCAAGTCAGAGTAAGGAAATTCTGGCCCTCTAACCTCACACTAATGAAAAGGGCTTCAACAGAACACTTAGGAGCACTGATTCCCCAATTACAAGGCCTTGGGACCTGGTGTCTGCCGCTCTGCTGCAAATATAATGGTCCAAAGGCAAGCTTCTTAGCCACTGGCTACAAGTCAAAGGAATGGAGGATGAGAGGGTTCAGTCCAAACTCCCAGAATTTGTTGGCACAAAACATATATAAGCATTTCCTGTGGACCAGATATATGCCAGGTACAAGAGAGAGTGAGCAAGCCTGAATGTTATTAACTCCTGTCTGAGTGGGTAACACACTTGAGCAGAAAGAAATTATAGGCAACACCTGATTTTTAGTGCCTGTGTCAGGACTAAGTTATCAGCTGAAATAAAGAAATATTTGCTATTATGAAGGGAGCTACAGCTACAAGATCTGCAGTAACTTGGGGGAAGTAGAAGAAGGTTCAATTAAAGAATATTTGAGCATCCCATGAAAGGAAGGATTAATTTTAAACACCTGTCAGATCTAGAGGACAGAGCCAGCTTTTGAGAGTCACCACTATGTAGAACTTACTAGAGTAGTCATGGACCACTTAGATTTTCATCCAGAGGCAAGGAAAGAACTAGCTCAAACAAATATTTTTAAAGAGACAGAGGAATAAATATATAGTTGCTTAATGGTTATAACCCAAGAGGCATGGTGGTTCAATACACAAAATATACTATGTACACATAAGCAACAGTAGAATGGCACACTCACATAGACATACAATGTGTGATTAGAAAAGGTGATTTAGAAGCAGAAAACAATTTAAGAGGCACTAGATGTCTGAGAATTATACTGCTCATGGACTTATGAAAGCTCCCAACTGTCTAGTAAATTGCATTTCCAGCCCTTGGCCTTAGAGTTGAGACTATACTACCTGATCCTGTGAGTCCACTTCTCTTCCTCTCAAATCTTATTTCCTGCACATCCTTTGGCACAGCCAAGAAAACCATTCATTTCTACTCTCATTATTTGTGTCCAATTTCCTATTCTGCTACACCCAAAGAAATACTTTTCATTGTTCGAAGAAATATCAGGACTAGGGAAGATCTGGCTACTCATCTTTTGTGCCTTAGGGCTATGTGTTTCCATGGCTGCTGATTTTCTCACCCTATCAAAGTTCTATGGTTCTCAAATCTGACTACGTACTACCAGAGAGCTTTTAAAAACAATACCACTTTAAAAATAACTCCATAATAGTTGAATCAGAATCTCTAGGGGTTGGTGCTGAGCAAGGTGTTTTATTTTGTTTCTGATTTTTTAAAAGCTCCCCCAAGTAATTCTAATGTGCAGCCAGAATTGAGTCTATACTGGCTGAGGAACAACACAGCTAATCAATTTCTTAATGTGGAAGAATGTATAGGTTTTCTAAGCTGTTCTCCTGAGAAATGTTAATAAAATGTCAGCTGAGGTTGTGCAGGCTTTCAGTATTCTCTAATAGGTGAGAGTGGAATTGGACACGGCTATGGATAAAGCATTGGGCCTAGGAAAACAGAAAGCAGAACAACAAAGGGGGAAATGGTTGAGCCAGAACAGTGGTTCTCAACGATGAATATACAGCGATATCACTAGGCACCTAAACCACTTCATGCTGGGACCTCAGCCCCCCAGACTATGAGCTAATTGATTCGGTGGGCTCAGACACCATGTGGTTTTTAAAAATCTCCCTAAATGAGTTAAATATACAGTCAGGACTGAGAATCACTGCCCTGGAGGGGAAATAAGGTTAGTGTTCCCTGACACTGGGTTATCAAATGCAGCAGATTCTTCTATGAAAGATCATTCCTTAAAGAACAGAGAATCAGCGAAGACATTGTACTTATGAAAATATTCTAGCTTAGGGGATTTTATGTTCAAATATGGGCCCTGTATCTCAATCAATTTGTTCACATAAGGTTTGCTGCTGCTGCTGCTAAGTCGCTTCAGTTGAGTCCGACTCTGTGCGACCCCATAGAGAGCAGCCCACCAGGCTCCCCGTCCCCGAGATTCTCCAGGCAAGAATACTGGAGTGGGTTGCCATTTCCTTCTCCAATGCATGAAAGTGAAAAGTGAAAGAAGTCACTCAGTCGTGTCTGACTCTTAGCGACCCCATGGACTGCAGCCTACCAGGCTCCTCCATCCACGGGATTTTCCAGGCAAGAGTACTGGAGTGGGGTGCCATTCACAGAAGGTTTAGGTTGTCCATAATTAGATATTCAGAAAAGAAAGAAACAAGGAGTTCTCAAGAGGTCTTCTTTGCCTATTTCCAGTAAGCAGGGGTTCCCTAATAAAAGATGTAGACTCTATAGGATTCCTTCCCCTTGCTGTGAAGTAGATTATTGTTCAGAGGTATTCACTTCTCTCCAGTATCTCCATAGCCTGAAAGCACTTTTCTTAATCTTGCATTCAGCCTTAGCCACATGACTCTGCCAGTGGAATGTGAGCAAGCAAAACATGGTAAGGTTTGGCATGTGCTTGAGAAATGGAACTTCATTTAATCCACCAGGGACATGATAAAACTGTCTTGATTATCTTTCTGGCCCAAGGAGGATAAGAGACACACTGAGTAGAGCAGACTCCACCCACCCACAGACCTGCAGTTGCATCCTCTCAGCTCCTGGGACCTGAAGCAGAGCTCCTAGGAAATCAATCTGAAGATGGACAAGCTAAATAAATGCTTACTTTGTATGTGGCTTTTACTTTTTGGTCATTTGATATGTAGTCATACTGTGGCCAAAGCTATCTCATATATTTGCTTTCCATGTCTTCATTAACTTAAAATGTGCTCCCATCCCTAACATGTTTTTCCAAATTAGCTCAAAATCTGCTTGTTTAAAAGCATGTTCCTGTAACATGTGGGAGGTGATTTTATTATCTCCTTTCCTCATCATCCCTGCAAACAAATATGGTATTAGGTTTTATGTTTTGGAGGATGTTCCATGAAACACTTCCATCAACAGAAAGGACTCTAGTCCAGGATTGAGGTCAAGGTCTTACCAACCAATTGCTGGGTTCATCACAGAACTATCCTAAGAGTCTAAATTTAGAAGCAATCAATGTGACTACCGTTAGGACAATACTTAAGTAATATTTGTAATTTTCATAAAATAAACTGTTATCTCACATTTTAAAAATACTTTAAGAAATATAAGCAGGAGGCAGTCTATATCAACAAAGCAAGATATCAAACTGCCAATAAGGTACGGTTTCAATGGTATAAAATAAAATAAATATATAAAGTCTATAAGTATACCAAAATGTTAGTGGAGATTATCCCTGAACAAGGGCATTAAGAGTGATTATTTTCTTTTTTAAAGCCTTTCCTGTACTTTCTAAATTTTCTTTAATGAACAAGTTTTAACTTCAGGAAAAAACAACTCTAAAAAGGGTAAGAAAGAAAACAGTCCCTGAGGGACTCATAGCTCTGAATAACACATAATTCAAAAGGGGAAACAGTTGACAAATACAACTTATTCAGCTAGCAAAATGACATAAAACTGACCTGTCAGTTGGTGACAGTCCTCTACTTGTAAGGATCCCTGATTTCTTCTTGGGTCTCTCTTTCTGCATGGCTACTGCTAGAAATAAGTTTGTTTGGTCTCTCAAATCCTGCACAGTTCTATATACTGAGTTGCCTTCTCCTTAGAATAAGAAGCTGTTCAATACAAACAAATAAGGTGTTTTATTTGTATTTGTCTTCATTTAACTTTTCCAGTTCCACTAAACCGCATGAAGCCAAAGTTTTACAGCTCGTCAATATATGAATCGCCAGTCCAGGTTCGATACAGGATCCTTGGGGCTGGTGCACTGGGATGACCCAGAGGGATGGTACAGGGAGGGAGGTGGGAGGGGGGTTCAGGATGGGGAACACGTGTACACCCGTGGCGGATTCATGTTGTGTGGCAGAACCAATACAATATTGTAAAGTAATTAGCCTCCAATTAAAATAAATAAATTTAAATTAAAAATATATATACATATGATGAAGTGAAAGACAATAAATGTTTAATTTCACATTAAGCTTTGGATTTTAAAGGCCACTATTTATACTGTAATATTTGTTTTTTGAATGGTTGATCCTGATTATACCTAGTGTTAGTGTAGTTGCCCAGTCATGTCTGACTCTTTGCGACCCCTTCAACTAGAGCCCGCCAGCCTCCCCTGTCTATGGAATTTTCCAGACAAGAATACTGGAGTGGGTTGCCATTTATTTTTCTATATAATTGAAACCATTTTATATACTCAGTTTGACATCTTATTTCATTAATATGGATACTATCCTAAAACTTAATAAGCATATTTTTGAACCAATGGATTACAAGTTTCTTTTATTGGAAAACTCCATTACACTCATCTTTGTTATCCTTACCACTTAGCAAAGTGGGCGCACACTGTAGGTGGGGTTGACATTAACAGTGCTCACTAACATCTGGTTTTCTTCTGTACCTAAGGCCTGAAACAAATCTTGTTTAACAGGACCCTTGCAGTTAGGTGAGGCCAAGTGACTTGTTTTGGCTATTAAGCTATGCTGGGACATGACACTTATCATTTTAGAACTGAAGCAGTGAAAAGTCCATGAACTATCCTCTAAATCCTCTTCCATGGCTACAGCAACCAGGAGGCCCTATATTAAACTACAGAGATGCAGTAAGATGAGGATGTCAGGAGACCTGAGTCACTCCTTGGAAAAGTATGTGAAGAAACTGCTGAGCCTGCAGCAGATTTTTCTTGAGCAAGGAATAAATGTTACACATTAAGCCACTGGGATATCAGGCTTTATTTGTTCCTGCATGACAGCCTGAAGGTGAAAATTGCTCAGTCGTGTCTGACTCTTTGCAACCCTATATACTGTAGCCCTCCAGGCTCCTCTGTCCATGGAATTCTTCATGCAAGAATACTAGTGTGGTTTGCCATTGCCTTCTCCAGGGGATCTTCCTAACCCAGGGATCAAACCCAGGTCTCCTGCACTGCCGGCAGATTCTTTACCATCTGAGCCACCAGGGAGCCCAGAACACTCTAACCTATCCTAATATTGCAAGCATTCTTGAAAGCTGATCTGAATTTAATCATAAGCTTTTAATATTCCACTGTTAAAATATGCTTCCTGATAAAACCAAAAGCACTTATACTTTTGTTTTTTGGGGTTTTTTTTCCCTCTGATAAATGTTTCAGCACTTGCTAAACTTAGCAAGGATATAAGATAGACTCTTCTGTGCAGGCTACTGAATAACCATAGCCTTAGAGGTTGTAGAAAGGATATGTAACCTGTTAAGCTCATGCTCTAGGCCTTATGTCTCATTCTTGAGCTGCAAGGGAATTTCCCAACCAATTCCCAACTTGTACTTACACCTCTGGTAGTGGTCTCTAGACACTTTGTGGCACAGAATTAGGTAGAAGACCTAAGTTGTTAGATGGATCATTCTTCAAACACACAGAAATAAAGAATGAGACTTGGTACATCTTTTTTTTTTTTTTTTCTTTTTAAAGGAAGAAGGTAAATGCCAGCTAAACTTGCTTACACTGTTGCAAGCTCAAGAACTACAGGAACATGGCACTTCCTTATAGCTGTATATCTGTAACTTCCTCTTCCTGGGAATGGTCCTCTGCATTAAAACAAGCCTTAGTAAATCAATCCATTTTCCCAATAGTGAACAAGATATAAAAGATCCCAGACATATGAGTCATAAGCATGTGCAGCTAAAAGACAAACATGTTTGAAAATCCCTTTTTCTGAAACATTGAGTTTCCAAAGCTGTGTGTAGACATAGCCCTTTTACTGGAGTGGTGGATTTATAAACCCATCAGGAAGTAGGTGATTGAGTTTAGTGGTTGCTAATTGATTCAGTACCAATTAATTTAGACAAAATAATCAAATCACTTGTTTATTTCAGGCTTAGTAACAATAAAAAGTCTAATACTCCTTTAAAAACATGGTACATAGAAGCACCCCCACGTTCAGTAACTAAATAGAGCACCATTATGTATTTCTGTCTCCAGCTGCCTTGGCATCTGTTCTAACTCCCTACCTTCCCCTTCCCCTCTAATCTTTAGAGTTCTTTGGGCAGTG
This sequence comes from Bos indicus x Bos taurus, assembly GCF_003369695.1. Taxonomy (NCBI): domain Eukaryota; kingdom Metazoa; phylum Chordata; class Mammalia; order Artiodactyla; family Bovidae; genus Bos; species Bos indicus x Bos taurus. The sequence goes on along the minus strand of NC_040086.1, from coordinate 16,445,664 downwards.
GTAAGTCTCAGCAATGCCAAATCCTATATTTACTTTTAGAAACTGTAACAGCAGGAGCTTGCTGAATTTCACCTTCAGGGGTGTCATAGATGTTTCCAGCTTCTGGGGTCTGTTCATCATCTCCTCTGCAGTGTCCTCACTTATACTGCCTGCTAAAGCTCAAGAAAGTAAGTATTTAATCTTAGCACACCACCAAAGGGATGAAAGCTACTCTCTATTATCTTTTAAATGCCACCAGGATTCAAATTAAAGCCACAGAAGGTCCAGTCGTATTAACAAGTGTTGCAGTATATTAATTTCAAATAGGACAGCAATGAATTTAAAGGAACAAGCTCCCACCAAACAAATTCTAAGGCAAGGCACAATCTGAAACAGCCTAGGGCAGTGGTTTCTTGAAGACATCATACTTTTTTGTAAGCTGGAGTTCAAACTTCAAGTCAGAAGGAATGAAGACCAAAATGTCATATTAAATGAGAATAAAAAGAAAAAGAAAGCATTTAAATAAATTTAGGGACCTATGTTCTCCCCTTGTAGATGGAGATGTATTCCTTGTAATGGCAATTACATGATTGTTCAAGGGGCCACAACCCTGTTAAAAAGGCCCACCTCATAACTTTTATAATGGTGTTATCTACAAAAATTCTACTCACTAATTGGACAGATGCAGAAACTTGCCAATTTATCATAAATAAGATAGGAAATATTTATCTAAGGCAATGATGTTCTCAGGACTACTATATTATAATCCCAGTTTGTACAATATGAATAAACAACATTCCAGAAAAATTATCCAACTATGATCATCTAAAATTATCCAACTGTGATCAGCCTGTCATCAGGCTGACAGAGTCAGATTATCTAGCTAAAACAATATCTGTCTCAAAGATTTTTTTTTTAATTTAATGCTTCAGGTACCTGTTTACCCCAGTCTGTACTCCTAGTAAGTACAAACAGATTGTACACATGTTCTGCTTCTCTAGTCCAAAATATTTATCTGCTGTCAGGTGTGAGAGCACAATTATTACATAATTGTCAAATAATTAAATCACTCCCAAAGAGAATGGATGTCTCTGAATATCAAAGAATTAGGCCTTCCATACCTACTTGTCCATTAAAGAACTCCAACTTTCTTATTTCTGTAGTGTTTTCTTTTGAAGTGTTGAATTTGGATAGAGCTCAAGAGGGGAAGATATGTTCCAGTTCTAACAACTACTGACCTACTTACAACAAACATTTTACAGACAGAGAAACTGAGACTCTGAGAAACTTTCTCTGAAAAAGCCAACTCAGCATGCTAAGGATGGACATGGAAGCCACACACAAATTTCTGACACCTGAGATAAGTTGTTTTTCTAGCTCTCTGTCCTACTAACTTCATATTTTCAGATTCTATCTACTCCTCAGTGCTGCATATGATTCCTTGCTTTTCAACCCAAATTCAACTTCCCTCCACCACTCCTACCCAACCCCTTTGCTTCCACAACCACATCACTGATCGCAAGGAAGGCTCAGAGGTTAAAGTCACACCAGGACTTACTAAGTTGAAATCCACTAGAAAACAGCACAATGCAAGCTACCTCAGAATGGCTGAGCACCTAAACTCAATGGGCATGACAACAAAGTGATGAAAATGAATTATAGGTGCCATTTTTTTTCAACAAATGAGTGGGCTACACAGCATCAAATACATTCAATTAATGTATTTATCCAAAAGGAGCAATTCACTTTCAGCTATGTACGTATGTATGTATTCTAACAGGATTCGGGTAGTTTCTTGTAAAGGAAATGATATATGTCTTTATTGGTCTAGACAGCAATTAAAGTCTTCTTCAAAACTGAAAAGACTTTTACAGCTAAAATTTCCTCTGTGCCCGTGTATTAGGGGAAAACAGATATCTTATTTATTCACTTTTCCTATTCTCTTTCTCCACCTTTTCCTCTTAGAAAATTTATCTCTGTCCCCATTAGTGATTCTCTCTCCTTCTGCAGAGGACTTTCTTAAGTTGTCAGCAGACCAAGAACAGCATTAACGACTTGATCAGAGAATTAAGAAGGCCATAACTACCCTAGTGTGAAAGATTAGGGGTGTGAGAACTGAGAAGGAACCCACCAACCTCTCTGCAACTTCTCAAGAGAGCCCAGCCTTGGAATTCAGGCCATCACCCTGTCACTCTGTCTCAGGCAACAGAGTATTTGACTCAACTCAGCAAACTTTTGTCGAGTGCTTGCTACACATACCTACTCTATCCCTCTTACTCTTCCCTCCCAATTTACCAGTAAAAATCGACTCAAAATAATATGTGTAGTATTGGGTGTTAATACAGGATACGCACACACACACAAAACATAGTGCCTGGTGTAAGATTTCACATTTCTGCCATAAAAATGTGACATAGTATACCTTTGTGGGTCCATCTGTTTAGCAGCAAATGAAGGTATATGCTATGGATAACACTGAATTTCACAGGGAGCTTCTTCAATCAAGGAGAAAGGTACATTGTCACTGGGTGCTCATTTTACTTCAGATTTGTGTGTGCTGTAGTTTGCTAAGATTTTAACTCAACAGTGATAACTATAAGAAGTCCCTGATAATAATGGCAGTATTTAAGTCATCTCACTCCACATGCAAAAGCAATCTTGTAGGAGATGAGACACAGTATTGTAATTAGAAATAGATCAAGTCAATAAATATTAAAAAGTAAGTATATATATATATTCATTTAGCCATTTTTTCCTCAGTAGTACCTGCAATACAGGCTCATCCTAACATCTGACCCATGAAATTAAGATGATAAGGAGTTATTGAAAGAGAATATGGAGAGAATTTAAAAGTCATGGCTTTTTGAAATTCCAGTGTGATTTTTACAGTTGCAAGTTGATGCTTCTTCCCCTCCCCGCACCTAAACGGTAAACAAGAAATAACTGGCAGAGGACAAATGAATGCATTTCAGTGAGTCCCATTTATAACTCTATGAGTTACATTTTGTTATTTTGATAGACTCAAGACTTCAAGATCAGGTGTTTCAGACAATGATAAAAAGTTCAATTTTTAAACTATTTTCCCTGCACATTTTTTTACATTCTAAAGTTGCTCAGTCGTGTCCAACTCTTTGCAACCAATGGACTATACAGTCCATGGGATTCTCCAGGCCAGAATACTGAAGTGGGTAGCCTTTCCCTTCTCCAGGGGATCTTCCCAACCCAGGGATCAAACCCAGGTCTCCCACATTGTGGGCATATTCTTCACCCGCTGAGCCATAAGGGAAGCCAAAGAATATTGGAGTGGGTAGCCTATCCCTTCTCCAGGAGATCTTCCCAACCCAGGATTTGAACCAGGGTCTCCTGCATTGCAGGGGGATTCTTTAACAACTGAGCTATCAGGGAAGCCAAAATTCTGACACTTATAGTTTGTTTCCTCCTGCCGCTTAAGAGAGAGATAAAAAATGTATCAGACGACACTTGCAGCCTATTTCCTCCATTTGGATACCCCTAGCCTTCCTTCCTGTTACCCTCTCATTCTCCCCTTTTCTTTTAGGAGAATTATGTTGCCTAGGGAAAGGGGCATTGTTTTCATTCTGTAACTGCTTCTGAGCTGATAAGGGGTGTCGTCCCTAAATTGGTGAGGCAACATATTCTCCTAACCCTCATATTGAGGGTCTCTGATCCAGGGGCCCCAGGTAGTAGTTGGAGGAAGCTGCTGCAGTGGCAGGAGTTTGAGCAACCATTTGTAACGTAAAAGCCTTTATGTGGCTATAAACAAATCCAGTCCCACAGTTACAGATGCAGGGAGCAAACAGCAAAAACAGAACAATCAGCTAAGTTTAAACTCATATTATGTCCACGGTTAAGGTACAAAGTGTTGCACCAGTCCATTTTAGGATTACTGGATGTCATCAGATTAAGAAGAGGCATCACATATGATTGTTGTTGTCGAAGGTATTCGCAGACTTGGAGAAAGTCGTTTCCTTGAAGTGGAGATGCCCACCATGGGAAGCTTTCCACTGATGAAGAGGAGAGCACTCCGCAGACCCATCAGTTAGACTGATTGTGGGATGCAGTGTAGGAGTGAGCCTAGGACAGGGAGGCATTATCTTGAGGATCAAATGACAGACTCAGGATTTTTGGAGTCAGCAGAAGCAGGCTCACGTAGACTATCAGGCCCATTCAGATCAAGTTCAAGAGAAGTTATGATGCTCACTGTCCTTGCAGGAGTCCACATGGTATGAAGAAGCACTGTGGGAAGAGTCCATTAGTAGCCACCATGTCTTGTGTCCTCTGGATGACCTAATTTTCCTTCAGCAGCTCCAGCTCCCAGCAGGTCCTGAGGAAACCAGGATCCTGTCAGTGTGAACTGGAGCCACAAGGTCCCATAGCTGAAGCCCAGTGGGTCCTGAGGAGACCCGGCTTCCATTAGCATCGACTCACCCTTGGGTTGTCTGGAAGGCCAGACTGTCTGCAGGGGCTCTGCCCCAAGGGTTAAACCCCAGTGGGTCCCTATATTTCCGGGTTATTTACAATCTGTTTGACCAATCTGAGCATTTCTTTTCATTGAATTGATCAAACAGGTCAAATTAATTCAGTACCCCGGACCCCACTTTTTCTTTTAGAGACGACTTTCTCCCCTTCATCACAAAGAAACTGTAATAAACTCCATTTTTAATCAAGTCCATCTAGTCCTCTGCTGCTGCTGCTAAGTCACTTCAGTCGTGTCCGACTCTGTGTGACCCATAGACGTCAGCCCACCAGGCTCCACCGTCCATGGGATTTTCCAGGCAAGAGTACTGGAGTGGGTTGCCATTGCCTTCTCCCATCTAGTCCTCTACTAGTCTCAATTTTGCCTCCAGGCAGCTGGAGCAGCAGGAAGTAGGCCAGATGAGCTCTTGATCAGCTAATCAGATAAACTAATCTGACAGAGATGAATGCTTTTTGGGAAGGTTGCTGTTTAGCCTTTTGGAAAAGGGATGCAAAAAGTAGCCTGGGTCTGGATATTAAAATTACTTGGGTCTCTTCTCAATGAAAGTTGGTAAGACTTTTATATAACTTTTATGGTAGATAACTATTCTTTAAATACTTTTCAATAAATAATAACAATAATAATGATAATGCGTGAGTCCTAAGTCACTTCAGTCATGTCTGACTCTTTGCGAACCTATGGACTATAGCCCATCAGGCTCTTCTGTCCATGGGATTCTCCAGACAAGGATACTGGAGTGGGTTGCCATGCCCTCCTCCAAGGGATCTTCCTGACTCAGGGATTATACCCATGTCTCTTGTGTCTCCTGCATTGACTGGCAGTTTCTTTACCATTGGTGCCACCTGGGAAGCCCAATAATGATAATGCATAACTCCATTTTTTTTTTAAATTTCACTAGAACTAAACATTGTACATATTCCCTAAACTAGGAGACAGTATCATTCAGCCTTTCAGAATTCTGCTCATAAAAAAGAAGCTGCTACTAAGCTGATGAATCACCAGTTTTTTTCCCAGGGTTTGGTTTAGGGAATTGTTTCCATCTGTGAGTGGCAAACATTCCCGCTTAGAAAATTCTCCCTTCTTCTAACATACTAAAAGCACCCCTGGAGTACTCTAAGAACAGACAGCTGGCCTCAGGGCTTGTAATGCTTTTCTAAGTTATAACTCTCCTCAGAGGCCCTAGGGCAGAGTGCACTCTAGTGATTTGTAGGCTTGCTGGTCGCCATTCTGCCAGCTCAGGTGAAAGACGTATCTAAATTTTCCCAGCAGCCTTCTGATTCTCCCTGTGTTCAAGCCTTGTGGTGTGTGTGTGTTTAGAAGATAACAGCTCAGGGAATATATGCAGGTCCCCGGTGTCAGACTAAACTCAGGGCATAGCAGAGGAAGAAAACAGCTAGAAATCTGGAAAAGGTGAACAAAGGTAAAGCCCAGGTTCAAAGGACAAGAGTACGTCAGGGGAGAGTCAGGGATTCTATCCTCGGTGAAGACTGAGTCAAGATCAAAGCTGGACACATAATGCCCAGAACTGAACTCAGGACAAGGCAATGGGCTCAAGCGGGCATGGAAAAGGAAAACAAACATGGGAGTGAGGAAACCTGGGTTTTGATTTCACTTTACTCTGGGTCTCAATTTTTGTATTTCTAAAATGAAATTGTCTCATTTAGATATTACAAGTCTAAGGGAAGTGAAGTCGCTCAGTCGTGTCCGGCTCTTTGTGACCCCATGGACTTGGGCCTACCAGGCTTCTCAGGCCATGGGATTTTCCAGGCAAGAGTACAGGAGTGGGTTGCCATTTCCTTCTCCTGTGAAGGCCATATAAACAAAGTCATACACTCAGCACTATTTAGAGACCAAAGCAGAGCAATGAACTGGAACCAATTAAATAATCGGAAAAAAATACAGATGAAAACAACAGCACTTTGAAAGCAAGTAAAAGTCTGCCTCAGAGAATCTCTCACAGGCATCTTTGACACTCTACTGGGCATTGTTGAAAGATCCTAGAAAGCAAAACCATGCTCCTTTCCCTCTAGGAGGTTGCATCTTTGATGGAAAGAAAAGGTTCACTTTTATATGACTATATATATACACACACACACACACACACACACATGATGTATATATATATACTAGTTCAGAAAAACAATAACTAAAATGGCAAAACATAATACTAAAAGCATTCCTGGGAGAGAGTTTAGGACTTCTCCAATTACGGTGTCCACGTGGTTGATCTGCTTTAGATGTATTGCTTTCCAAGGAAACAGCTGGTGCTAACTCTCAATCTTAGTATAGTCAAGTAGAAGCTTGGGTTTACCTAGCATTTTCAACTGTCTGAAGCTTAAAATCTTTCCATTAACTTTTGTAGCCCTTGTCAACCTCCAAATATATTATATTGATTAGATCTTATTTAAAAAAAAAAAAAAAAGGAACACTAAACCAGACTGTAACCTCAAGTATCATGCCTGGACAATAGCAAGATACCACTGGGCATATACTCTAGGTCTAGGTCAGAAGTGGGTCCTGCCCAGTAGAAGGCAATCATTACCACAAACTTAGAAAGACATTTACTCCCCTCTACTATTAATCAACAAGCCATTGAGCATATACTCTGCTAAGAGTGGGACTGAACAGAGTTCAGGAATCAAGGCTGAGAGGCCAGAAATAGAGCTGAGTCCCATCATGTGAAGATGGAGCTCTGAGGAGGGAAAATAGCCTCCTGCCAATTTCGCTTTTATCCTAAGCCTGCAACACTGATTATGGCCGCAAGAATGTCAAAGGCAAAATAATTCTGCTCCTGACAGGCTTGGAAAAAGAAGCTAGGATTTCACATCAGGTGAGAGTCCCCTCCAGAGTTTCACAACACTGGTGAGAGTTTCACATTTTTTTCCCTTCATGGTGTCCCCTTCTTAAGGCAAATAAGAAGTTGTCCATTTGTACAAATGGCAACAAAACTCTAGCATCAGAAATACTTAGAGAATTAAGGATTCTAGTTACTTTTCAAGTTCATCATGTTTCTGTTGGTCCAAGATCACACTTGGAATCTCAGAAAATCTCCCCACTGGAAACTCCATCATCTTTCACAAACTGCCTGCTTGCAAACTTGTCAGCCACAATACACTAAAGGGAAGTTTTCTGAAAAGATTTGTTTCGCTGAACTTTTTAACCAAGCAAGAAATTCAATATTGTGAAATCGAGAAATCATACTGGTTTAAAGTTACCAGTGACCTTACAACAAAGCTAACCCAGCATCAATCACAGCTTCTTGGGTTAAAGATCTTCTGATTTGGGGATTTGCCATCCACTGAATACATCTTTCTCAATCAGTCAATAATTTGCCCTCTGCTGAGAATGATGATCTTTTGTGATATGTTTCCTCTTCTGTGCAAGCTACTTGCTTTCTGCTGGTCTGGAGCCACCTACTAATGAGTTGCACTTTGTTTCTTGTTGGAGCTACTGGCCTTCTAACCTGATTATTTTGCATATGACAGAGTTTATAGCTTCCTCCAGCTCCTACCCACATCCCACCCAAAATACTGGGCATTGAAAACTGGTACTGAAAATCTGGGAACTTCATCTCTTACCCTTAGTTAGACAGGGTCATAGACTGCATCTCCTCTATTTGAAGTGCGACAGCGCCTTTAATTCCACAAGATGCAGTCACTGAAGTTTCACAACCGTCCTAGGGATATCAGAGATACTATCTATTCCACTATACCTCTTTTTGTGAAGTGAATTGTGCTCACCTCACAGTTTAGGTATCATGATGTATCTCTTTCCCTTCCATATTGTGGTGAAGTTTATTAGAACTAGAAATGATCATCTGACTCAAGCTTAGCCAGTTGGGTGCTTTCTCGTGGAATTTTAGAACAGGACGACAGAGCCTCTGGCCAATCTGTGCTGGATACTTGAACATGGTGGTCATCTAGTAGTACACTTTCTATGTTATAAGAGTAAATAATTCTAAAGAGATGTAAGGAAATTGGTGGATACAAAGCTGAACTGTAATGCAAAATGCAAGAGATAGAGAAATCAACATTTACTGAACTTTTGCTCATGTTGCACATACAATGTGGGTCACCTGGGATGCTGTGTTCATCGTGGTCTTTCAAGCACACAGGCTAATGGGAGATTTATCTTGACACATGTTTTCCAGATCACTGAGACAGGGAAAGGAAAGGTAGAAAATTGCACACCAGCTCTAGTTTCCACCCCAAAGTGACAATGTCACATCTGCTTACATTTCATTAGCAATACCAAGTCACCCTAACTTCAAAGGATGTGAAAAAGTGAAATTCTACCATGTTCCCAAATGGAAGAAAAATTCAGTATGACTTTGATGCCATCCTTAGGCTTTTTTCCCTCCAAATTAAAAAAAAAAGTCTTTTCTTGGCTTCCTGTTCTTATCTGAAACTCTTCTTACCATGGTCATTAGTGAGTGATGTTTGTTAAATCCAGTTAACACTTTTCAGTCCTTATTTTACCTTCTCTTCCATCTCTCTCTCTCTCTCATTCTCTCTTTCTCTCACTTGCTGCAAAAAAAATCATTCCCTAAATACATCATTTTCTTCAGCTTCAGCTCCAGTGCTATCACTGCTTCCCTCCAATATCCTTCTCATTTCTTTTCCTTTCCCTTCTTTTCACATCCATACAACCAAGTTCTCCTTGTGACCCATCACTCCCTGGTGAATTGTACCACATTCTCCAGTCAATGCAAATCAAAATATGGGAGTCGTCTATAGCTTCCTCCTTTCCTCCTTCTACCCTGTATTTTGGTTACCAGGTCTTTACTATGATTTCTCAGTTGATTTATTATAAGAGCCTCCTAAAGTTTCTCCTGCCACCAGCATTAGCCCATGAGTCTTATTCTGCACAAATGATTAGGGTCATCTTTCTAATTACAATTATGTCACTCCCTTGCTTAAATTTTGAATAGTTTCTAAATGCTGAAGGCTGTTGTCAAAATCCTTCAGGTGCTTTATAAGGTCTTCAATATCTGCCCATGATTACTTCACCACTATATTTATTGCCTTGACCCTCTGCATCTGAGTCATGCTATGAATTACCTATATTTCTCAGAACTCCCCTTGATCACTCAATTCTCTATGTCTTTCAGCATGGTATTGAATAGACACCTTTCCTTCCTAATCAGGTCAATTCCTCTAAGACTTGGCTCACTAATTCTTCCTTCCAGGAAGTCTTCTGGGATGCTCCCAGTCCTGATAAGAATCTCCCTGTTGTATGTTCTAAGAACAACTTGCACTTACCTCAGTCTCAATGGTGAGTTATTACAACTGTTTTTCTACCTGGCATTTCATCTTTCTTACCTACTATGAGTTTCATATGGGAAGATTCAGTTTTACTGATATTTGTATACTCGGAGTCTAATACAATGCCTGACACATATTAGAAGCTCAATAAATAACCATTAAATAAATTAATCAATAAAGCCCTATATTCTTATGACCCCCAAATTTAGAAACTGTGCTCAGGGAGGCAGAAAGGAGCAAAAATATGGCATATATATGTGGGTTTCACTGATGGCTGAGCAGATAAAGAATACGCTATATATATCAGTTCAGTTCAGTCAGTCACTCAGTCATGTCCGACTCTTTGTGACTCCACAAACCACAAAACACCAGGCTTCCCGGTCCATCACAACTCCCGAAGTCCACTCAAACCCATGTCCATTAAGTCGGTGATACTATCCACCATCTCATCCTCTGTCGTCCCCTTCTCCTCCTGCCTTCAATCTTTTCCAGCATCAGGGTCTTTTCCAATGAGTCAACTCTTCGCATCATGTGGCAAAAGTATTGCAGTTTCAGCTTTCAACATCAGTCCTTCCAGTGAACACCCAGGACTGATCTCCTTTAGGATGGACTGGTTGGATCTCCTTGCAGTTCAAGGGACTCTCAAGAGTCTTCTCAACACCACAGTTCAAAAGCATCAATTCTTTGGTGCTCAGCTTTGTTTATAGTCCAACTCTCACATGCATACATGACCACTGGAAAAACCATAGCCTTGACTAGACGGACCTTTGTTGGCAAAGTAATGTCTCTGCTTTTTAATATGCTATCTAGGTGGTCATAACTTTCCTTTCAAGGAGTAAGCATCTTTTAATTTCATGGCTGCAATCACCATCTGCAGTGATTTTGGAGCCCCCCAAAATAAAGTCTGACACTGTTTCCATTGTTTCCCCATCTATTTGCCATGAAGTGATGAGACCAGATGCCATGATCTTAGTTTTCTGAATGTTGAGTTTTAAGCCCACTTTTTCACTCTCCTCTTTCACTTTCATCAAGAGGCTCTTTAGTTCTTCACTCTCTGCCATAAGGGTGCTGTCATCTGCATATCTGAGGTTATTAATATTTCTCCTAGCAATCTTGATTCCAGCTTGTGCTTCCTCCAGCTCAGCATTTCTCATGATGTACTCTGCATATAAGTTAAATAAGCAGGGTGACAATATACAGCCTTCACGTACTCCTTTCCCAATTTGGAACCAGTCTGTCGTTCCATGTCCAGTTCTAACTGTTGCTTCCTGACCTGCATACAGGTTTCTCAAGAGGCAGGTCAGGTGGTCTGGTATTCCTATCTCTTGAAGAATTTTCCACAGTTTGTTGTGATCCACACAGTCAATGGCTTTGGCATAGTCAATAAAGCAGAAATAGATGTTTTTCTGGAACTCTCTTGCTTTTTCAATGATCCAGCAGATGTTGGCAATTTGATCTCTAATTCCTCTGCGTTTTCTAAAACCAGCTTGAACATCAGAAGTTCACGGTTCACACATTGCTGAAGCCTGACTTGGAGAATTTTAAGCATTCCTTTACTAGTGAGTGAGATGAGTGCAATTGTGTGGTAGTTTGAGCATTCTTTGGCATTGCCTTTCTTTGGGATTGGAATGAAAACTGACCTTTTCCAGTCCTGTGGCCACTCCTGAGTTTTCCAAATTTGTTGGCATATTGTGTGCAGCACTTTCAAAGCATCATCTTTCAGGATTTGAAATAGCTCAACTGGAATTCTATCACCTCCACTAGCTTTGTTCATAGTGATGCTTTCTAAGGCCCACTTGACTTCACATTCCAGGATGTCTGGCTCTAGGTGAGTGATCACAGCATCGTGATTATCTGGGTTGTGAAGATCTTTTTTGTACAGTTCTGTGTATTCTTGCCACCTCTTCTTAATATCTTCTGCTTCTGTTAGGTCTCTACCATTTCTGTCCTTTATTGAGCCCATCTTCGTACACACACACACACACACACACACATATATGGCTGCTACTCAGTAGTGTCTGATTCTTTGAGACCCCATAGACTATAGCCTACCAGGCTCCTCTGTCCATGGGATTTCCCAGGCAAGAATACTGGAGTGTGTTGCCATTTCCTCCTCCACTAGAGGCTAATATATGCATACGGCCTATATAATTACCTCCACAAAGTAATTATCCAGCATTGATGCCCTTTCTTGGATCTCTGGATAGTTCATGCTACACTCTATCCTTCTGTGATACCTACCTTTCTTTTACCTTTGAGATTCAATTTGAAGGACAGATGACTTGTAAGGGTTCATATTGCTTATAACTGTGTCGGCTTGCTATTATAAACTAAACATATCTATTTAAGGCCTATGTGTTAGTTTCCCAGGACATGCAAAACTGCTGCCCTCAAGGAGTTACAGCCTAAGCAGGGAGCTAAGTTCTAGGCTGCTGGAGTCCAGCTCCAGCAGCCAGATATTCAACCTGAAGAGATGGACAGTGTTGGCGGGAAAATGAGGCAGCCTCTCAATTTTCTTGGACTGCCTATTTATTTCAAGTTTAAGATTTTCTTTTATACTTTTACAACAGCATTAGGTCAGAGGTTTGACATTCCCCCTCACCCAGATTCATTATCTCCATAAATCATTGTTCTCTTCAAACAGAGTTCCTGCTTCAGCGATTCTCTCAGAATCAGCTTTACCATCTATTATCTACTTCCTCTTATGTGTCCTATAGTTAACTTGTGATTACATTGTAACTCATGCTACATTCCTCAGTTTCTTTCTTATCTTTCTAAATCCTGTTTGCCCCTAACATCCTGAGCTCACTATCTCTTAAAAAGACTTCTAGCTATAGTATCTCTAAAGTTCCTAACCTCTATAAGCTATAGTAAAATATGCTAACATTACAACATTCCTTAAATCTTCAACTTCTAACTATTTTAATTATTTCTAAACCCTAAATTCAGTAAACTCCTTTGCCATAAACATTTTCCTCACAAATAGGCTTCAGATAGCAATCCCTCCCATGGCCTCAAGCTGTGGCCTATGTACTCATCCTGGAACACTCTTTTGTAAAAGTCCTTGAATAAATGTCAGTGACTAACTTTATGAATTATTTTCTGAGCACAGCTGCAGAAGGCTTTGCGCCTTCTCATGCTCCTCTCAAGAACAATAAGGACCTTAATATTCCTTATCAGTCAACTCAGCCGAGGAGAGGAAAAAACAAGTCAGAATCACAAGGCCTAACTCCTTCATCCCGGATCCGTGCATGTGAGACAAAGAGAGGGCGTTGGGGCCATGCCTCCATTTTGTCAGTAACACCTAACGCGGCTCCTGACACTAGGCTTAAGGGAAAGAGCACTTACTGTAAAGAAACAGCATTGCAGAATAGGAAACAGCTTGAGAGCTAAAGTCTACACATCTCAATCTGAGTCTCAGCCCTTCCTTAATATCACAGAACACCTGACCAGTATTTACCTCTCTTTTCTATGACTTCACTTTCACTTGGCAAAGTGTGTAAAATAATAAGATAATATTAAAAGATAAAATTTAGGTTATGATAATCCCATGAAATTTAATCAATATGAAAGTACTTTATAATAATAGCTATCATCTACAGCAAACTTTACTGCACATCACCTAGACCTTAATTTTACATTCACATTATTAATTTTATCTAATTGGCTACAAGCCAATGTAGCATTATAAACTCCATGATACATATGGAGAAATAGTGGTTCAGAGAGGTTAAGTAACTCCTCTAATATCACAGAGTAGACAGATCATACCAGGATTCAAACCCTGATCTGTACCATCCAAAGGCCAGGGATGCTAACCATTATATTACACTGACTACCCACAAACAGTCATGTAAATGTAATTCATACACTCAATTGTTCATATATAAGCACTAAGATACAGTACAGCCCATACTATCAATAAAAGTTGACAGTTAATCAAGTTGTTTAGATTTTTTCCATCTGTAAAATGAGTGATTTGGGTCATATTAAATGAGACACACTGAGACCCAAATGAGAATGTGTATCAAGCACTCTGCACAGCAGAGAGTACACATTCAAAAACAAGTACATATTCAGTCATTACTGTTATTAGATTGTTGCTAAGTTTCTTTCTCTATCATGTTTATATAATTCTGTGACATTCCATTCAAAGGCCTAGGGGAACAAAGCATGAGATTTATATCAGATACAAACTCATAAACTACTCACTTATTTATGGAGGACCTGAGGTATTGGAAGTTTTGGGGGACTCTAAGAAATTCATGTTCAGAGAGGTCACCACAATTATCCAGGAAACTTGTTACTGTTTTGCAGGTGTTGAGAATCTTCTCCCTACTTTTTTAAACAGCCCAGGCTCAGAATTAATTCTCCAGCTAAGAGCACAATATGTTCCTGCTTTTCCCTGGACACAGTGCTCCAGGAAGGGTAACTGAACATTTTGTTTATCTAGTAGGAAGAGGGCAGTGGAATTGGCCTGGTTTTGACCACCCTATTCCAAGAGCACCAAAGTATTAAAAACAAACAAACAAAAAAACCTTTAAAATTCTCATTTGTTGTAGACTGTTGGCCACCACCACCTTTCTTTTGTAATAAGCTCAGCTTATGAGGTACAATAAGCAAGTCAGAAATAAACAAGCACCGCTGTCCACTTGGAGAAACAGGTAGACAAGAAGACAAAAATCCAGGGAGTAAGCCAAGATTTTAGGGCCTGATACACATCAAAATCTAGGGGATACAGTATGAGTCATGATGAAAGTTAATGCTATGTAGGTGGAGTCTGAAAAGACAAGAGTTAACATGACATACATCTTCTTTTATAGACCAGTCTAGTTAACCCTTACAATCTTGGGGGCATAGATATGATTAAACTCAGTTCATAGATAAAGAAATTGAGCTTTGGGGAACTCAAGTGACTTTTCAAAGGTTCAGTTCAGTTTAGTCACTCAGTCATCTCCAACTCTTTGCGACCCCATGAATTGCAGCATCCCAGGCCTCCCTGTTCATCACCAACTCCTGGAGTCTACCCAAACTCATGTCCATTGAATCGGTGATGCCATCCAACCATCTCATCCTCTGTTGTCCCTTCTCCTCCTGCCCTAAATCTTTCCCAGCATCAGGGTCTTTTCAAATGAGTCAGCTCTTCACATCAGATGGCCAAAGTATTGGAGTTTCAGCTTCAACATCAGTCCTTCCAATGAACACCAAGGACTGATCTCCTTTAGAATGGACTGGTTGAATCTCCTTGCAGTTCAAGGGACTCTCAAGAGTCGTCTCAACACCAAAATTCAAAAGCATCAATTCTTTGGTGCTCAGCTTTCTTTATAGTCCAACTCTCACATCCATACATTACTAGTGGAAAAACCATAGTTTTGACTGCTGCTGCTGCTGCTGCTGCTGCTGCTAAGTCACTTCAGTCGTGTCCAACTCTTCGCAACCCCATGGACTGCAGCCTATTAGGCTCCTCCGTCCATGGGATTCTCCAAGCAAGAGTACTGGAGTGGGTTGCCATTGCCTTCTCCATAGTTTTGACTAGATGGACATTTGTTGGCAAAATAATGTCTCTGCTTTTTAATATGCTGTCTAGGTTGGTCATAACTTTCCTTCCAAGGAGTAAGCTTCTTTTAATTTCATGGCTGCAATCACCATCTGCAGTGATTTTGGAGCCCCCAAAAATAAAGTTAGCCACTGTTTCCACTGTGT
This sequence comes from Bos indicus x Bos taurus, assembly GCF_003369695.1. NCBI lineage: Eukaryota > Metazoa > Chordata > Mammalia > Artiodactyla > Bovidae > Bos > Bos indicus x Bos taurus. The sequence goes on along the minus strand of NC_040086.1, from coordinate 16,430,223 downwards.
CCCTGTCTACTTGCCATGAAGTGGTGGGACTGGATGCCACGATCTTAGTTTTTTACAAAATTACTAAGCGATTCAAGGGAGCGGAGATAGATAATTAAAAGTTATTTACTACTACTACTACTAAGTCGTTTCAGTCATGTCCGACTCTGTGCGACCCCAAGGACTGCAGCCTACCAGGCTCCTCCATCCATGGGATTTTCCGGGCAACAGTACTGGAGTGGGGTGCCATTGCCTTCTCCCAAAAGTTATTTACAATTATTATTTAAATTTTTAAAGAAGATTTAAATAAAGTGATATGAGAGGGTAATTAGAAATAAGGGTAATAGTAGCTAGATGGAGTCTATTAGCTATATATTATTGCATAACAAATTACCATAAATTTGGCAGCTTTAAAAAAACATGTTTATTTTCTCAGTTTTTGTGGACTAGAAGTCTAGGCATGGCTTATCTGGGTCCTCTTCTTAGGGTCTTCTGAGGTACCAAGCAAGTGTCAGCAGGACTATATTCTCATATAGGCTTCACTGAGGAAGAATCCACTCTCAGCCTCATCCAGGTTGCTTATCTTCTTCAACTGTAGCACTGCTAGTCTTTGAAGGGAAGCTGCCCTAAGTTCCTAGCCACATGGACCTCCCAGTATGGCTGCTTATTTCATCAAGTCAACAAGGAAATTCTCTAGCAAAACAGATTCTTAAATATCATGCAAGTCATAGTCCATTCCCTTTACCATATACTACTGGTTAGATGCAAGTCACAATCATCCACACTTAGAGCAGGGGCATGGACAATGAACACTGTGCTGTGTGCTTAGTTGTTCAGTTGTATCTGACTCTTTGAGACCCCATGGACTGTAGCCCCCCAGGCTCCTTTGTCCATGGGACTCTCTAGGCAAGAATACTGGAGTGAGTTGTCATGCCCTTCTCCAGGGGATCTTCCCAACCCAGGAACTGGAACCAGGTCTCCTGCATTGCAGGCAGATTCTTTACTATCTGAATCACCAGGGAAGCCCAGCAGGAATTATGAAGGCCATCTTAGAGTCTTAGCATTTAAAGATTCTATCCAGTAATTTTACATAGCCTTAATTGAAGCAAAATGTACTAGCTAAAGCATAGTTCTACAATATATGCATAAAACGGACACATCTGGGCAAAATAAGAGAAAACAAAATTATGTTATTGGCTGTCCTATACACAACCAAAATATTTAAGAGGCAGTTCTTTAACAAATTCATTTTATTTATGTATTTTTCATTTTCTTGCAGGCTATTTTGAGATGAGGTAGAGCATCCTGAAAGGCATTCTGTTATGTCAACTCTAGGATCTCCTTTTGCTTTTGTAGAAGTCTGCTGATTTCCATTTTAATCAAACCCTGAGAGAATACTGGTTCCACAATACTGGCTCCCCCTCTAGAACTACACTAGAAAACAAACTTCTAAATTTTAATTTCTAAATCATCTTAGAATTTTTAAATACCAGCCAATGTATTTAGAGTTTTTCAGCCTCATAACAATTTGAGCACAATCTGTGCACACCTGCCTGTCTCTTTCTTTTTTAATCTCAGTTTAGCATAAATCAAGCTTATATGAGGAAATGACAATTCTATGAGTAACTGAGCCCTCAAGGTCATACATACCTCTGCAACTGAGGGACTTCTAGTCTGATACCTACTATTCTCTTATTACCCTCAGATAATTTGATAATTAAATTATTTGAATGGTATCCCAAAGAAATTCAAATGTCTAAGGATTTTCCTTCAAATAAGTACATTCTAAAGAATACTGCTTAGACAACAATAAATTCATGAAGGGAATTTGGGACTTTAAAAATATCACTGCGTTGATTTTCTTCAAATTTCCTGGGTGCGGAAATAATCTTTTACTAGGGGAAAAGTCTCCTATTGTTGAGAATTTAAGGGGAAAAGCCTGTTTGATATAAGATTGGCCCTGAGATCTAACCCCAAAATCTTCTGAACTTGCCTAGCTTCTTTTTTGTAATATTTGAATAATACCCACCATAGGATTCTTATAAAAATTTGTAGGATTTTTATAAGAATTAAATAATAAATATAAATGTAACAAATATAATAACAAATAAATTAATAAAATAATCAATAAATGTAATAACAATTATAAAGTATATGAGATTGTGACTGGTACCACTTAAGATTTTAAAAATCTATAATTATAGCTCGTCATAGCTTGAAATTGGATAGGACTACACAGAAAGCCCTGCATTTACAGACTGGATTTTTTCTATCTAACTGGCTGTTATCTTCAACTCGCATTGGCAATCTATCTGACTGTCTCATACCTGGCCTACCTACATCCACTATTTAATTCTTTTTCTTCTTTCTTGATTTCTGATAACCCTTCCCACCAACTACTTACCCTTTTCTGTATTCCTACACCCAACACACCCAAGAAAAGCTTTTCTCCTCTGGCCTCAGCCATGCTCATTGGAAAGCCCTCTGCTGCCCTCATCAGTCATTGTGAGGAAATGCCCATAACCTCCAGAGAAGTTCAGTTCATTCAGTCACTCAGTGGTGTCTGTCTTTGCAACCCCATGGGCTGCCACATGCCTGTCCATCACCAACTCCCAAAGCCTACTCAAACTCATGTCCATTGTATCAGTGATGCCATCCAACCATCTCATCCCTTCTCCTCCCACCTTCAATCTTTCCCAGCATCAGGGGCTTTTCCAATGAGTTGGTTCTTTGCATCAGGTGGCCAAAGTACTGGAGTTTCAGCTTCAGCATCAGTACTTCCAGTGAATATTCAGGACTGATTTCCTTTAGGATGGACTGGTTGGATCTCCTTGCAGTCCTGGAAAGGGCACAAAATGCACGCCCAACCCACAGAGACTGAGCCAGAACTGTGTCTGAGTGTCTCCTGTGGAGGCAGTGGCCTGCCGCAGAGACAGGGGCTCTGGGTGCAGCAGACCTGGGTATGGCATCAGCCCTCTTGAAGGAAGTTGCCATTAACTCCACCATAGAAGTGCCAGAACTTACACAGGACTAGGAAACAGACTCTTGGAGGGCACAAACAAAACCTTGTGTGCACCAGGACCCAGGAAAAAGGAGCAGTGACCCCACAAGAGGCTGACCCAGACATGTCCATGAGTGTCCAGGAGTTTCTGGCAGAGGTGTGGGTCAGAGGTGGCCTGCTCCATGGGTGGGGGCACTGACTGCAGCATGGGACCTTTTGAAGGAGGTTGCCATTATTTTCATTACCTCTAGTTTGGCCTCAGATCAAGCAACAGGGAGGGAACACAGCCTCACCCATCAACAGAAAATTGGATTAAAGATTTACTGAATATGGCCCCACCCATCAGAACAAAATCTCCAGAGAGACTTTCTCCCTATAAACCATGAATGTTTGGTTTGCATTAGGTTCCAATAAAAGGAAGATTAATGTGAATGTTACAGTAGCAAAAATATAGAAAATATATTGTGTTCTATGGTAGGCACAAATTTTTATGGGTAGACAGTGCCATTTTATCCTGAAGTATATTTTTTAGTATCACATAATGGAAGAAAAACTCTTAATTCAAGCAAATCCTTTAAGTACAAAGAAGGCAGGGCCTTTTGATGAATTCTGAGAACATATTCTATAGTGGTCTTAGATCTATTTGAGCTGCTATCACAAAATATAAAATATCATAATCTACATGGCTTAAAGAATGAATATCTCTCATAGCTCTAGAAGTTGAGAAGTTCAAGATCAGGGTGCCAGCAGTTTTGGTGTCTGATGGAGCCTGTTTCTTGGTTCATAGACAACCATCTTCCTACTGTGTCCTCACATGATGGATGGGATAAATACCTCTTTTATAAGGGTATTAATTCCATTTATGAGAGCTCTCTCCTCATGGCCTAATCACCTCCCCAAAGCCCCACTTCTAAGTACCATAACATTGGGGATTAGATTTCAACAAATGTATTTGAGGGAACAAAAACATTAAGTCTATAGCACCCTTTGATTAAGTGAAATAATGATAAATTTGTATTAAGTAGAATTTGTAGCTCCATCCTTTCCAAAAAAAGAAAGAGAAAACAGAAAATCATGCAGAACAGTGATTAAGAACTTAGAAGTCAAACAGACCTGATGTTGATCTCAAAACCCAGCAACTTTGGACAAGCTACTTAAACTCCCTAAACTGGATTTTCCTTTAGTAAATGGAAGTAATAACAATACCTACTTCATAACATTATTGCAAGTATTAAATTGATATTATATTCAGGCAGAAAGAAAATGATAACAAATGGAAATAAAGATAGACAGAAGGAGTAAAGAGCACTAAAATGGCAATAAAATGAAAAAAATATTATTCTTTTATTTTTAATATATTTTAAAAGACAATTAAATGTTTAAACACAAATAATAGTAAGATTAAACATGGTTTAAAGCAGTTTCAAAACTGCACATGAAGAAAATACAAAAGTTGGATGAGGAGAAAAAGATGTATACTATTGAAAAATTCATGCAATGTTAATTAATTAAGTGGTATAATTTTACCTGAAGTTATAATGTGATAAGTTAAAGATGTATAATATAAAACCTAAAGCAAATACTATAATAAAGAGTTATATGTATCCAATTAATAATTCAGATAAAACAGAATCATAAATATATTAAGTTAATCCATCAGAAGGATGATAATGGGAGAAATAAGGAATTTTTAAAAAATGGATGAGACAAACAAAAAGCAAGTAGCAAAGTGATCGGTTTAAACCAAAACATATCAATAATTACAGAAAGATTTTTAAAAGATATTTCTAAACATCCTATGGATCAAAAAACAAAAATCAAAGAGGATATTAGAAAGTACTTTAAACTGGATCAAAATAAAAACACAACATATCAATGTCTCAAATTTTGTTGTTCATTGATTAGTAGCAAATTTATGGTACTAAACCCTTATTTTAGAAAAGATGGACTTAATGACTTTAAGCATCTAGAAAAACAAGAACTCAAATTAATCTCAAAGTAATTAGAAAGAAAGTATAAGTATCAAAGTAAAAATTAATGAAGTAGAAAAAAGGAAACAAATAGAAAAATGAAACTAAACCAAAAGTTGGTTCTTTGAGGTCATTTAAGTTGACAGACCTCTAGTCAAACATACTAGAGAAAAAAAAGACAAATTAGCAGCATCAGGGAATGAAAGATGTAACAATTCTATAGATTCTATAGATATTAAAGAACAATAAGAAAATATGAAAAACTTTATGCTTTGAAATACACAACCTTCTTAATATCACACAAAAAGAAACCAGTATCCCGAGTATTTCTGTATCTATTAAAGAGACCAGATTTGTAGTTAATAACTTTCAACAAAATAAACTCCAAGTCCAGATGACTTCAATGGTTACTTCTACCAAATTTTTAAGGAAGAAATAATATCAATTCAATAAACACCCTTCCATAAAATTGAAGAAGAGGGAATACATAAATTACTTACAATAAATAAAATTTTAAGTAATTAATACAATACAATATGTAGAAAGAAAATATATCATGACCAAATGGGGTTTAGCCCAGAGATAAAAGTTTAGTTTCGCAATCAAAAAATGAATCAAAATAAAATTTTTTAGAATCAATAAAATTTATTATCTTAACAAAAATACACATGATTATCTTAATAGATATAAAAAATCATTTCCTAAAATCTAACACCCACTCCTGATTTAAAAAAAAGAAACTCTCAGTCAAATTGCAATATAAGGTAACTTTCTGAATCCAAATAAAGGGCATCTATCAAAAACTTAGAGCTAATACTTAGTGATGTTAAAATAGACTCTTTTCCAAATATTAGGAAAAATACAAGGATGACCACTTTCAACACTTCTTTTATACATTGTACTTAAAGTTCAATTTACTATCATAAGGCAAGAAAAAGAAACAAAATGAATGCAGATTAGAAGGAAGAAATAAAATCCAGTACCTGTGAATGTGACCTTTTTGGAAATAGGGCCTCCTTTGCAGATGTAATCAAGTTAGGATGAGGTCAAACTGGATTAGGGTGAGTTCTCATTCAATGACTGTCAACCTTATAATACGAAGGAAATTAGGACACAGATATGCAGAAAAGAAGGATATGTGAAATGGAGGCAGAAATCAGAGTGATGCAGCTACAAGCTAAGACACACCAAAGATGGCTGTCAACTACCATCTACGTGTAGTATGATTTCTATAGCTATTCAAGGGAAAATCTGAAATTCAAAGAGCAGACAATCAATAGAGATTTGTCGATACTCTATGCCAGGCACTTTATACACTGCATCATTTAATTTTCTTAATGATCCAAGGGAGGGATTAAATTGTCTCTAAACAGACAAGGAAACTAAACTTCAAAGGAATTAAGTAACCTACATGAATGAGAAGTAGAATTTGTATTCAAACTCGTCTGGCAGACTCTCGACTATTCAGTTTGTAATCAACAAAATACTAAATTGAATTAATCTGATTCCTGTGTACCCACTTAAAAATACCTGTCCACTTTGAAAGGATGGGAGAAGTGGCAGAGGATAAATAGCTTATTAAATAAATGCTCATTGATTTTCATCATTCAATTATGACTAAAGTTGACAACTAAAGCCCAGGCAAAGTGCCCTACACCAAGCTCTCACAGCAATATATATTTATTATAAAGCCAAAGACATAAAATTTTTGAGTTATGAGGAACTACATTCATCTTTAGTACAATGACTTATTTTATACCTAAGGGGAAGAAAGTCCCCAGACAGATGGAATTACCTGCCCAAACTCAAAAGAGACAACTCAAGGCTCTTGACTCCTGCTCTACACTGAATTTATTAATGGAAATTTGGCAGAACTCCAAAGCTATGTAAACATTTTCACCAGTCTTTGATCTCAACATGTGAAAAGAAAATAAATAAGAAAAATATTACATGACAGAAAACTAAGAATAAAAAAACCTTAATAAGGATAAATTATTATAATCTACTTGTTTCCAGGAGGATACATCAAGTCTTTTGTAGTCCTATTTTGTATTCATCTTTGCACTCAACAAGACAGACATGATATATATTCAAAGCAGAGACTAATGTATCCATTCAACATAGACAAAATTATCACTATATAGATAGTTTTTCCACTGATAACTTTATTATTAAAAATCACCTCAAACCAGATTAAAGACTTAAACATCAGATTTGAAACCATAAAACTCCTGAAAGAAAACATAAAGAAAAAACTTTTTGACACGGGTCTTGGCAATGAATTCTTGGATATAACACCGAAAGCACAGGCAACAATAGCAAAAATTAACAAGTGGGATTGCATCAAAGTGAAAAGCTTCTGAACAGCAAAAGAATCAACAAACTAATAGGCAACCTATAGAATAGGAGAAAATATTTGCAATACATGAGTATTTGGAACTATAAGATATGATATATAAAAATAAATGAGTATATCAAAATTTATTAAATATCTTTAATGAAACCAGTATCTAACAATTAGAAAACAGTTAAACTGTTTAACTGTTTGGGGGATTTTAAAAAAATCCCTCAAACCGGTGTCCATATTAGAGGAGACAGTGTTTCTTTTGTAGTTCTAATATAAAATAAGACCACATTGAACATTCCATATTGGAATATATACCTAGTAAAGGTATGTATATAGTAAAGGATTATTATCCAAAATTTGTAAGGAACTCTTACAACTCAAAAGTTAAAAAAAAAAAAAAAAATAGTTGATTAATTAAATCAATCTAAGAAAAGGGCAAAGGACCTGAACAGACATGTCTCCAAAGAAGATATACAGATGGCCAGCAGGTTATGAAAAGTGCTCATCATCACTCATTATCATTAATCATCTGGGAAATGCAAATGAAACCCATAATGAGATGGTTTTTCACATTTAAGATTGAGACTGTCAACAAAACAAAAAGTGTTTGTGAAGATATGAAGAAAAGGGACTCTCATATACTACTGATAAGAATGTACACTGGTGTAGTAACTATAGAAAATAGTACAGAGGTTCTTCAAAAAGAGAACTACCATATGAACCAGAAATCTCACTTTTAGGTACATATTCAAAGGAATTGAAGATCTTAAGGAGATACCTGCATTCCCACATTATTTTGCAGCATTATTCAGAATAGCCAAGGCATGGAAGCAAACTGTCCATTAATAGACACATAGCCAAAGAAAATGTGCTAAACATACAAAAAGAAGGCTAACAATAAAAGAAATCATGCTCTTTGCAATATGAATGAACCTGGAAGACATTATGCTAAGTGAAATAAGCCATACACAGAAGGATAAATACTACATGATCCTATTTACATGAGGGATCTAAAATAGCCAGACCAATAGAAGCAGAGAGCAGAATGGTGGTTGCCAGGTATTGGGAGGAGGGGCAAGCCAGGAGGTCAAAAGTTACAAAGTTTCAGTTAAGCAAGATAAATATCTTAAGAGATCTATACAGACCATAGTTGGCAGTACCTATAGTTAAGAACTGGAAAAGGGAATGGCAAACCCCTCCAGTATCTTGCCTGGAAATTCCATGGATAGAGGAGCCTGGTGGACTCTTCTCCATGGGGTCACAAAGAGTCAGACACAGCAACTAAACAACAACAGTTACCAATAGGGCTTCCCTAATGACTCACTCTATTTTATATCAAAAATTTTGCAGAATATAGAACTTATGTTTTCATAAAACTAATATTAATAAAGAAGGGGGGATCTTTTGAAGGTGATGGACATGTTATGGCATAGGCTGTGGTGACGGTTTCACAGGTGTAGTCTTATCTCCAAACACATTCTATAAGGCATTCTGAAAGCTAATAACACATCAGCAAATTGTTTTTTAAAATTAGCAACTATAAAGAAGTGTGCTGCATAGTAACAGTAATAACAATGATGAATCTTTTTTGTGTTATTCTTTCTCCTGTCTCAGCAAAGTATTTTTGTTCTAAAAGACAACTACAGAAATTGTTTTTCTCTTGCTATGAAAATAGGCATTATGTAATGAAAAGACCATTTGGCTGAGACCTGGATACCCAGGTTATAGACTGGGCTGAGTCAATACCTTTATTACTTTGGAAAAATTCCTACAACTGCTCTGCAGCTCTTTCCTGAGGAATTAACATGGTGTTGCGTGTCAATTACATTTCAAAAACAAACTCATAGAGAAAGAGATCACATTTGTCCATAGGAGAGACAGAGGGATAGGGGTATGGGGAATTGGATAAAGGCAATCAAAAGTTACAAACTTTCAGTTATAAAATAAATAAGCACTAGGGATGTAATATACAACATGATAAATATAATTAACACTGTCGTATGCCATATCTGAGGCTTCCCTGATGGCTCAGCTGTAAAGAATCCACCTGAATGCAGGAGACGCAGGACACACAGGTTTGATCCCTGGGTCAGGAAGATCCCCTGGAGGTGGAAATGGCAACCAACTCCAGTATTCTTGCCTGGAAAATCCCATGGACAGAGGATCCTGACAGGCTACAGTTCATGGGGTTGCACAGAATTGGACATGACTGAGCAACTGAGCAGGTACAAATGTGTGCTCTATCTGAAGGGTTTCCCTGGTGGCTCAGTGGTAAGGAACCTGCCTGCCAATACAGGAGACTCAGGTTTGATTCCTGGGTGGGGAAGATCCTGTGGAAAAGGAAATGGCAACCCACTGCAGTATTCTTGCCTGGGAATTCCCATGGACAGAGGAACCTGGCAGGTTACAGTCCTAGAGTCGCAGAAGCGGTGGATATAACTTAGCAACTAAACAACAACATGCTATATCTGAAAGTTAAGAAGGTAAATCCTAAGAGTTCTCATCATAAAAAACTTTTTTTTTCTATTTCTTTAACTTTGTAACTATGTGAGATGATGAATGTTGACTAAACTTATTGTGGTAATGCTTTCATGACATAAATAAGTCAAATCATTAGCTGTACACCTTAAACTGATAGTGTGTGTGTGTGAGTGCATGCTAAATCACTTCAGTCATGTCCGACTCTTTGCAACTATATGGACTATAGCCTGCCAGGTTCCTATGTCCACTGGATTCTCCAGGCAAGGATACTGGAGTATGTTGCTATCCCCTCCTCCAGGAGAATCTTCCCGACCCAGGTATTGAACCCATGTCTCCTGCAGCTACTGCATTGCAGGCAGATTATTTTACTGCTGAGCCACTGGGGAATTCCCAAACTGACAGAGTTCTCTATATTAATTATATGTATCTCAATAAAAGTGAAAGAAAAAATATGGTGGTTAACCCATAGATTAATGGATATGTATGGTGTCTTCTGGCTCTAAAATTCTACCATTTTATAAAATACTATAAGCTTCCCTCTGGCAAAAAAAAAAAAAAGGAGCTAACATTATATTGCAATAGCTTATTAATTACACACACTCACACATACACACACACACCATGGAATATATCAGTATCTCTCTTCTGAGCAACAACAGAGAAATAACCCAGTATCCCAGGCCCAAGGATGGAGAGAGAGGTGCTGTCTGAGATTAAGACAATTGTTTCTTACATGGAATTTCAGCTCCCACATACTACCTGAGCACTTGAGCATGTCCCCCTGCCCACTGATGATAATAACCAGAGGGAAAGCAGTTAATCTCTTTCCAAGATTCACCAATATCTCTTCAATTACTAATACTAGACGTATCAGGTTGCTAGCTGACAAGGGGCAGTGTCCACTACCACTCCCAGTTCTACAGAAAGGAACTCAGCAGAGCCATACACAAGCATCCAAAGCAACGACTAGACCATGGTGTCATGTCCTCCAGAAGCCCTGTCTCTGTTTCCCTTTTTGGTTTCACATCAATTGCTGACCTCAATAAGACTGCAGCCGTGAAAGAAATGGAGCACCTGCAAAGTTCCACACAGGCAGCTTAGCTGCTGAACCCTTACCTACAACTGACACTCACAGCCCCACTGCCATCACAGGTATCTTCTGGTTAAAATTAACAAAACTTCTTTTATCTAAAAGGATCTCACATTCTGTGAGATTTTCCTCCCAAACCTATGTGGATGGGACTGCCAGGATGCACACAAAGAAAACCACTGTACCATCCCTAATTGGCCAACATAGAAATGAATGTGGATAAAAGCATGCTGGAAAAGGGCAGGATTCTAATAATCTCCTATTATTTGGGGATGTTTTGCCAGCTGGCAGAGCCAAATCCATGCACATTCTCAGCCAGTTCTCATCTTTGGGAAGCAGTGAGGTGAAAACAAAGGGATCAACCTGGATTTCAGATTCATTCAAATGAGCAGTTCACATTCAGTGTTCCCAGACTCGCTGTGGGCCTCCTTCAGTTAACAGACCGAGGTCTAATGCCTGAAAACATAAAGGGAACCTGGGCCAGTGTAGTGCCAAAGGTAAAATTTTCAAAATCAGAGCATAAATGTCTAAAGATCTAACCTACAAAATCATTCTACACATATGAAAAGTTTTATGCAAAATATATTTATTGCAATATCTAAAATATCCCATAATTAGAAACATTAATATCCCCAAATGATGTTTAATTAGCTATGTAATATCCATTTCACAGAATATTTTGAAGCCCTTGAAAATATTTACATTGAGTTTATAATAATACAGAAAATCCATGGATTAAAAAAGGAGATACAGAATTGTAAATACATAACATTATGTCAAGTAAATGAAAGAATAAATATTTTGAAAAGTTAAAAACAAAGTCTAGAAAGAAAAAGTACCAAAATGTTAGAATAGAATTAACAGTTGTTTTTTCTTTGGTTGGTAGGACTGAGTGACTTTTTTTGTTTGTTTCATTTTCCTTTATTTTCTAACTATTTAATGAAATATCTGATGTCTAAATAACAGAAAAGAAATAAAAAGACTAAACGAAGTTTTCGACCAAGTTCTAAGCTAAAAACTAATTAAGCTTTCCTTTTTTGTATGTATTTTTATCAGGCCTACAAATTACAAAGATGTCTGGCACTGGGATGATTTCTAAGGCTACAGCTCCTCCCTCAGCCACCTCGATTCTACCTCCAACAACTTAGGAGAGGTTTAAGTTCAAGTCGTTCTTCAAGGTACCAAGAGAAAACTCATTACCTAGTGCTACTTTGACCCTGCTGCTAAGCCTTGAATTATAGACTATGAGCACTAAAGAAATAGCTTAGTGAGGTGTGGGTTTTTTCAAATATATATAATTGTATTCACTTATTTTTGGCTGTGCTGGGTCTTCGTTGCTGTGTGGTCTTTTTCTCTAGTTGTGATGAGCAGGGGTTACTCTCCAACTGCTGTGCACAGGCTTCTCATTGCGGTGACTTTTGTTGCGGAGCATGGGCTCTAGGGCGCATGGGATTCAGTAGTTGTGGCTCCCAGGCTCTGAAGCACAGACTCAGTAGGTCTGGTGCATGGGCTTAGTTGCTCCTTGGCACGTGGGATCTTCCTGGACCCCAAGGATCAAATCCTTATCCCCTGCCTTGGCAGGCAGATTCTTTACCACTGAACCACCAGGGAAGTCTGAGGTATGTTTTTGATCAGACTGCTTTTAAGAAGATAAGCTAATAATAGCTGGGCTGTAAGTAGAGATAACCATAGGCAAACTGAAGAGAAAGAGCAGCAAGCTGTATAAATTCAGATGTACCTGCCTGCAGCTCATGTGCCTGACAATGAGCCGCTACACATCTAAATGACTGAACCTCTCAGTTGCCTTTAATTTTGCACTATTGTATTATAGTGACCAGCAATAAGTTCCTGGTAGTTAAACCATATCTAAGCTGGTAATTGAGCTAGCAAATAAAGAATCTGTTTGAATTCACATGGTGACTCTAGAGTTTAAAAAATCCTGCAGAAAGAATACTCTAATCTGATTTTTCTTACTCGCTTTTTTAGCTGGGTGGGCTGTGATCTGTGATTATATACAGGTGTGAATTGGCTTATTATAGTTGCAAAAAAGAAAAAAAGAAACCTATTTCAATAAAATAGGTGAATTTATTATAAGGTTATAAAGATGTTTCATGGAAAAAAGAGAAGCAGATACATCTCAGGAACAAACAGGAAGTGTAAACTAGAATCTATAGGGAACCTAGAAAGACTTCCTCCTAGTTTAGTTCTCCTTCTCTCTGTGCTTCTGCCTCATTAATTTGTTTTTATCTCTGTTTTTCCCATTTATTGGCTACAGACCTGGCTACAGACCTTATTTACGGGTCCAATCACCCAAAGAAAGACTGACTCTCTCTCCCTTTCTCTCTATAAAACTTAAAATAATGTGACAAATCTAAGACTAAATATATTTGTTACTTCAGTAAGAATAAAACATATGTATTCATTTATTAAAAGAAAAAGTCTTCTATATTTTATCACAAAGCAAAACCCACTATACACTGTAAATGTAAATCAATCATAAATATTAATTTAGAAAATTTAAAAATGAAATGATAAATTGCTTTCTTACTATAAAAACAAGTCAGAATCTGTGATCTCAGTATCACACTGATTAAATAAATGGCAAAAAGCATAATATATGGTGAAAAAAGAATAAAGTTTTAAAATAGTAAAGGTTATAATTCTCAATAAAACTATAATAATATGAATACCTATATGTTATAAAAAATAGTATTGATATTCACAAATAAAAACTAGTGAATATTCAAGGAAGAAAGAGAAACATGATAAAAGAAGAAAATAAAGACAGGAAGACTATGCTTTCTTTCAAGTATCCATGTAAAATTTCAAAAAGCTATTAGGCCATGAAAAATTCAGTGAAGATATAATCAGTTCTGATGGGAGGATGATTTGAGAGGCTTCACAGAGGAAGCAATGGCAAAGTGGGCTTTGAATTAACCCAAAATATAAAGTGGCAGCCCCAAATAACAGAAAGAAATGTGCAAAACCCAAGACAAGACTCACAACTCCTCCTCCAATTTATAGCCCCCAATTTTCTCCAAAATCACTGCAGATGGTGACTACAACCATGAAACTAAAAGACACTTGCCTCTTGGAAGAAAAGCTATGACAAACCTAGACAGCATATTAAAAAGCAGAGACATTACTTTGCTGACAAAGGTCCTTATAATCAAAGCCATGGTTTTTCCAGTAGTCATGTATGGATGTGAGAGTTGGACCATAAAGAAGGCTGAACGCTGAAGAATTGTTGCTTTTGAACTGTGGTGTTGGAGAAGACTCTTCAGAGTCCCTTGGGCTGCAAGGAGATCAAATCAGTCAATTCTAAAGGAAATCAGTCCTGAATGTTCATTGGAAGGACTGATGTTGAAGCTGAAGCTCCAATACTTTGGCCAACTGATGCAAAGAACTGACTCATTTGAAAAGACCCTGATGCTGGGAAAGATGAAGGCAGGAGAAGGGGACGACAGAGGATGAGATGGCAGCACTGACTTAATGGACATGAGTTTGAGCAAGCTCTGGGAGATGGTGAAGGACAGAGAAGCCTGGCATGCTGCAGTCCATGGGGTCGCAAAGAGTTGGACATGACTGAGTGACTGAACAACTTCCTCTTAGGCTTCCTAGGTTGAGTAGTGGTAAAGAACCTGCCTGCCAATGCAGGAGACAAAAAAGACCCAGGTTTGATGGCTGAGTCAGAAAGATTCCCTGGAATAGGAAATGGCAACCCATTCCAGTATTCTTGCCTGGAAAATTCCATTGACAGAGGAGTCTGGTGGTCTTCAATCCATGGGGTCACAAACAGCTGGACACCACGGAGTGACTAAGCACACACAGCACAATTTCCTTTTAAAAGAACAAAAAAGTTAAACCTTTAAATCTCCCAAAACAGAAGCAACACATGTGAAAGATGACATAAAATCTGTTCTGTTTATATATATAATCTTTCTGCCTATGTTTTAATCAAGTCCAACTTTTCTTTTAAAATAACACCCAAATGTTAATAAGGAAAAATTGTTTTAGATTTTGGCACTTCTATAAATTTAGGGAAAAAATACATAGTATTGAGAAAGTCAATTCCTAGACAGGTTGAAAAGAAATCTGGGGGTCCCCGAACAGATAGGGGTCTGGAATTCTTAAGGAGAAGGAAAGGACAAACATTTTTTTTTTCTCTACATTCCTTAGTCTTAGTCATATTAAAAAAAAAAAAAATTTTTTTTTTCTTTAAGCCCAGAACTGATGATTATACAAGAAGCAACTCAGTTTAAACTCTGTACTAAGGATTCTATAACAACAATGTATCCTGCTTGAGGACAGTTTCTCCTTCCTGAAAAACTTCTGGCTAATTCTGTTGTCTTAAAATGTAAATTATAGGACTGGGTATAGTAAGATCTTTACAACCTGAAGGTCAGGAAGGGATGCGGTGAGGAGATACCCTTTGTCCAAGGTAAGGAGCAATGGCTGCGCTTTGATGGAGCAGCCGTGAAGAGATACCCCACACCCAAGGTAAGAGAAACCCAAGTAAGACGGTAGGTGTTGCAAGAGGGCATCAGAGGGCAGACACACTGAAACCATACTCACAGAAAACTAGTCAATCTAATCACACTAGGACCACAGCCTTGTCTAACTCAGTGAAACTAAGACATGCCCGTGGGGAAATCCAAGATGGGCGGGTCATAGTGGAGACATCTGACAGAATGTGGTCCACTGGAGAAGGGAATGGCAAACCACTTCAGTATTCTTGCCTTGAGAATCCCATGAACAGAATGAAAAAGCAAAATGATAGGATACTGAAAGAGAAACTCCCCAGGTCAGTAGGTGCCCAATATGCTACTGGAGATCAGTGGAGAAATAACTCCAGAAAGAATGAAAGGATGGAGCCAAAGCAAAAACAATACCCAGCTGTGGATGTGACTGGTGATAGAAGCAAGGTCCAATGATGTAAACAGCAATATTGCATAGGAACCTGGAATGTCAGGTCCATGAATCAAGGCAAATTGGAAGTGGTCACACAAGAGACGGCAAGAGTGAATGCTGACATTCTAGGAATCAGCGAACTGAAATGGACTGGAATGGGTGAATTTAACTCAGATGACCATTATATCTACTACTGCGGGCGGGAATCCCTCAGAAGAAATGGAGTAGTCATCATGGTCAATAAAAGAGTCCGAAATGCAGTACTTGGATGCAATCTCAAAAACAACAGAATAATCTCTGTTCGTTTCCAAGGCAAACCATTCAATATCACAGTAATCCAAGTCTATGCCCCAACCAGTAATACAGAAGAAGCTGAAGTTGAACGGTTCTATGAAGACCTACAAGATCTTTTAGAACTAACACCCAAAAAAGAGGTCCTTTTCATTATAGGGGACTGGAATTCAAAAGTAGGAAGTCAAGAAACACCTGGAGTAACAGGCAAATTTGGCCTTGGAATACGGAATGAAGCAGACCAAAGACTAATAGAGTTTTGCCAAGAAAATGCACTGGTCATAACAAACACCCTCTTCCAACAACACAAGAGAAGACTCTATACATGGACATCACCAGATGGTCAACACCGAAATCAGATTGATTATATTCTTTGCAGCCAAAGATGGAGAAGCTCTATACAGTCAGCAAAAACAAGACCAGGAGCTGACTGTGGCTCAGACCATGAACTCCTTATTGCCAAATTCAGACTGAAATTCAAGAAAGTAGGGAACACTACTAGACCATTCAGGTATGACCTAAATCAAATCCCTTATGATTATACAGTAGAAGTGAGAAATAGATTTAAGGGCCTAGATCTGATAGATAGAGTGCCTGATGAACTATGGAATGAGGTTCGTGACATTGTACAGGAGACAGGAATCAAGACCATCCCCATGGAAAAGAAATGCAAAAAAGCAAAATGGCTGTCTGGGGAGGCCTTACAAATACCTGTGAAAAGAAGAGAGACGAAAAGCAAAGGAGAAAAGGAAAGATATAAACATCTGATGCAGAGTTCCAAAGAATAGCAAGAAGTGATAAGAAAGCCTTCTTCAGCGATCAATGCAAAGAAATAGAGGAAAACAACAGAATGGGAAAGACTAGAGATGTCTTCAAGAAAATCAGAGATACCAAAGGAACATTTCTTTCAAAGATGGGCTCAATAAAGGACAGAAATGGTATGGACCTAACAGAAGCAGAAGATATTAAGAAGAGATGGCAAGAACACACAGAAGAACTGTACAAAAAAGATCTTCACGACCCAGATAATCACAGTGGTGTGATCACTGACTTAGAGCCAGACATCCTGGAATGTGAAGTCAAGTGGGCCTTAGGAGGCATCACTACGAACAAAGCTAGTGGTGATGATGGAATTCCAGTTGAGCTATTCCAAATCCTGAAAGATGATGCTGTGAAAGTGCTGCACTCAATATGCCAGCAAATTTGGAAAACTCAGCAGTGGCCACAGGACTGGAAAAGGTCAGTTTTCATTCCAATCCCAAAGAAAGGCAATGCCAAAGAATGCTCAAACTACCGCACAATTGCACTCGTCTCACACGCTAGTAAAGTAATGCTCAAAATTCTCCAAGCCAGGCTTCAGCAATATGTGAACCGTGAACTTCCTGATGTTCAAGCTGGTTTTAGAAATGGCAGAGGAACCAGAGATCAAATTTCCAACATCTGCTGGATCATGGAAAAAGCAAGAGAGTTCCAGAAAAACATCTATTTCTGCTTTATTGACTATGCCAAAGCCTTTGACTGTGTGGATCACAATCAACTGTGGAAAATCCTTCAAGAGATGGGAATACCAGACCACCTGATCTGCCTCTTGAGAAATTTGTATGCAGGTCAGGAAGCAACACTTAGAACTGGACATGGAACAACAGACTGGTTCCAAATAGGAAAAGGAATACGTCAAGGCTGTATATTGTCACCCTGCTTATTTAACTTCTATGCAGAGTACATCATGAGAAATGCTGGACTGGAAGAAACACAAGCTGGAATCAAGATTGCCGGGAGAAATATCAATAACCTCAGATATGCAGATGACACCACCCTTATGGCAGAAAGTGAAGAGGAACTAAAAAGCCTGTTGATGAAAGTGAAAGCGGAGAGTGAAAAAGTTGGCTTAAAGCTCAACATTCAGAAAACAAAGATCATGGCATCTGGTCCCATCACTTCATGGGAAATAGATGGGGAAACAGTGGAAACAGTGTCAGACTGTTTTTCTAGGCTCCAAAATCACTGCAGATGGTGACTGCAGCCATGAAATTAAAAGACGCTTACTCCTTGGAAGAAAAGTTATGACCAACGTAGAAAGCGTATTCAAAAGCAGAGACAGTACTTAGTACTTTGCCAACAAAGGTTCGTCTAGTCAAGGCTATGGTTTTTCCTGTGGTCGTGTATGGATGTGAGAGTTGGACTGTGAAGAAGGCTGAGTGCTGAAGAATTGATGCTTTTGAACTGTGGTGTTGGAGAAGACTCTTGAGAGTCCCTTGGACTGCAAGGAGATCCTACCAGTCCATTCTGAAGGAGATCAGCCCTGGGATTTCTTTGGAAGGAATGATGCTAAAGCTGAAACTCCAGTTCTTTGGCCACCTCATGCGAAGAGTTGATTCATTGGAAAAGACTCTGATGCTGGGAGGCACTGGGGGCAAGAGGAGAAGGGGACGACAGAGGATGAGATGGCTGGATGGCATCACTGACTCGATGGACATGAGTCTCAGTGAACTCCAGGAGTTGGTAATGGACAGGGTGGCCTGGCGTGCTGCGATTCATGGGGTCGCAAAGAGCCAGACACAACTGAGCAACTGATCTGATCTGATCTGAATTTAAAAAGTATATAACTCCCTTGCTAACACTGGCGAAAGGGGCATTCTCTGTCCCCCTTCTGATGTCTATGTCAGAAGCTTTCTCTGCCCCTTTTCTTACTTTAATAAAACTCTGCTACACAAAAGTTCTTAAGTGATTAAGTCTGGTCCCTGGTCCCAAAGCTAAATCTTCTTCTTCGGAGATCAAGAATCTGACACTGTTCACCGTAAGCTATCTGTCTATTCTCTAAGAAATGATGTATTTTAGATTTGAAAATCTGCCAGATTCTTCTTTGCATAGTAAATAAGGAAACTAAGATATTTACCAAAATATATATGAGGTATCATATTTTAGTGTCTCTGAAAACATCTTAGTTTGCCTTTTTCAGAGGCAATCTGAATTGACAGTGTTTCAGTTATGTAAAACAGCAAGATACTGGGAACATCTCTCAGTGAAGTGCAAAGTTAAAACATGTCAAGATTCTTCCCAAATCAAGAAAATCACTTTAGGATTTGCAAAGACAAATTCATATAATCCTCTTGATTTTTAATCTACTGAAATCAGTGATTGAACAAGAAGTGCCTTTACTTCTGCATCTTTCAACAATAGCTAAGTCTTTTGACCAGTAATTCTTAACTACTGCCACTGAAGAACCCCTGGCTGCAGAAATGAATGTATGCACATTACTCCAGAGCTACGGTCTGAACCCTGACTCCATTCTCCAAGGGCAAAATATTTCTTTGAAGCAATCTTTTTATCTAAAAAATTGAAAAAAATGTTTTTATGTTCCATATAAGAATATTAAAATGTGTGTGTGTGTGTGTGTGCTCACTCAGTCATGTCTGACTCTTTGTGACCCCAAGGACTACATAGCCCACCAGGCTCCTCTGTCCTTGGGAGTAACCTGGTGAGAATACTGGACTGCATTGCTACTTGCCACTCCAATATTAAAAAGTACAGTATCAACAAAATGTGCACTTCAGAAAGTTATCTTACACTTATTTTGTGATTCCTAGTACCCTCTGGTACACCTTCACCTACTCCCAGTTGTTTCAATTCGAGAAACTGAGCTTAAGATTTTCAGATCAGATCAGATCAGATCAGTTGCTCAGTCATGTCCGACTCTTTGTGACCCCATGAATCACAGCTCGCCAGGCCTCCCTGTCCATCACCAACTCCTGGAGTTCACCCAGACTCACGGCCATCGAGTCAGTGACGCCATCCAGCCATCTCATCCTCTGTCGTCCCCTTCTCCTCCTGCCCCCAATCCCTCCCAGCATCAGGGTCTTTTCCAATGAGTCAACTCTTCGCATGAGGTGGCCAAAGTATTGGAGTTTCAGCTTTAGCATCATTCCTTCCAAAGAAATCCCAGGGCTAATCTCCTTCAGAATGGACCAGTTGGATCTCCTTGCAGTCCAAGGGACTCTCAAGAGTCTTCTCCAACATCACAGTTCAGAAGCATCAATTCTTCGGCACTCAGCCTTCTTCACAGTCCAACTCGCACATCCATACATGACCACAGGAAAACCATAGCCTTGACTAGACAGACCTTTGTTGGCAAAGTAATGTCTCTGCTTTTAAATATGCTATCTAGGTTGGTCATAAGTTTTCTTCCAAGGAGTAAGCATCTTTTAATTTCATGGCTGCAGTCACCATCTGCAGTGAGTTTGAAGCCTAGAAAAATAAAGTCTGACACTGTTTCCACTGTTTCCCCATCTATTTACCATGAAGTGGTGGGACCGGATGCCATGATCTTTATTTTCTGAATGTTGAGCTTTAAGCCAACTTTTTCACTCTCCACTTTCACTTTCATCAACAGGCTTTTTAGTTCCTCTTCACTTTCTGCCATAAGGGTGGTGTCATCTGCATATGTGAGGTTATTGATATTTCTCCCAGCAATCTTGATTCCAGCTTGTGTTTCTTCCAGCTCAGCGTTTCTCATGATGTACTCTGCATATAAGTTAAATAAGCAGGGTGACAACATACAGCCTTGATGAACTCCTTTTCCTATTTGGAACCAGTCTGTTGTTCCATGTCCAGTTCTAACTGTTGCTTCCTGACTTGCATACAGGTTTCTTAAGAGGCAGATCAGGTGGTCTGGTATTCCCGTCTCTTGAAGAACTTTCCACAGTTGATTGTGATCCACACAGTCAAAGGCTTTGGCATAGTCAATAAAGCAGAAATAGATGTTTTTCTGGAACTCTCTTGCTTTTTCCATGATCCAGCAGATGTTGGAAATTTGATCTCTGGTTCCTCTGCCTTTTCTAAAACCAGCTTGAACATCAGGAAGTTCACGGTTCACATATTGCTGAAGCCTGGCTTGGAGAATTTTGAGCATTACTTTACTAGCGTGTGAGACGACTGCAATTGTGCAGTAGTTTGAGCATTCTTTGGCATTGCCTTTCTTTGGGATTGGAATGAAAACTGACCTTTTCCAGTCCTGTGGCCACTGCTGAGTTTTCCAAATGTGCTGGCCTATTGAGTGCAGCACTTTCACAGCATCATCTTTCAGGATTTGGAATAGCTCAACTGGAATTCCATCACCTCCACTAGCTTTGTTCATAGTGATGCTTTCTAAGGCCCACTTGACTTCACATTCCAGGATGTCTGACTCTAGGTCAGTGATCACACCATCGTGATTATCTGGGTCATGAAGATCTTTTTTGTACAGTTCTTCTGTGTGTTCTTGCCATCTCTTCTTAATATCTTCTGCTTCTGTTACGTCCATACCATTTCTGTTCTTTATCGAGCTCATCTTTGCATCAAATGTTCCTTTGGTATCTCTGATTTTCTTGAAGAGATCCCTAGTCTTTCCCATTCTGTTGTTTTCCTCTATTTCTTTGCATTGATCACTGAAGAAGGCTTTCTTATCTCTTCTTGCTATTCTTTGGAACTCTGCATTCAGATGTTTATATCTTTCCTTTTCTCCTTTGCTTTTCGTCTCTCTTCTTTTCACAGGTATTTGTAAGGCCTCCCCAGACAGCCATTTTGCTTTTTTGCATTTCTTTTCCATGGGGATGGTCTTGATCCCTGTCTCCTGTACAATGTCACGAACCTCATTCCATAGTTCATCAGGCACTTTATCAGATCTAGGCCCTTAAATCTATTTCTCACTTCTACTGTATAATCATAAGGGATTTGCTTAGGTCATACCTGAATGGTCTAGTAGTTTTCCCTACTTTCTTGAATTTCAGTCTGAATTTGGCAATAAGGAGTTCATGGTCTGAGCCACAGTCAGCTCCTGGTCTTGTTTTTGCTGACTGTATAGAGCTTCTCCATCTTTGGCTGCAAAGAATATAATCAATCTGATTTCGGTGTTGACCATCTGGTGATGTCCATGTATTTAAAAATCCTCAGTAATAATTTTTTTTTAATTTTAAACAAATAAATAAAATGGGACTATAAAAAAAAAAGCCCTCATAATAATGGCTAATATGAGCTGGTGCTTGCTACATCAAAATCATCACCTCATTCAATTCTTACAACTACTCTATGAGGAAGGTGTTATTATTTACTATTATTAATATACATCTATGACAGAGTGCCTGATGAACTATGGCTGGAGGTTCATGACATTGTACAGGAGACAGGGATCAAGACCATCCCCATGGAAAAGAAATGCAAAAAAGCAAAATGGCTGTGTGGGGAGGCCTTACAAATAGCTGTGAAAAGAAGAGAATTGAAAAGCAAAGGAGGAAAGAAGATATAAGCACCTGAATGCAGAGTTCCAAAGAATAGCAAGGTGAGAAAAGAAAGCCTTCCTCAGCAATCAATGCAAAGAAATAGAGGAAAACAACAGAATGGGAAAGACTAGAGATGTCTTCAAGAAGATTAGAGATACCAAGGGAACATTTCATGTGAAGATGGGCTCGATAAAGGACAGAAATGATATGGACCTAACGGAAGCAGAAGATATTAAGAACAGATGGCAAGAATACACAGAAGAACTATACAAAAAAGATCTTCACTACCAAGATAATCACAATGGTGTGGTCACTCACCTAGAGCCAGACATCCTGGAATGTGAAGTCAAGTGGGCCTTAGAAAGCATCACTACAAACAAAGCTAGCGGAGGTGATGGAATTCCAGTTGAGCTATTCCAAATCCTGAAAGATGATGCTATGAAAGTCCTGCACTCAATAGGCCAGCACATTTGGAAAACTCAGCAGTGGCCACAGGACTGGAAAAGGTCAGTTTTCATTCCAATCCCAAAGAAAGGCAATGCCAAAGAATGCTCAAACTACTGCACAATTGCACTCGTCTCACACGCTAGTAAAGTAATGCTCAAAATTCTCCAAGCCAGGCTTCAGCAGTATGTGAACTGTGAACTTCCAGATGTTCAAGCTGGTTTTAGAAATGGCAGAGGAACCAGAGATCAAATTTCCAACATCTGCTGGATCATGGAAAAAGCAAGAGAGTTCCAGAAAAACATCTATTTCTGCTTTATTGACTATGCCAAAGCCTTTGACTGTGTGGATCACAATCAACTGTGGAAAATTCTTCAAGAGATCAGAATACCAGACCACCTGACCTGCCTCTTGAGAAACCTATATGCAGGTCAGGAAGCAATATTTAGAACTGGACGTGGAACAACTGACTGGTTCCAAATAGGAAAAGGAATACGTCAAGGCTGTATATTGTCACCCTGCTTATTTAACTTATATGTAGAGTACATCATGAGAAACGCTGAGCTGGAAGAAGCACAAGCTGGAATCAGGATTGCCAGGAGAAATATCAATAACCTCAGATATGCAGATGATACCACCCTTATGCCAGAAAGTGAAGAGGAACTCAAAAGCCTGTTGATGAAAGTGAAAGTGGAGAGTGAAAAAGTTGGCTTAAAGCTCAACATTCAGAAAATGAAGATCATGGCATCCGGTCCCATCACTTCATGGGAAATAGATGGGGAAACGGTGGAAACTGTATCAGACTTTATCTTTTTGGGCTCCAAAATCACTGCAGATGGTGACTGCAGCCATGAAATTAAAAGACACTTACTCCTTGGAAGAAAAGTTATGACCAACCTAGATAGCATATTCAAAAGCAGAGACATTACTTTGCCAACAAAGGTCCGTCTAGTCAAGGCCATGGTTTTTCCTGTGGTCATGTATGGATGTGAGAGTTGGACTGTGAAGAAAGCTGAACGCCAAAGAATTGATGCCTTTGAACTGTGGTGTTGGAGAAGACTCTTGAGAGTCCCTTGGACTGCAAGGAGATCCAACCGGTCCATTCTGAAGGAGATCAGCCCTGGGATTTCTTTGGAAGGACTGATGCTAAAGCTGAAACTCCAATACTTTGGCCACCTCATGCGAAGAGTTGACTCATTGGAAAAGACTCTGATGCTGGGAGGGATTGGGGGCAGGAGGAGAAGGGGACGACAGAGGATGAGATGGCTGGATGGCATCACTGACTCGATGGACATGAGTCTGAGTGAGCTCTGGTAGTTGGTGATGGACAGGGAGGCCTGGCTTTCTGAGATTCATGGGGTTGCTAAGAGTCAGACACGACTGAGCGACTGAACTGGACTGAACTGAACTGATGACAGATAAGGAAACTGAGGCTCAAACATGTAAAAATTTGCGCAAAGAGTAGGACACAACTGAGGACACACAACCACTAGCTAACTTATTTCAAAGTCTATGATCTTCACCATGTTTTAATGTCCTTGTGGTTGTTGTTTAGTCGCTCAGTTGTATCTGTTAGGTCGGTAGAAAAGGGAAAAGGAGTCCAAAATGGCAGTGGCTAAAAGACAAAGAAAGGGAAAATCCTGCAAAAATAGAACACAGGAAGATTCGAGGACTGGAGTGAGGACCTCAGGTAAAACAAACAACACTCTTGGCTGGCGCAATTTACATAGGACAGGCCCAGGGAGAGATAAACATATAAAAAGAGGAGCCAAATCTAGCTTTCTCTCTCTCTCTCTCTCTCTCTCTCTCTCTCTCTCTCTCTCTCTTTCATGCACTGGGGCACTCTTTTCTTCGCCTCTTTGGATCGACGTGCCCTCACGTCTCAGAGATGGATTTTTTTGTTATCTTTTAAATAAAATAGAGCTATAACACTGAGTTGTAACACTGATTTGTCTATAACACGGTCTTTTTGTGACCTGAGAGTTATAACACGGTCTATCCAAGATCTGAGAGCTGTGACACGCCAAGGGGGCTTTAATGTCCATCACTGTAAATCTTTGTTGTGATGAGACAAAGAACCGAGGAACATACACTCGCGTGACATATCCAACCCTTTTGCAACCCCATGGACTATATCCCTCCAGGCTCCTCTATCCATAGGATTTCCCAGGTAAGAATACTGGAGTGTGTTGCCATTTCCTTCTCCAGAGCATCTTCCTGATGCAGGGATCAAACCCACATCTGCACTGGCAGGTGGACTCTTTACCACTGAGCCACCAGGGAAGCCCTTCTATGTCCTACTACCTTTCTTATAGGCATGGTTTATAATTCTTCAATTTAATAAATAAATTTTAATTTTTGAGATTGTGTTTTAGCCAGTAATATGTACATAATGTTATTTGAATAAACATCTGTCATGAGTTTTATACCCTCCATTCCTGCTTCCCCTCAATAAATAACATAGTATTGATTAACCATCATAAATGAAATGTGTATGGTATTTCACAACTTAAGCGTACAAGAACACTCAGAAAACACTGAATTAGTACCCCAATTTTGTGAATAAGAAAGCAGACCGAAAGTGGCTGAGCAATTTTTCTAGCATCTTACAACTAGTAGAAAACAATGAATTTCTACAAGCAGCCACTTCCAGAGCATTCCCCAAATAAAATTTCTCTTACTTCCATTGCCACATCTTAGCTACTATTGTGGAGCATAAAAGAATACTCTTCTCAAGCAACCCCTTGCATTTCACAGTCACTTACGTTTATTTCTCTTATCTGTGTGCTGCACCAGCACTGTCCATTTCAGTAGGATATAAACCCAGTCAGTTCAAATGCACAAAATTTTCTTATTTCAATACAAGGAAACAGCGAGGAACAGGCAGTACTTGCTTTTCATCACCCTCTGTTTACTTGAAATAGTTTCATAAAGCCAATGACTTCATTGTCAAGTAACTACTATGTTCTCATGGTAAAAAAGAAAAAAAA
Organism: Bos indicus x Bos taurus; assembly: GCF_003369695.1. NCBI lineage: Eukaryota > Metazoa > Chordata > Mammalia > Artiodactyla > Bovidae > Bos > Bos indicus x Bos taurus. The sequence goes on along the minus strand of NC_040086.1, from coordinate 16,404,465 downwards.
AGACAAAAACTATTATAATGGAAAAACAATGACATAAATAAATAATAGCTATTACCAGAAATATGTAATAGACCAAACTATACTGTAACTCTAAATTTTTTATTATTTAATTCTAAAGTTATCCTTCAAGTCCTATCTAAAAAGCTTAAATTTCTGAATCAGTGGTTACACAGGAGATTCCAATGGACATTCAAACACAAATGTTCCACTACATCATATTTTATCACATCTACTCTGTTTCCTTAGGTCTATTCTTCCCTGTATAGCCAAGTGTCTTCAAAGAGCTGACTGTGCTTGTTTTTTGTTTTGTTTTAATTTTCACTCATTTCCCAGTTCACTCCTTTCTAGTCGCCAGACTAAAACATCTTTCTCTTGTCACCAGTGAGCTCCATATTACTAAAATCAGTTGTTGGTTTTATTGCTTATATGACTGAACTTCTTTGCATTTGACAATGTTGGCCAATGTCTCACTCTAGAAACACTGCCCTTTTTTGGCTTGTGGAAAAAATATTCAGCTGGTGTCTTCTCCCTACATCCCAAAGATTCATCCTTTTCTAACAATCATTAAAAGGGTTGATTTCTTAAGGCTTATACCAGCATGTTCTCTTTTCATGTTCTTCTAGGAAATATAATTCCAATCAAATATTCTGAGACAAATAAATTCACAGTTCTAGGGTTGACCTATTCTTTGAGCTCCAGACTTATATATCCTACTGCTGCTGTTCCTGCTGCTGCTGCTGCGTCGCTTCAGTCCTGTCCAACTCTGCGCGACCCCATAGACAGAAGCCCACCAGGCTCCCCCATCCCTGGGATTCTCCAGGCAAGAACACTGGAATGGGTTGCCATTTCCTTCTCCAATGCATGAAAGTGAAAAGTGAAAGGGAAGTCACTCGGTCGTGTCCGACTCTTAGCGACCCCATGGACTGCAGCCTACCAGGCTCCTCCATCCATGGGATTTTCCAGGCAAGAGTACTAGAGTGGGGTGCCATTGCCTTCTCCGCAAATCCTACTGCTTACTTGATATATCAATATTACTTGGTTATACTAGATGCACCTCATAACCAACATGTTCATTATCAAACTAGTAATCTTCCCCCTCGAACTCAGTCTTCTAGCAGCTGTTGCAACTTTAGCAAATAGCTTCATCCTGCCATTTGTACAGGCTAGAATACTAGAAATCATCTTGACACCATCTTTTCCCTCACCCTACATACAGGTAATCCATTACAAAATACTGTCCATTTTACCTCAAAATGCCATAAGCTGCTCACTTTTTTCTGTTTCCACTGACACCACCATAGTCCAAGCTGCCATCGCTCCTATTAGGACCACTGCAAAAGTTTCTTACCTTTTCTTTCTGCATCCACTCCAGCCCCGTTCACCCTTTCCACATAATGGAGTCAGAGTAATTTCTGCAAAAACCCAAATCTGATCACATCATGGCCTATATTAAATCATTTACTGTTTTTTCATTATACTTAAGAAAAATGCAAATCCTTCTTATGGTTTATTAATGTCGTGCATGGTCTTGCCCCTGCCTCCATATTCATCCTCATTGTGCATCAGTCCTCCCCTTGATCTCATTTTAGCCACCTCAATTTTCTACCAATTTTGCTGTTTCTGACAACAGGCTCTTTGACCATTGTATTTTTTTCTTCATGGAACATTTCCTTCCTCCATCTCCTTCTATATTTCCTTACATCCAGGATCTCTTAGCCGTCCTCAGACCTCAGATCTGGGATCACTTCTTCTGAAAAGCTTTCCCTGTACATCCCCGTCTCCACTCATCCACACAAACACAGGTCTAAATAAGCTTCCGTTGTTATGTGGCCCATACAAACATTTATTTCCATTTAATTTTATATAATTTCAAACAGCATGAGCATTTAATTAATCTATACTTGACACTAAGCCTCGAGAGAATACAAATCAGGGCCTTGCCCACCAGAATAATTCTAGAATGTATCATATAACTAAGCACATATTTGATGCTTAAAAATATCTATTGAATTAATTAATGAAACCCACAAACAATATATTAAGATCAAATATTATTTTCAAACAACTTTTCCCACATCCTGAGAATTTAAGATTGATTTAGGTGATGTCTCCTTTTAATCTTGATAAACTTTGTGAGAGAAATAGGATATATTCAAAGTTATTTCAGTGAGCTTAGAACTGAATTGAAATACAAGTACTACAGAGTGAGGATATAGAGAGCTTGTGTCATATTTGCTCAGATTTTTTTCAAATTTCACATTTCTGCATTCCTATGCTTCAGCTCCTCAGGGAAATTTGTTCTTGCATGTCCTTACTCCCAAATTCAGTGGAGAACTATTAGAAAGCCTAACAATTGTATTTATTGTGCACTGATTATGCTTCAATATAACTATGCTTTTATTAAAAAAATAATAAATCTACCCTCAAGTTGTTCCTAATCTAGGAGGGGAAGTATAATTCTGAGTTCATATACCCAGTACCAAATAGCATATAAAAATATGTACTCAAAAAGAAAAACAGAAACAACTCAATAGAAAAAAAAAAGAGCAGACGATAACAGTAAGTAATTTCAAGAACACCAAATTTAAGACACCACATTATCCACATGCAACACACACACCTGTTTGAAGATGTCCTTTTCCTACCACATGATTCCAACTCCACTACCAGAAAATGATCCGCTTAGTTGTTCTTCTTCTCAGCCACTAAGAAAGCTTGGTCTGGCTAAGTTTGATCTCTTACTACTGTCAGCAAAGGAAAATAAAAGTTCCCGGCCTAAGACAAAGGGAGAACACCCTCTCTTTAAATTTCTTTACATTCTCAATATAAATACAGTATACCTGACTGAGACTGTATTCTAGTAAATACAAAAAGGCACATGGATTTTAAACCTTGTTCATTAAATATGAACCCAATGTGTACAATATCCATACTATGTTAGCATGTTTGATTCATCTCCAAGTTCATTTCTCTCCTGTTCTTTTGACACATATTTAGTTATTCCCTATTTTGTGACAACATGATACTGTCCATATTTTTTTATTCTTTTTTTTAAACTTGATCTTTACAGTGTCACTTTACTTCAGCTTACCTAGTTTTACATCATCCTGCCTTCAAGATGCTAACTTTTTCAAACATAGTCCCATTTACATTTAATATTTATATGCGGGCTTCCCTGGTGGCTCAGTGGTAAAGAACCTGTCTGCCAATGCAGGAGACATAAGTTTGATCCCCAGGTCAGGGAGATCCCCTGGAGAAGGAAATGGCAATCCACTCCAGTATTCTTGTCTGGGAAATCCCAAGGACAGAGAAGCCTGGAGGTCTATAATCCATGGGGTCGCAAAAGAGTTGGACACAACTTAGCAACTAAATAAACAAACAAACAAAAATTATTGGGAAAATGATGATTCATTTATTTTCCCATGCATGCAGAAACTTCTCAAAGCAGAAACTGATCTGACACATTCTCTACTGTCCCAAATCTCATTTTTCTAGTCTTCAGCTGACTCAAGGATATTCTATATGACAACTTGTGTCCTTATTGCTAAATATCTTTAAAAGGAAAACTACGTATGCTGCCCACAAGTCTCATTTCTTAATCACATGTCAAATGATTTCAGTCCAACTTCCAATCTGACCAACCTCCTGAAAGGGTTTTCTTAGAAGATCAGCATTCACCACTTAATAGAATAAGCGGTCTTTTCTTTGGCTTTTAGTTCACCAAATTCTGTATCTTTTGTCACTATATTAGACCTTTCATTTTAAAGGTATAGCTTCTCTTGACTTTCTTGATGATACTCCATCTCATTTTTTCCAACCTCTCTAACTTTTTTGTTCATTTCCCACACTAGATTTTCTTTTCAAAAATTGTTAAGTACGAAAATTCTATCCTTAGTCCACTTCCTTTATTCTCTGCTTTGTCTCCTCAAGAGATCCCTTTCACTTTTGTAGCTTCAACAATCACCTGCATGCTGATGACTCAACAAATATAATTTCTCACATTGATTACTATCCTAAGTTTCACATCTCTCTTTGTAAGTACCTTTATTTGAATTAAATACAGGCATCTCAAAGTTCATCCATAGAAACCTACGATCTCTGCCATATTTATCTTAAAAGTAAGCCTAATGACAGCATTTATCTTGCTGAATTATTAAGGTAACCCTAGTTGCTGTAATAGACAAGCCTAGATATCTCAGTAGCTTAAGGCAACAAAAATTTATCTGTCACCTCAACTGCAATATCAGGGAAAGTAAAAGTTGTGATGCTCTGCTCTTCTCTACACATTCATTAAGGGACCCAAGAAAGAAGGAAGATGTGACATATTAAAATACCTGGGGCATCATCCTTATTTAGCAAACAAAAAATAAAAGGAGAAGTCCTAATTTCCTGGGAGGTTTTGTTTTGATGGGCCAAACCTACAATGATATGTATCACTTCTGCTCACATTCCTTTACGTTAAAATCAATCATATGGCCTAATTAAAAAACAACAACAACAACAACAAAAAAAAAAACTGGGGAATGTAGTCCTGCTTTACATACAGAAGGAAAGAGAAATGGTAAAGAGATAACTGGCCTTTGCCACAGCTATGAAGATTAAATTGACACATGGCTAGCATTTAGCTTAACATATAGTAACACAAAAATTGACTTCTCATGCTTGTGTTGTCATCTAAACTAGAATTCTCATCTTTCATTTTTTATTATCACATGCCCAATTGGTTATTAGATCATAAAATTCTGTTTTACAATTATTTCTTAAATTTAAATCTTTCCCTCCATTTATATTGCCTTATCTCCATGAAAAAAATGAAAGTGTTAGTCACTCAGTCGTGTCCAACTGTGCGACCCCACAGACTGTAGCCCACCAGGCTCCTCTGTCCATGGAATTCTCCAGGCAAGAATACTGGAGTGGGTAGCCATTCCCTTCTCCAAGGGATCTTCCCAATCCAGGGATTGAACCCAGGTCTCCTATGTTTCAGGCAGATTGTTTACCATCTCAGCCACCAGGCAGTACTTCTCAACTTTGGCTGCAATTAGAATTACACTGGTAGTTTTAATAAAGTTTTGATATCTTAAATACTTAATTTAATAAGTCTGGATTGGGCCTAGGCATCCGCATTTTTTCTAAAACAACTCCCTCAGTTCCTTCTATTTTCCTTCTAAGAACTACAGAACTAAGGCAAACAATGTCTTGAAAATAAAATGAACTGATGTAGTTGTTTTAGAAAAAATGCTGATGCCTAATTCCCAAACCAAATTTATTAAATCAAGTATTTGAGATATCAAAACTTTACTAAATCCATCCATGTAATTCTAATTAACAAAGTTGAGAAGTGCTGCTCTAATCCAACTTCCTCCTTGCCACACCCAAGATGATCTCATTGAAGTACCAATTTAATCATGATCTGTGGCTGCTTTTGCTAAGTCGCTTCAGTCGTGTCCGACTCTGTGTGACCCCATAGACGGCAGCCCATCAAGCTCCCCCGTCCCCGGGATTCTCCAGGCAAGAATACTGGAGTGGGTTGCCATTTCCTTCTCCAATGCATGAAAGTGAAAAGTGAAAGTGAAGACGCTCTCCTGCTTAAACACTGGTTTTGAACTTCCATTGTGTAAAGTATGGTGTGCACATCTGAATAAGCTTCCAGGATGATTCACTGGGGAGAAAAGATGTTTATCTGTATGTTCTATTTCATGCTATTTTAATTACTGTGTAAATTTTATAATGTTCATTGTTTATTAATACAGTAGAATCAAGGCATTTACTTACTTAAAATTTGTTACTGACTTTAAATTCTCTATAGCAGTGGTTTCCTATGTAGAATGTAAGTACCTGAGGGGATATGCATGCTGATTCACTTTGGTCTAACACTTATTGTGAAATCTCATTAGGATTTTTGGACAGTAGAAAAATGGTAGAGCCTATCCATTGTAGTATGTAGAAATCTAACAAGTTATACACACACACACACAAACACACATACATATGGAATATATATGGAAATAGATACAGGAACTAAAAATAGGCTGAGCTAAAAATAAACCAACCTCAAAGAAAAGAATAACATGCAAACTTAGAGCTAGATGGAGGGAAAAAATACGTTCCCATAAAGTTTGAAAAATCTCAAGCTTTGGCCTACTTGGGACAAAAAAGTCTGCATAATATATAACATGGAGAGATAAAGAGATAAAATACATAAAATATATATTAGAACACAGAGAAGATAAAGTGATGAGGTACAGGATAGATATAATTAGAGTCACAGAAGGAGAAGAGGAGATAGAGGTAATATTTCAAATGATAAAGCTGATGGTTTTCCAAACTAAAGTGAAAAATGAAAGTGAAAGTCACTCAGTTGTGTCCAACTCTTTGTGACCCCGTGGACTTTATAATACATGGAATTCTCCAGGCCAGAATACTGGAGTGGGTAGCCTTTCCCTTCTCCAGAGGATCTTCCCAACCCAGGGATCAAACCCGGGTCTCCCGCATTGCAGGTGGATTCTTTACCAGCTGAGCCACAAGGGAAGCCCAGGAATACTGGAGTAGGTAGCTTATCCCTTCTCCAGCAGATCTTCCTGACCCAGGAATCGAACTGGGGTCTCCTGCATTGCAGATGGATTCTTTCCAAACTAAAAGAAACACATAAACCCTCAGATCCATGATATAAAATTTTATTTCAGTGGTACAAATAAATCTAAATTTAGACTAGGATGACATCAAAGTACAACACCAAAGACAAAAAGAAGGTCTTAAAACTAATCAGAGAAAAGACACACAGTTGACTTCTAATAATTGAAAGTCAGTGGAAATATAGTTTTAAATATTTTGAAAGAAAACATTATTTTTTATTGAAGTACAGCTGATTTCCAATATTGTGTTAAATATGAATCTGTGTCTCTTACTTCTCCTGCATTGGCAGATGGGTTCTTTACAACTAGCACCATGTGGGAAGCCCAATTACTGCTGTACAGCAATGCGATTCAGTTATACATATATATACACTCCACTTTATATATTCCTTTCCATTACAGTTTATCATAAGATACTGAACATCATTCTCTGTTCCATACAGTAGGACCTTGCTGCTTATCCATTCCATATATAAAAGCCTACATTTGCTAACCCCAACCTCCTACTCCATCTCTCCCCCAACCCCCTACTCTATGGCAACCACTAGTCTTCTATGTCCATGACTCTGTTTCTCTGTAATAGATAAATTCCTTTGTGTTATATTTTAAATTTTACATATAAGTGATATCATATGATAATTTTCTTTCTTTTCTTGATTCACTTCACCTAATATGATAATCTCCAGTTGCATCTATGTTGCTGTAAATGGTACTATTTCATTTCAAAAAAAAAAAAAACCATTCTTAACCTAAAGTTATACATGTATCAAATACTTAGAAAAGAAGGGCACAATAAAAATAGTTTCAGATTAAATAAAGGTCAGATAATTTACCAACCGATTCTTAATGAAGGAAATTCTAGAAGTTACATATCCACGAAACAGAAAGCTATCCCAGAAGAATGGTCTGATTGGAGTAGAGAGAGTAAGAAAATAAACTGAGAGAATCTAAACACTTCTTGCACAAGCTGGAATGAAGATTTCCAGGAGAAATATCAATATCTCAGATATGCAAATGATACCACCCTTAAGGCAGAAAGTGAAGAAGAACTAAAGAGCCTAAAGAGGAGAGTGAGAGTGAAAAAACTGGCTTAAACTCAACATTCAAAAAAACAAAGATCATGGCATCTGGTCCCATCACTTCATGGCAAGTAGATGGGGAAACAATGGAAACAGTGACAGACTTTATTTTCTTGAGCTCCAAAATCACTGCAAATGGTAACTGCAGCCATGAAATTAAAAGATGCTTGCTCCTTGGAAGAAAAGCTATGAACAACCTAGATAGTGTATTAAAAACCAGAGACATTGCTTTGCTGACAAAGGTCCGTCTAGTCAAAGCTATAGTTTCTCCAGTAGTCATATATGGATGTAAGTGTTGGAACATAAAGAAGGCTGAGTGTCAAAGAATTTATACTTTTGAACTCTAGTGTTGGAGAAGACTCTTGAGAGTCCCTTGAACTGCAAGGACATCAAACCAGTCAGTCCTAAAGGAAATCAGTCCTGAATATTCATTGGAAGGACTGATGCTGAATCTGAAACTCCAATACTTTGGCCACCTGATGCGAAGAGTTGACTCTGGAAAAACCCTTATGCTGAGAAAGATTGAAGGCAGGAGGAAAGGGGGATGACAGAGGAGGAGATGGTTGGATTGCATCACTGACTCAGTGGACATGAGTTTGAACAAGCTCTGGGAGATGGTGAAGGACAGGGAAACCTGGCATGCTGCAGTCCATGGGGTCCCAAACAGACACAACTGAGTGACTGAACAACAACAAAACACTAACTGTGCAAAATAATTATAAGGCTACCATGTAGAACTAAAATGCTGAGCCAATAGCATAAATAGTAGAGGAGTGATGACTCAAAGCATTTTAAGTAAGTAACTATTTGGTGAAAACAGAAGAATTTAAGATCCATAAGGTCAATAATCTTGGGCTTCACCAGTGGTTTGCTGGTAAAGAATTTGCCTTCAACACAGGAAACATGGGTATGATCCCTGGGTTAGGAAGATTCCCTGGAGGAGGGCATGGCAATTGACTCCATTATTCTTGCATGAAGAATCTCATGGACAGAGGAGCCTGATGGGCTATAGTCTATAGGGTTGCAAAGAGTCGGACTCTACTGAAGCGACTGAGCACACATGCACACAAATTCAATAATCTTATTATCTTTCCTCTCTGTTGTATATTCAGCACCTAAAGAATGCCTAAAACAATAGATACTCAGGGAAACTCTACTGAATTAATATAAATTTTGTTTAACCATTATCTAAGTCAAGGTTCTCCGGAGAAACAGGATATATTTCCGGATCATCAAATATTTCATTAAAAGGAATGAAATAAACAGAGATCTAGATAAAGATCTTCAGTGGACTCTAACATCACATATATAAAAAGAAACAACTAGATATTTTTTGCACATCCTTATGAAAGTAAACACTAACATCTTGGAAGTAGTCTTGCTGAATATATCAAATTTAAATTTGATCAAGTTTCTAGGTCTAACCAACAATTTACAGGAGAAATAGAGATCAGAGAAATATGTAAATAAAACCTCATGAATGTAATCAACAAAATCTACCCTATAAACAAATAGCTCAGTTGCTACAACAACAACTAAAACAGGGAAAAAAATGCAAGATGTAAAACAGAAAGAGCAATACTGTAGATTAAAAGGAACTTGAGAGACATAGTAACCAACTGCAATGTATAGACATTATTTCAAGTCCATTATTTGACTTATTATTTACAAATTATTAAATGAGATAAAAAATTGAACATTGGCTATTTTACTATATTAAGAAATTATAATTATTACTTATTTATGGTACTGTAAATATGATGTAGCACTTTTTAGTGTGACCATTGGGTTGTAGTTTTAGAGATATGTATTGAAATATACAGCTTCCCTGGTGACTAAGATGGTAAAGAATCTGCCTGCAATGCAGGAGACCCAGTTTCAATCCCTGGGTCATGAATATCCCCTGAGGAAGGGAAAGGCTACCCACTCCAATATTCTTGCCTGGAGAATTTCATGAACAGAGGAACCTGGAGGGCTACAGTTCATGGGGTCAAAAGAGTCAGACATGGCTGAGTGACTAACATATAGTAATAATTGATATGACATAATGTCTGAGATTTGCTGCAAAATACTCTGGGAGATGAAAGGAGCCAGGAAGTTGGCAGGGAAGTTGAGTTTTGGAGGCTGGATAAATAGTTCATTACACTAGTCTCTATGCTATTATATATGCTTATGTTATACATTTTCTAATACATAAAGTTAAAGAAAACAGAGAGAAGTAATTCTTTTACCTGATAAGTCTGTCAAATGGAAATAAGGAATTTGTAGCTTCCTATGTGTGATTAAATAATCCTTTTTCTGAAATCTCCATTCTAATTGCCTTGTCCTTATAAGAATGCAATTGGGCTTATACAAAAATTAACAAAGCAGCATTCTCAAATAAGAAAAGCCAAAACAATTTTAGGAATTAAAACTTGACACAGTCACAGACCTGTGTTTTATACTAACCACTTCAACACCTTCTCCCTTTCCCTGGTTTCCCTACTTAGGTGACCCTGGCTTTCCATCAACACCCCATTAAACAAACACCTGCAGTAGGATTTTCTCTACTCATTGCAATGTGCCCATTAACCCCTTCTATCCTGGACCTCTCTCCAAAGATAATTAATGTGAAAACCTTAGACTATAATTGTATAATCACAATCTCAATATTTAAACTTCTACATGGCACCCAAACATTTTATTTATACATTTTGTAATAGGGAACTAACATGCATCTCTTTTCTTCAAAAGAAATACTGGCAGGCCTTCAAGAAATAAGAGAAACAAAATCAAGATGACTAGCTTAACCATTTTCCAAAAGGCATAAAATAATGTTTGTACTTCAAATGACAATATTATTCATGTAAGAGCATCACACATTCTGTTGATTCAGATCCTAAAAAAGGGTTAGTTGCCTCTTTCAAGGGCTTCATCGGCTTTAAGGTACAGAGCAGGTTAGCTATACCACTAACTATAGTCACTTGATCTTAACAGTGGGGATGTACTCTCTGAAGTTTAACGGGGCAGCTGTTCAAAGGTTAATCCAAGTTAACCACTCATTCTGGTCCTCCTATCTTTTGCTTGGATGAAAAGTGTATAAGAACAAAGGAAAGAGGGGTATTTTCTTTTTTAATGTTCTCTAGCAAATTCAGAACAAGATTTTAAACTTCTTTAATCACTTTCCTTAATGTTGTTTTTAAAGTGTGTTTAAATACTTGTCCTCATCTTTTTGTTCTAAACTTTGCTCTTATCAAAGCTGCACCTTTTTTCAGTCAGTGCATATTTTCTTCCTCGTTGCACATATCATATTTCTCTTACTGAAAAAGAATTCTGAGAAGAAAGAGAAAAAGATGCAGGGTCACATCTCTCCCTTGCTAATCTGCACTTAAAAGGTCTCCCCACCCTCTCTCATCCTATAACTATTTATGCCTAAGAAGCACAAACCTTCCATGTTTCCACTTCTGGAGAGTTGCATACCAAATTCTCTAAGAATAGAGGAAAATGACTCTTCCTGGTGGCTCAGGCAGTGAAGAAATTGCCTACAATGCAGGAGACCCAGGTTTGATCCCTAGGTCGGGAAGATCCCCTGGAGTAGGAAATGGCAACCCACTCCAGTATTCTTGCCTGGAGAATTCCATGGACAAAGGAGCCTGGCGGGTTACAGTCCATCGTGTCACAAGGAATCAGACATGATTGAGCAACTAACACTTATATTTATTAAACTAGGAGGGTTGCTTAGAGTCGGACATGACTGAGTGACTTCCCTTTCACTTTTCACTTTCACGCATTGGAGAAGGAAATGGCAACCCACTCTGGTATTCTTGCCTGGAGGATCCCAGGGACGGGGGAGCCTTGTGGGCTTCCGTCTATGGGGTCGCACAGAGTCGGACATGACTGAAGTGACTTAGCATAGCATACTAGGTGGTCTTGAATACAGCTTTTAAAGGATTACATGGCTGAGAGCCAACAGCAATTTTTGGCTTTCTTAAAAGAATCAGGTAACAACAATCATTTTACACCAATGGTTCCTAGGCATTTGGATTTTGTCACAGGTTCTTTTTTTTTTTTTTTTATTTATTTTTTTATTTATTTTAAATTTTTAAAAGAAAATCCATCCTGAACCCTCCTCCCTCCTCCCTCCCCATGCCATCCCTCTGGGTCGTCCCAGTGCACCAGTCCCAAGCATCCAGCATCGTGCATTGAACCTGGACTGGCATCTTGTTTCATACATGACATTTCACATGTTTCAATGCCATTCTCCCAAATCTTACCACCCTCTCCCTCTCCCACAGAGTCCATAAGCCTGTTCTATACATCAGTGTCTCTTTTGCTGTCTCGTATACAGGGTTATCGTTACCATCTTTCTAAATTCCATATATATGCGTTAGTATACTGTATTGGTGTTTGTCCTTCTGGCTTACTTCACTCTGTATAATAGGCTCCAGTTTCATCCACTTCATTAGAACTGATTCAAATGTATTCTTTTAATGGCTGAGTAATACTCCATTGTGTATATGTACCACCGCTTTCTTATCCATTCATCTGCTGATGGACATCTAGGTTGCTTCCATGTCCTGGCTATTATAAACAGTGCTGCAATGAACATTGGGGTACACGTGTCTCTTTCCCTTCTGGTTTCCTCAGTGTGTATGCCCAGCAGTGGGATTGCTGGATCATAAGGCAGTTCTATTTCCAGTTTTTTAAGGAATCTCCACACTGTTCTCCATAGTGGCTGTACTAGTTTGCATTCCCACCAACAGTGTAAGAGGGTTCCCTTTTCTCCACACCCTACAGCATTTATTGCTTGTAGACTTTTGGATCGCAGCCATTCTGACTGGTGTGAAATGGTATCTCATAGTGGTTTTGATTTGCATTTCTCTGATAATGAGTGATGTTGAGCATCTTTTCATGTGTTTGTTAGCCATCTGTATGTCTTCTTTGGAGAAATGTCTATTTAGATCTTTGGCCCATTTTTTGATTGGGTCATTTATTTTTCTGGAGTTGAGCTGTAGGAGTTGCTTGTATATTTTTGAGATTAGTTGTTTGTCGGTTGCTTCATTTGCTATTATTTTCTCCCATTCTGAAGGCTGTCTTTTCACCTTGCTAATAGTTTCCTTTGATGTGCAGAAGCTTTTAAGTTTAATTAGGTCCCATTTGTTTATTTTTGCTTTTATTTCCAATATTCTGGGAGGTGGGTCATAGAGGATCCTGCTGTTATGTATGTCAGAGAGTGTTTTGCCTATGTTCTCCTCTAGGAGTTTTATAGTTTCTGGTCTTACATTTAGATCTTTAATCCATTTTGAGTTTATTTTTGTATATGGTGTTAGAAAGTGTTCTAGTTTCATTCTTTTACAAGTGGTTGACCAGATTTCCCAGCACCACTTGTTAAAGAGATTGTCTTTAATCCATTGTATATTCTTGCCTCCTTTGTCAAAGATAAGGTGTCCATATGTGCGTGGATTTATCTCTGGGCTTTCTATTTTGTTCCATTGATCTATATTTCTGTCTTTGTGCCAGTACCATACTGTCTTGATAACTGTGGCTTTGTAGTAGAGCCTGAAGTCAGGTAGGTTGATTCCTCCAGTTCCATTTTTCTTTCTCAAGATCGCTTTGGCTATTCGAGGTTTTTTGTATTTCCATACAAATTGTGAAATTATTTGTTCTAGCTCTGTGAAGAATACTGTTGGTAGCTTGATAGGGATTGCATTGAATCTATAAATTGCTTTGGGTAGTATACTCATTTTCACTATATTGATTCTTCCAATCCATGAACATGGTATATTTCTCCATCTATTAGTGTCCTCTTTGATTTCTTTCACCAGTGTTTTATAGTTTTCTATATATAGGTCTTTAGTTTCTTTAGGTAGATATATTCCTAAGTATTTTATTCTTTTCGTTGCAATGGTGAATGGAATTGTTTCCTTAATTTCTCTTTCTGTTTTCTCATTATTACTGTATAGGAATGCAAGGGATTTCTGTACGTTGATTTTATATCCTGCAACTTTACTATAATCATTGATTAATTCTAGTAATTTTCTGGTGGAGTCTTTAGGGTTTTCTATGTAGAGGATCATGTCATCTGCAAATAGTGAGAGTTTTACTTCTTCTTTTCCAATTTGGATTCCTTTTATTTCTTTTTCTGCTCTGATTGCTGTGGCCAAAACTCCAAAACTATGTTGAATAGTAATGGTGAAAGTGGGCACCCTTGTCTTGTTCCTGACTTTAGAGGAAATGCTTTCAATTTTTCACCATTGAGGATAATGTTTGCTGTGGGTTTGTCATATATAGCTTTTATTATGTTGAGGTATGTTCCTTCTATTCCTGCTTTCTGGAGAGTTCTTATCATAAATGGGTGTTGAATTTTGTCAAAGGCTTTCTCTGCATCTATTGAGATAATCATATGGTTTTTGTTTTTCAATTTGTTAATGTGGTGTATTACATTGATTGATTTGCAGATATTGAAGAATCCTTGCATCCCTGGGATAAAGCCCACTTGGTCATGGTGTATGATCTTTTTAATATGTTGTTGGATTCTGATTGCTAGACTTTTGATAAGGATTTTTGCATCTATGTTCATCAGTGATATTGGCCTGTAGTTTTCTTTTTTTGTGGGATCTTTGTCAGGTTTTGGTATTAGGGTGATGGTGGCCTCATAGAATGAGTTTGGAAGTTTACCTTCCTCTGCAATTTTCTGGAAGAGTTTGAGCAGGGTAGGTGTTAGCTCTTCTCTAAATTTTTGGTAGAATTCAGCTGTGAAGCCGTCTGGACCTGGGCTTTTGTTTGCTGGAAGATTTTTGATTACAGTTTCAATTTCCGTGCTTGTGATGGGTCTGTTAAGGTTTTCTATTTCTTCCTGGTCGAGTTTTGGAAAGTTGTACTTTTCTAAGAATTTGTCCATTTCTTCCTCGTTGTCCATTTTATTGGCATATAATTGTTGATAATAGTCTCATGATCCTTTGTATTTCTGTGTTGTCTGTTGTGATCTCTCCATTTTCGTTTCCAATTTTATTGATTTGATTTTTCTCCCTTTGTTTCTTGATGAGTCTGGCTAATGGTTTATCAATTTTATTTATCCTTTCAAAGAACCAGCTTTTGGCTTTGTTGATTTTTGCTATGGTCTCTTTTGTTTCTTTTGCATTTATTTCTGCTCTAATTTTTAAGATTTCTTTCCTTCTACTAACCCTGGGGTTCTTCATTTCTTCCTTTTCTAGTTGCTTTAGGTGTAGAGTTAGGTTATTTATTTGACTTTTTTCTTGTTTCTTGAGGTGTGCCTGTATTGCTATGAACTTTCCCCTTAGGACTGCTTTTACTGTGTCCCACAGATTTTGGGTTGTTGTGTTTTCATTTTCATTCATTTCTATGCAAATTTTGATTTCTTTTTTGATTTCTTCTGTGATTTGTTGGTTATTCAGCAGGGTGTTGTTCATCCTCCATATGTTGGAATTTTTAATAGTTTTTCTCCTGTAATTGAGATCTAATCTTACTGCGTTGTGGTCAGAAAAGATGCTTGGAATGATTTCTATTTTTTTGAATTTACCAAGGCTAGCTTTATGGCCCAGGATGTGATCTATCCTGGAGAAGGTTCCATGTGCGCTTGAGAAAAAGGTGAAATTCATTGTTTTGGGATGAAATGTCCTATAGATATCAATTAGGTCTAACTGGTCTATTGTATCGTTTAAAGTTTGTGTTTCCTTGTTAATTTTCTGTTTAGTTGATCTATCCATAGGTGTGAGTGGGGTATTAAAGTCTCCCACTATTATTGTGTTATTGTTAATTTCTCCTTTCATACTTGTTAGCATTTGTCTTACATACTGCGGTGCTCCCGTGTTGGGTGCATATATATTTATAATTGTTATATCTTCTTCTTGGATTGATCCTTTGATCATTATGTAGTGACCTTCTTTGTCTCTTTTCACAGCCTTTGTTTTAAAGTCTATTTTATCTGATATGAGTATTGCTACTCCTGCTTTCTTTTGGTCCCTATTTGCATGGAAAATCTTTTTCCAGCCCTTCACTTTCAGTCTGTATGTGTCCCCTGTTTTGAGGTGGGTCTCCTGTAGACAACATATGTAGGGGTCTTGTTTTTGTATCCATTCAGCCAGTCTTTGTCTTTTGGTTGGGGCATTCAACCCATTTACGTTTAAGGTAATTACTGATAAGTATGATCCCGTTGCCATTTACTTTATTGTTTGGGGTTCGAATTTATACACCATTTTTGTGTTTCCTGTCTAGAGAATATCCTTTAGTATTTGTTGGAGAGCTGGTTTGGTGGTGCAGAATTCTCTCAGCTTTTGCTTGTCTGAGAAGCTTTTGATTTCTCCTTCATACTTGAATGAAATCCTTGCTGGGTACAATAATCTGGGCTGTAGGTTATTTTCTTTCATCATTTTAAGTATGTCTTGCCATTCCCTCCTGGCTTGAAGAGTTTCTATTGAAAGATCAGCTGTTATCCTTATGGGAATTCCCTTGTGTGTTATTTGTTGTTTTCCCCTTGCTGCTTTTAATATTTGTTCTTTGTGTTTGATCTTTGTTAATTTGATTAATATGTGTCTTGGGGTGTTTCGCCTTGGGTTTATCCTGTTTGGGATTCTCTGGGTTTCTTGGATTTGGGTGATTATTTCCTTCCCCAGTTTAGGGAAGTTTTCAACTATTATCTCCTCAAGTATTTTCTCATGGTCTTTCTTTTTGTCTTCTTCTTCTGGAACCCCTATGATTTGAATGTTGTAGCGTTTAATATTGTCCTGGAGGTCTCTGAGATTGTCCTCATTTCTTTTAATTCGTTTTTCTTTTATTCTCTCTGATTCATTTATTTCTACCATTCTATCTTCTAATTCACTAATCCTATCTTCTGCCTCTGTTATTCTACTATTTGTTGCCTCCAGAGTGTTTTTAATTTCATTTATTGCATTATTCATTATATATTGACTCTTTTTTATTTCTTCTAGGTCCTTGTTAAACCTTTCTTGCATCTTCTCAATCCTTGTCTCCAAGCTATTTATCTGTGATTCCATTTTAATTTCAAGATTTTGGATCAATTTCACTATCATTATTCGGAATTCTTTATCAGGTAGATTCCCTATCTCTTCCTCTTTTGTTTGGTTTGGTGGGCATTTATCCTGTTCCTTTATCTGCTGGCTATTCCTCTGTCTCTTCATCTTGTTTAAATTGCTGAGTTTGGGGTTTCCTTTCTGTATTCTGGCAGTTTGTGGAGTTCTCTTTATTGTGGCTTTTCCTCGCTGTGTGTGGGTTTGTACAGGTGGCTTGTCAAGGTTTCCTGGTTAGGGAAGCTTGTGTCGGTGTTCTGATGGGTGGAGCTGTATTTCTTCTCTTTGTTCAGTCACGCTCCTTTCGAAGAATTGGATTGCTTTTCTGGGTGCCTGATGTCCTCTGCCGGCATTCAGAAGTTGTTTTGTGGAATTTACTCGACGTTTAAATGCTCTTTTAATGAATTTGTGGGGGAGAAAGTGTTCTCCCCATCCTACTCCTCCGCCATCTTGGCTCCTCCTCCTGTCACAGGTTCTTCTTAAAATATTTAATAGCTGTTATAAAGTATCCTGATGAACCCAGCTGTGACAGGTATTAACTCTTTAGATACTTACTTTCAAGGATGTCTAGGGTCTCAAGAAAGGGGATTGAGTGGCCAGAGTGAGGGGAAGGTAAGCACTTAGGGGAATAATAGTTATGAACTTATTTCAGTATTTTTACAGCCAATACAGCTATATGCTGTTCAATATAAGCCAGTCCTGGAATTTACTACATAGGTAATCTTTTAAATGAGGACCAATATATGGCATCAACTTTTTTTTTTTTTTTTGCCAAATAAGGATGTTAAAAAGATGAAAAACCAAGTACTACCCACCATAAATATCATTTCATAAAAAGTAAATTTAAAACCACATAAGTACATAGAATATAATCCCAGAATAAAAGGCAGTTTTTAATAGACTAAGTTTACCTTTATAAAATACATTGATTTTATTTTTTGTAATTTCTCTACTGACTCAAGAAAATTTAATCACTGACCTACCTATGTCCACAGAGAAAATGTCACCTGATATTTTTTTAAGTCATCAGTTTAAAGTTAAGAAGTATCTTCCTCTAGAGGAAAATATATGGACAGAAAATTTGAATGGGTCAAAAACCAGAAGAAAAATTCATTTCATCACAAAGTTATTAAACATTTAGCACTGTTCGTTGAAGAAATGCCAAATATGGCCCATCTTCTGTCTACTTTATGGTTCACTTTCTGCTCACAAATCTAGTGTCAAATCTAAGGATTCATATCCCCCTTCTACCTCAACCAAAACATATTCATCCATTTGTTTATTGCTGATTCTTTATAATGCATAATCAATGCTTTCATGCCACAACTAGAAAACAACTAGCTTTCACAGAAATACTATTTCAGTACACACATGTGAATTCATGGTAGCACAAGTTTAATAGTTTTAGTCTGGAAAGTATACAAATATAACCTAATGTCGTTCAAAATAAAATTTAATAGAGGATGGGGTATGCTTTCTGTCTAACTAGATGAATTACTTCATTCCAAGTAAAAGCATTTGCAAAAAACAAAAAATACAACAATTTTCACATGTTTAATTTAAAGGCAGTTCTTGGCATTCATTGACTCAGGTTAAGATTTTCTCAATATTTTGAAACCCTACTAGAGGACCATTTTTGTATTAATTGGTTTGAAAGTATAAACACATTTCTGTGGAGAAGCTTAGAATTCTTATTCTTAACGAGAAGTGAATACACATAATTAAAGAAAGTAAATTTCATATGATACCCACAATTATACGCATGATGGCTAATCTCTTTTGCATTATTAGAAGCACATTCTCTACTTTCTTAGAATTAATGAGACTCAGACTTTTCCTTTTCTATAACTGAATCTGTTCTAATGCATGTATCTAAAATATACTTTAATACTCCCTATGTTTTTCTTCATTTTATTTTATTTATTTATTTAGGTTTTTTTGGGGGGTGAGGCTAATTATTTTACAATATTGTATTGGTTTTGTCATACATTGACATGAATCTGCCAGGGGTGTACATGTGTTCTCCATCCTGAACCCCCCTCCCACCTCCTTCCCTTTCCATCCCTGTGGGTCATCCCAGTGCACCAGCCCCTGGCACCCTGTATCATGCATCAAACCTGGACTGGTGATCCTTTTCACATATGATAATATACATGTTTCAGTGCCATTCTCCCAAACCATTCCACCCTTGCCCTCTCCCACAGAGTCCAAAAGACTGTTCTATACGTCTGTGTCTCTTTTGCTGTTTCGCATACAGGGTTATTGTTACCATCTTTCTAAATTCCATATATATGCATTAGTATACTGTATTGGTGTTTTTCTTTCTGGCTTACTTCACTCTGAATAATAGGCTCCAGTTTCATCCACCTCATTAGAACTGAGTCAAATGTATTCTTTTTAATGGTTGAGTAATATTCCATTGTGTATATGTACCACAGCTTTCTTATCCATTCATCTGCTGATGGACATCTAGGTTGCCTCCATGTCTTGGCTATTATAAACAGTGCTGCAATGAACATTAGGGTACATGTGTCTCTTTCAATTCCGGTTTCCTCGGTGTGTATGCCAGCAATGGGATTGCTAGGTCATATGGCAGTTCTATTTCCAGTTTTTTAAGGAATCTCCACACTGTCCAATGGCACCCCACTCCAGTACTCTTGCCTGGAAAATCCATGGACAGAGGAGCCTGGTGGGCTGCAGTCCATGGGGTTGCTAAGAGTTGGACATGACTGAGCGACTTCACTTTCACTTTTCTCTTTCATGCATTGGAGGAGGAAATGGCAACCCACTCCAGTATTCTTGCCTGGAGAATCCCAGGGACGGTGGACCCTGGTGGGCTGCCGTCTATGGGGTCACACAGAGCCGGACACGACTGAAGCGACTTAACATAACACACTGTTCTCCATAGTGGTTGTAATAGTTTGCATTCCCACCAACAGTGTAAGAGGGTTCCCTTTTCTCCACTTCCTCTCCAGCATTTATTGCCTGTAAACTTTTGGATCGCAGCCATTCTGGCTGGCATGAAATTGTACCTCACTGTGTTTTTGATTTGCATTTCTCTAATAATGAGTGATGCTTTTGAACTGTGGTGTTGGAGAAGACTCTTGAGAGGCCCTTGGACTGCAAGGAAATCCAACCAGTCTATTCTGAAGGAGGTCAGCCCTGGGATCTCTTTGGAAGGAATGATGCTAAAGCTGAAACTCCAGTACTTTGGCCACCTCATGCGAAGAGTTGACTCATTGGAAAAGACTCTGATGCTGAGAGGGATTGGGGGCAAGAGGAGAAGGGGACGACAGAGGATGAGATGGTTGAATGGCATCACTGACTCGATGGATATGAGTCTGAGTGAACTCTGGGAGTTGGTGATGAACAGGGAGGCCTGGCGTGCTGAGATTCATGGAGTCACAAAGAGTCAGACACGACTGAGCGACTGAACTGAACTGAATAATGAGTGATGTTGAGCATCTTTTCATGTGTTTGTTAGCCATCTGTATGTCTTCTTTGGAGAAATGTCTTTTTAGTTCTTTGGCCCATTTTTTGATTGGGTCATTTATTTTTCTGGAATTGAGCTGCAGGAGGTGCTTGTATATTTTTGAGATTGATTGTTTTTCAGTTGCTTCATTTCCTATTATTTTCTCCCATTCCGAAGGCTGTCTTTTCACCTTGCTTATAGTTTCCTTTGTTGTGCAAAAGCTTTTAATTTTTATTAGGTTCTATTTGTTTATTTTTGCTTTTATTTCCAATATTCTGGGAGGTGGGTCATAGAGGATTCTGCCGTGATTTATGTTGGAGAGTGTTTTGCCTGTTTTCCTCTAGGAGCTTTATATCACGGCTCAGAAGAATCAATATAGTAAAAACGAGTACACTACCCAAAGCAATCTATAGATTCAATGCAATCCCTATCAAGCTACCAAAGGTATCTTTCACAGAACTAGAACAAATAATTTCACAATTTGCATGGAAATACAAAAAACCTCAAATAGCCAGAGCAATCTTGAGAAAGAAGAATGGAACTGGAGGAATCAACCTGCCTGACTTCAGGCTCTACTGCAAAGCCACAGTCATCAAAACAGTATGGTACTGGCACAAAGACAGAAATATAGATCAATGGAACAAAATAGAAAGCCCAGAGATAATTCCACGCAGCTATGGACACCTTATCTTGGACAAAGGAGGCAAGAATATACAATGGAGAAAAGATAATCTTTTTAACAAGTAGTGCTGGGAAAACTGGTCAACAACTTGTAAAAAAATGAAACTAGAACACTTTCTAACACCATACACAAAAATAAACTCAAAATGGATTAAAGATCTAAATGTAAGACCAGAAACTATAAAACTCCCTATATTTTAATGCAAAAAAATGGTTTGCATCAAGTTTTATCACACATTACCATTTCTTTTCCTCCCAATGACTTATCTTTGTCTTCCTCCTCCTTTGGCAAAAAGTGTTTCAAAGGGAACTGTGGCAATTCTCTTAATGTTTAGTACATTAGCAAAGATTCAAGCAAATGTATCCCTTACAATTTGCTAGCATGTAATGGCACCCCACTCCAGTACTCTTGCCTGGAAAATCCCATGGATGGAGAAGTCTAGTGGGCTGCAGTCCATGTGGTTGCTAAGAGTTGGACACGACTGAGCGACTTCCCTTTCACTTTCATGCATTGGAGAAGGAAATGGCAACCCACTCCAGTGTTCTTGTCTGGAGAATCCCAGGGATGGCAGAGCCTGGTGGGCTGCTGTCTCTGGGGTCGCACAGAGTCGGACATGACTGAGCAACTTAGCAGCATCAAGATCTTGGCATCTGGTCACATCACTTCATGGCAAATAGATGGGTAAACGGTGGAAACAAGGACAGACTTTCTTTTTCTGGGCTCCAAAATTACTGAAGATGGCTCCAAAATTACTGAAGATTAAAAAACACTTACTCCTTGGAAGAAAACTTATGACCAACCCAGATAGCATATTAAAAAGCAGAGACATTACTTTACCAACAAAGGTCTGTCTGGTCAAGGCTATGGTTTTTCCAGCAGTCAAGTATGGATGTGAGAGTTGAACTATAAAGAAAGCTGAGCACCAAAGAATTGATTCTTTTGAACTGTGGTATTGGAGAAGACTCTTGAGAGTCCCTTGGACTGCAAGGAGGTCCAACCGGTCCCTCCTAAAGGAGATCAGTCCTGGGTGTTCATTGGAAGGACTAATGTTGAAGCTGAAACTCCAATACTTTGGCCACCTGATGTGAAGAGCTGACTCACTGGAAAAGACCCTGATGCTTGGAAAGATTGAGGGCAGGAGGAGAAGGGGACAACAGAGGATGATATGGTTGAATGGCATCACCAACTCAATGGACATATGTTTGAGTGAACTCCGGGAGTTGGTAGTGGACAGGGAGTCCTGGCATGCTACAGTCCATGGGGTCTCAAAGAGTCAGACATGACTGAGTAACTGAACTGAACTGAAGATAATGTTTATGAGTTGCTGATATCCTAGTGTGCCCGTTTCTAACTCCAGGATATTGACTACCATAATCTGGTAACATTCCCACAGTCTAGATATTGAAACAAAGTGATATTTTAAAAGCCTCATTAATTAGATACTCTACAAAAGCACTAATTTTGATTGTTGTATTTTGGAAATGACTGAATCCACATACAGAATAAGAATTACCTAAATTTTACTATAAGGTTAATTTGGGCATACAGCTTATACAACAAATTCTAAACACTATTTAATGGGATTCTATTTTAGAGAAAGTCTTCTCTGTGATAGGTATAATACTAACTTCAACGTTGAACAGATAGATATTAAGGTCTAAGCTTCTTTTCTGATCTTATTAATAATCTCCTTCCTTCCTTTAATTAATAACTGAAGAACATCTGTAGTTGAATGCTTCAACTACATTGAAGGTTTCCCTGTCCTTCACTATCTCCCAGAACTTGCTCAAACTCATGTCCATTGAGTCAGTGATGCCATCTAACCATCTCATACTCTGTCGCCCTCTTCTCTTCCTGCCCTCAGTCTTTCCCAACATCAAGGTCTTTTCCAATGAGTTGGCTCTTCGTATCAGGTAGCCAAAGTATTGGCGTTTTAGCTTCAGCATCAGTCCTTCCAATGAGTATTTAGGGTTGATTCCCTGTGGGATTGATTTGTTTGATCTCCATGCTGTCCAAAGGACTCTCAACAATCTTCTCCAGTGCCACAATTCAAAAACATCCATTCTTTGACACTCAGCCTTTACTTTATGGTCCAACTTTCACATCTGTACATGCCTACTGGAAAAACTATAGCTTTGACTATGTGGATCTTAGTTGGCAAACTAATGTCTCTGCTTTTTAATATGCTGTCTAGGTTTGTCATTGCTTTTCTTCCAAGAATCAAGTGTCTTCTAATGTAATGGCTGTAGTCACATTCACAGTGATTTTGGTACCCAAGAAAATAATCTATCACTGTTTCCATTGTTTTCCCATCTATTTTCCATGAAGTGATGGGACTAGAAGCCATGATCTTCGTTTTTTGAATATTGAGTTTTAAGTCAGTTTTTTCACTCTCGTCTTCCACCTTCATCAAGAGGCTCTTTAATTCCTCTCCACTTTCTGCCATTAGGGTGATGTCATTTGCAATTCTGAGGTTACTGATATTTCTCCTGGCAATCTTGATTCCAGCTTGTGAGTCATCCAGCCAAGCATTTCACATGATCTACTCTGCATATAAGTTAAATAATCAGGATGACAATATACAGCCATAATGTACTCCTTTCCCAATTTTGAACCAGTCCATTGTTCCATGTCTGGTTCTAAGTGTTGTTTCTTGTCCTGCATACAGGTTTCTCAGGAGGCAGGTTAGGTGGTCTGGTATTCCCATTTTTTTAAGAATTTTCCACAGTTTACTGTGATCCACACGGTCAAGGGCTTTGGCATAGTCAATGAAGCAGAAGTTTTACTGGAATTTCATTGCTTTTTCTATGATCCAACCAATGTTGGCAATTTGATCTCTGGTTCCTCTGCCTTTTCTAAATCCAGCTTATACATCTGAAAGTTCTTGGTTCAGGTATTTTTGAAGCCTAGCTTGAAGGATTTTAGGCATTACCTTGCTAGCATGTGAAATGAGCCCAAGTGTGTGGTAGTTTGAATATTCTTTGGCATTGCCCTCCTTTGGGACTGGAATGAAAAGTGACCTTTTCCTGTCCTGTGGTACTGCTGAGTTTAGGAATCTTCTTTCTTTTCAAATAAAATATTACAGCTACATCTCTAAAAAAGTAGGTTTAATTTGGAGAATGAACATCCTACAGAGGCCATTGTTACACATCACAATTCTTCATCATCTCAACATTCCTACATGGCAGGTATTATGTTTAGAGATAAGAAAAATAAGGTGTGAAGACATACTACGTTATACATCTAATGAGTGTCATAGTCAGGATTCACATTAATATCTGTTTGACTCCTGGGTGGAAATTAACAAGATGGCTCCAGCCAGGCTCTCTCGCCCCACACTCTCACACCCTCTCGCCCCATTTTCTGTAAACAATGGCTTTGTACAGTTGTGTAACAGTTGAGATCACTTACAGCACTGCTCATGTGCATCACGAGGTACTCGCTTGATCACGAGCTACTTGTGCAGTATGACTGTATGAGCTTCACCTGAAAAAGCCCAGAAGGGTTGTGTGTGGTTATGTTGTGTTATGTTATGTCTGCTGCAATGGCTGCTGCTTCAGCCAGGAGAGGGGCTATGTTAGGGCCGCCATGCCAGCCAGGAGAGACTAAATGTGTCTGCTTTTCCTACGGCTCCTCACGTCTTCTTCTAGTCTTTTAGCTCAAACCTTGCCTACCATGGCTTCGGTGAACAGTGCACACGTAAAGATACAGCAAGACAACTGGCATCATGAACAGGATTAGCAATACAACTCCAAAGCCACCACCCTGCCTCACTCCTCCCACTGCACTATATCTTCATCAACAATGTCCCTGAAGAAATTTGTTTTTTTTTAAAATAACCACTTGTTATTAACTATCCTAGGATAGGGACACTTATGTTGTTCTACTCTGAATGTCTTTATGCTTTAATTTTTAAAATTAATACGCAGTCCTTTCCATCTATAGTTAGTGTTCTAAAACTGTGTGTGTGTGTCTAAAGATAGAAATTCAATAAAAGATATCAGGTTCACAAACATTGAGAGGAGAACTCATATTCAGGCAATTTGTCAGAAAGTGTTCCAAGAGTAACCAATAAGAGAATGAGGAGAGGAAAGCAGGATAGGGAAGATGAAGAAGCCATACAAGGGTATGATTCAATGTGAAGTCCTAACCTCACTTTCACTATGAGCATCAGCCTCAGTCTGCTAGAGCTAAAAGCTCTAGACTATAAATTATACATCACAGTTTGTCCCAGCTGGAGGTAAAGGAGCTAGACTTTAATCAATAATTGGCTAAGGGCCACTCCAGAAGGATGTGAACTCCTAGGTACTTTCAGTTCTGTGTGAACTGTTAATGCAGTTCTAGTGGCCAGAGAGCAAGTTTCCAAGAGAATCCTGACATAAACCACTAGAAGTTCACACAACTTGGGAGGGTATTTAGAAGATTCTGAGGCAATTTGGACAGAGGACAAATAATTGAAAAGATAATGAGAATTACAGTTACAAAGGAATGACAAAATGCTATTACCATTGCAGATGGTTTGTTTATTAAGGATATGTTAGTATACAAATAATGCTTTACTTGTCTGAGGATACTACAATTAAAGTGTGAGGACTGAAATAGAAATGGGAATTTCAAGGTTACAACTACCGAGAAATCCAAATTAATACATACCTAGGCTCTTGCAGGTATTGTAGAGCAGAAGTGGTAAGAGTCACCATCACTGCCTTGTTTACATTTTTAGAGGAAAAGATAGAGTTGAAATTTAAATCACAGTTGTGGTCTTACCATGCAGGTAAACACTCAGCAAAATGGTAGGGTTAAAGTGGCCTTTAAGGCCCTATGAAATCTGGCTGTACTCTGCCAACAGAGCCTATACTCCAGTCACCCTGCTGATCTTCTTTCTGTCCTTGAAAACTAAAGCTATCCCACTCTAAAGTCTTTGTACTTATTTCTCTTACTTCAGTCTGCCCACTTGTGCCTGGCTCTTTCCTCATGCTGGGTCCCAGCTCTAAAATTTCATTCTCAGAAAGGCCTTCCTGGACTACACTCAGTCCTTACCAAGCTGCCTGCTTCATTTACTTTTCAGAATGTGTGAATATCTGAAATATATTCAGCCCTTCACTTGCTTATTGTTTGTCTCTTGCCCAACAACAGAATATAACCTCCTTGAACACAAGAACCAAGACTGCAATACCTAGAACAATGCTAGAATCTAGCAGACCAGAGATAATGTTTGTTTAATGAATACATTCATTATTATTCTTATCTCTATTCTCAAGCATATTATGATCTGATGAGAGAACAAAAATAAATACAACTGAAGTAAGATTTCTAAACTTTCATGGCTCCCCAGGGATTTCTTTTATGGTGCTGAAAGCAGGGCATGATCGGAAAAATACACTTTTTCCCACCAATCCCTGGGATATAACATAATGTGTCCCACATTTATTTTTATGCAAATTTCTACAGGAGAATTCTAACATCTATACACCTACCAGCATCTGTATCTATATATGCTTACTTCTGTCTTGTTACCGTGATGCCCCTGTCCATGCAGATGAAAAATGACTGTTAGGGAAGCTGTATTCAATATGTAGAATTAAGATTCTTCCTGTTCAAAGGCAAGTTAAATTCAGTATAGCATTTTTAATTTAAAAAAATGTATTTCATGTCATAAAATTATTCATATTGATTTTTTTTAATGCTTTTCTTTAGCCATTTTCCTTTTCTCAGCTTCCAGCTCAAAACTCTGGCATTCTGATGTGTTAATTTTAGCTACAAATGCCTAGTCAGAATTTTAAGAATAATCAGTAGGTTGGCTAACTTTCAGGAAGAAATACTAGTGGTGTTTTCAAGAGGCCGGCAGGATGTCTGAAATTATAAAAATGGAGGAAATAAAATCAACAGGATGGTAAAATCCATTGAGGGACAGCTTGCATTTTATAGGAAAAGATGTAACTTCATTTAGTTTCAGTCTTTATGTCTTGCAAATGTGCTTAGCACTCCTACATCCCATGGGTCTGAGTGTCAATATTTATGTGCTAGAATATTTCATTGCCTCATAAACCAAGAGGTAACCAACTATTTTTACTCTCTGGAAAAAATACCTGGTAGTTACAGGCAGTTCTACTTCTGACTCATACTTTTATGCATCAACTTTCAGGAAGATACAAAACTAGATAAACAGAAAGTTTGATCTTTTTTCCTCTTGTTCATTGTATTAGATATTAACCATATCTAATTTTAGGTAAGTGTGACTCACAAAATTTCAATTATGGAAATCCAAGGACAAGGAATTCAGGTTCTGTGTGCTTAGTTTTAATATCATTGTCATTGTTCAGTCACTCAGTCGTGTCCAACTCTTTGCGACACCATCGACTGCAGTACATCAAGCTCCCCTGTCCTTCACCATCTCCTATAGTTTTCTCAAACTCATGTCCATTGAGTCAATGATGCCATCCAACCATCTTATGCTCTGTCATCCCCTTCTCCTCCTGCCCTTGATCTTTACCAGCATCAAGGTCTTTTACAATCAAACAGCCCCTGGCATCAGGTGGCAAAAGTATTGGAGTTTCAGCTTCAACATCAGTCCTTCCAATGGGTGTTCAGGGTTGATTTGCTGTAGGATTTACTGGTTCAAGCTCCTTGCTCTACAAGGGACTCTCAAGAATCTTCTCCAGCACCACAATTCAAAAGCATCAATTCTTTGGCACTCACCCTTTTTTATTGTCCAGCTCTCACATCAATGAATGACTAAAGGAAAAGCTATAGCTTTGACTGTATGGACCTTTGCAGGCAAAGTAATGTCTTTGTTTTTTAATATGCTAAGTTTGGATTGCTTTTCTTCCAAGGAGCAAGGGTGTTCCAATTTCATGGCTGCAGTCACCATCTGCAGTGATTTTGGAGCCCAAGAAAATAAAGTCTGTCACTGTTTTCAATGTTTCCCATCTATTTTCCATGAAGTGATGGGACCAGATGCCATGATCTCCATTTTTGAATGCTGAATTTTAAGCCAACTTTTTCGCTCTCCTCTTTCACCTTCATCAAGAGGCTCTTTAATTCCTCTTCACTTTCTGACATAAGGGTGGTATTATCTGCATATCTGAGGTTATTGATATTTCTCCCAGCAATCTTGATTGTTAGAGTCCAGCTCCAGCAGCCAGGGAATCAGCCTGAAGGGGTGAGTGGTGTAGGCAGACAATGATGTAGCCTCTGACTCGAGGTACGGGACTACATGTTTATTTCAAGCTTCAGGTTCTCTTTTATACTTTGACAAAAGCATTAGGTCAGAGGTTTGACATTTTCAGTTCTCACCCCCCTACCCAGATTTATTGTCTCCAGAAATCATTGTTGCCTTACAAACAGAGTTCCTGCTTCAGCCATTCTCTCAGAATCGGCTTTACTATCTATTACCTACTTCCTCTTATGTGTCCTATACTTAACTTGTGATTACATTGTAACTCATGCCACATTCCTCAGTTTATTTCTTATCTTTCTAAATCCTGTTGCCCCTAGCATCCTAAGCTCACTATCTCCTAAAAAGGCTTCTAAGTAAGTAAGTGAAGTCGCTTAGTCGTGCCTGACTCTTTGCGACCCCGTGGACTGTAGCCTACCAGGCTTCTCCGTCCATGGGATTCTCCAGGCAAGAATACTGGAGTGGGTTACCATTTCCTTCTCCAAGGGATCTTTCCAACCCAGGGATCGAACCTGGGTCTCCCGCATTGGAGGCAGACTCTTTAACCTCTAAGCCACCAGGGAAGATAAAAAGGCTTCTTAGTTCAGTTCAGTTCAGTTCAGTTGCTCAGTCGTGTCCGACTCTTTGCGACCCCATGAATCGCAGCTCGCCAGGCCTCCCTGTCCATCACAAACTCCCAGAGTTCACTCAGACTCAAGTCCATTGAGTCAGTGACGCCATCCAGCCATCTCATCTTCTGTCGCCCCCTTCTCCTCCTGCCCCCAATCCCTCCCAGCATCAGAGTCTTTTCCAATGAGTCAACTCTTCACATGAGGTGGCCAAAGTACTGGAGTTTCAGCTTCAGCATCATTCCCTCCAAAGAAATCCCAGGGCTGATCTCCTTCAGAATGGACCAGTTGGATCTCCTTGCAGTCCAAGGGCCTCTCAAGAGTCTTCTCCAACATCACAGTTCAAAAGCATCAATTCTTCAGCACTCGGCCTTCTTCACAGTCCAACTCTCACATCCATACATGACCACAGGAAAAACCATAGCTTTGACTAGACAGACCTTTGTTGGCAAAGTAATGTCTGTGCTTTTGAATATGCTATCTAGGTTGGTCATAACTTTCCTTCCAAGGACTAAGCGTCTTTTAATTTCATGGCTGCAGTCACCATCTGCAGTGATTTTGGAGCCCAGAAAAATAAAGTCTGACACTGTTTCCCCATCTATTTCCCATGAAGTGATGGGACTGGATGCCATGATCTTCGTTTTCTGAATGTTGAGCTTTAAGCCAACTTTTTCACTCTGCACTTTCACTTTTATCAAGAGGCTTTTGAGTTCCTCTTCACTTTCTGCCATAAGGGTGGTGTCATCTGCATATCTGAGGCTTCTAGCTATTCTTAATTAACCCTAAGCTCAGAAAACTTCTTTTGCCATAAACATTCCCCTCACAAACAGGTCTCAGATAACAATCCTTCCCATGGCCTCAAGCTGCGGCCTACATACTCATCCTGGAATATTCTTTGTAAAGATCCTTGAACAAATGTCAATGGTTACTTAATAGATTATTTTCTGGGCACAACTGCAGAAGGCTTTGTGCTTTCTCATGCTTCTTTCAAGAACAATAAGCACCTTAACATTCTTTCCAGCCAACTCAACCGAAGAAAGGAAAGAACCAGTCAGATCACAAAACCTAACTCCTTCATCCCAGGACCGTGCCTGCAGGGTGAGGAGAGGGGGTTGGGGCCATGCCTCCATTTTGTCAGTAATGCTTAACATGGCTCCCGACACTTGATGGCAGCTTGTGCTTCATCCAGCCCAGCATTTTGCATGATGTATGTTGTATATAAGTTAAATAAGTAGAGTGATAATAAACAGCCTTGACGTACTCCTTTCCAAATTTGGAACCAAACTGTTGTTCCATGTCCACTGCTTCTTGACCTGCATACAGGTTTCACAGGAGACAGGTCAGGTGGTCTGGTATTCCCATCTCTTTAAGAATTTTCCACCATTTGTTGTGATCTGCGCAGTCAAAGGCTTTGGTGTTGTCAATAAAGTAGATGCTTTTCTGGAACTCTCTTGCTTTTTTGATGATCCAACGGATGTTGGCAATTTGATCTCTGGTTCTGCCGCCATCCCTAAATCCAGCCTGTACTTCTGCAAGTTCTCAGTTCACATACTGCTGAAGCCTAGCTTGAAGGATTTTGAGCATTATTTTGCTAGCATGTGAAATGAGTACAATTGTGCAGTAGTTTGAACTTTATTTGGCAATGCTCTTCTTTGAGATTAGAATGAAAACTGACATTTTCCAGTCCTATGGCCTCTGCTGAGTTTTCCAAATTTGCTGGCATATTGAGTCAAAAACTTTAATGGTGTCATTTTTAGGATTTGAAATAGCTCAGCTGGAATTCCATCACCTCCACTAGCATCATTCGTAGTGATGCTTTCTAAGACCCACTTGACTTCATACTCCAGGATGTCTGGCTCTAGGTGAGTGATCATACCATCATGGTTATCTGGTCATTAAGATCTTTTTGTATAGTTCTGTGTATTCTTACCACCTCGTCTTAATATCTTCTGCTTCTATTAGGTCCATACCATTTCTCTACTTTATTGTGCCCATCTTTGCGTGAAATGTTCCCTTGGTATCTATAGTTTTCTTGAAGAGAGCCCTAGTCTTTCCCATTCTTTTGTTTCCCTCTATTTCTTTACACTGTTCATTTAAAAATGCTTTCTTATCTCTCCTTGATATTCTCTGTAACTCTGCATTCAGATGGGTATATCTTAACTTTTCTCCTTTGCCTTTCACTTCTCTTCTTTTCTCAGTTATTTCTAAGGCTTCCTCAGACAACCATTTTGCCTTTTTGCATTTCTTTTTCGATCCCTGGGTCTGGAAGATCCCCTGAAGAGGGGAATGGCTACCCACTCCAGTATGTTTGCCTGGAGAATTCCATGGACAGAGAAGCCTGGTGGGCTATAGTCCATGGGGTCTACAAAGAGTCAGTTATGACAGAGGAACTAATACTTTCACACTTTCACTTTTTTTACCAAACTGTGTTCTATGAAATATTCTCTCTGTCTTTCACACACACACACACACACACACACACACACACACACACGAAGTCTGTAGCGAAATACATTTGAAAGATGCAGATTCAAAAAAAAAAAAGAAACAAAAATATATATATATATTTCTTAATGAATTGCTTCTGGCTCCATTATGTTACCTGAACTCAAGAACATTGACAGGAGCTAACAATCAGATCATATTAGACCAACCACACCATAACCCTAGAATCAGAGATTTTGGGGAAAATTTGGGAAAGTATCTAATGATGATTTATTATAATTCCCTCTGTTTTAAAACTTATAAACTGAAGTTAAGAGACATAGGAACTTGGCCATGGTCACATAGATGTTAAGTGCAAAGCTACTTAAACCCACGTAAATCAGTCATAGTGACTGTACACAACTCCCTGGGTCTTAAATATTGTCCTTCAGATTGGAAAGGTATGGCATAGCACACTATTGTCTGATAAGTATAGGCACATGCAGATGAGATGTTTCTATTGATATGCTAATGGTATAAAGTGGAGTTCTTCTTCATGAGATTATTATCCTTGGCATTGAATTCAACTTTTACTGAAACTCAGTATTCATTGTAAACAATAAGCCCTGTAGAGAAATACTCAGTGACATGATCTAAAAGTATATGTCCACATGCATGTACAAGTATGTATCTATCATGTCACGAAAGAAAATGCAGATTTTTATTTCTCAATATTCAATTATATCATAATAAATATGTCATACTTTAAAAAAAATTTTCACACTTTTATAGCACTTTCACTATCATTTCATAGCTGCCTCTCTTAAAAAACATGACAAAAATCCCTGTGTACTATTGGTGGGAATGTAAAATGCTATAGCTGATAAAAACAATATGACAGCCATTCAAAAAATTAAAAATAGAATTAACATACAATCCTGCAATTCCACTTCTGGATATATACCCAAAAGAACTGAAAGCAAGATACTGAAGAGATATTTATAAACTCATGTTAGTAGCAGCATTATTCACAACAGCCAAAACAGAAGCAACTCAATACATAGTGTATAAAAATGCAATAAAACATTAATCAGCCTTAAAAATGGAGGAAATTCTGACATAGTTGAAACTTGAGGACATTATGCTAAGTGAAAGAAGCTTATCACAAAAAGACAACTACTATTTGAGTCCACTTATATGAATTACATAGAATAGTCAAATTTATATACAGAGAAAGTGAACGGTGGTTGCCAGGGGTTGGGAGAAAAGGAAAATGGAGAATTATTGTTAAATGGAAATAGAATTTCAGTTTCATAATATGAAAAGACATACAGAGAAGGATGGAGGTGACAATTGCATAACCTTACAGATGTAGTTAACACCATTGAACTAGACACTTAAAAATAGTTAACATGGTAAATTTGGTTATGTGTGTTTTACCACAATAAAAAATCAGTTCCATTGAGCACATAATTTATGTGCCCCAAACTATTTTTACAACAAAATAAAGCAAACAAATTACCAGATACCTAAACCATATTCAGTATATCACTATATATTAATAAATTTGGAAGCCTCTCATAATGATCAAATTTTACTCAAATGTGGGTCTTTACCTTTTCACGTGAGCCCACAAGCTTCCTATCTACAATTAATTGTGTCTTCAATGGATACAAATATCAAAGAACAATCCCATCTTCCATTAAAGAGTAAGTCTACTGGATTTCCTAGCAAAAAGCTGAGTATAAGCTTTTCGCCATCTTTAAAACTCATGCAAATCGTACTTGTCTTGGATAAATACATTTTTAAAGGAAGCAAAATGTCTAGCAGTTTTGCCTCAATTTGGGGGAACAAAAGGGTCTTTGGACATTTTTTTGTATGGAAATTATGTTTCATTTTAGCTAATACCATGTAAATATAGTATATATTCTGGATAGCTGAAAGTATATGTTCTATTCATCAGGATTATAAAATGGCTGTGCAAAAACAAATAGCAAAAATTGAAAAAGCCACAAGGAGCACATCTGAAAACTGAGTTGCATGCATTGAAAAAAAAACAGAAATATATCTGGGGACCTGGAAATTAAACATTAATAATTATTTAGGCTGTATATATCTTTAATACCAAAGCAGATACAAGTTCACAGTTGAATTTTTACATAAAACCTGAGGTTATGGGATAACAAATAGGATGATAAACAAACACAACTTTTCAACGTCTTTGATCAAGAAAGGGATGTGAGGCCCTTCCATTTAACAGGGCTATCAGTTCAGTCACTCATTCATGTCTCACTCTTTGCAACCCCATGAATCGCAGCACGCCAGGCGTCCCTGTCCATCACCAACTCCCGGAGTTCACACAGACTCACGTCCATCAAGTCAGTGATGCCAGCCAGCCATCTCATCCTCTGTTTTCCCCTTCTCCTCCTGCTCCCAATCCCTCCCAGCATCAGGGTCTTTTCCAATGAGTCAACTCTTCGCATGAGGTGGCCAAAACTGGAGTTTCAGCTTTAGCATCATTCCTTCCAATGAACACCAAGGACTGATCTCCTTCAGGATGGACTGGTTGGACCTCCTTGCAGTCCAAGGGACTCTCAAGAGTCTTCTCTAACACCACAGTTCAAAAGCATCAATTCTTTGGTGCTCAGCTTTCTTCACAGTCGAACTCTCACATCCATACATGACCACAGGAAAAACCATAGCCTTGACTAGACAGACCTTTGTGGTCAAAGTAATGTCTCTGCTTTTGAATATGCTATCTAGGTTGGTCACAACTTTCCTTCCAAGGAGTAAGCGTCTTTTAATTTCATGGCTGCAATCACCATCTGCAGTGATCTTGGAGCCCAAAAAAATAAAATCTGACACTGTTTCAACTGTTTCCCCATCTATTTCCCATGAAGTGATGGGACCAGATGCCATGATCTTCGTTTTCTGAATGTTGAGCTTGAAGCCAACCTTTTCACTCTCCACTTTCACTTTCATCAAGAGGCTTTTGAGTTCCTCTCTACTTTCTGCCATAAGGGTGGTGTCATCTGCATATCTGAGGTTATTGATATTTCTCCCGGCAAATTTGATTCCAGCTTGTGTTTCTTCCAGCCCAGCATTTCTCATGATGTACTCTGCATATAAGTTAAATAAGCAGGGTGACAATATACAGCCTTGACATACTCCTTTTCCTATTTGGAACCAGTCTGTTTTTCCATGTCCAGTTCTAACTGTTGTTTCCTGACCTGCATATAGGTTTCTCAAGAGGCAGGTCAGGTGGTCTGGTATTCCCATCTCTTTCAGAATCTTCCACAGTTGATTGTGATCCACACAGTCAAAGGCTTTGGCATTGTCAATAAAGCAGAAATAGATGTGTTTCTGGAACTCTCTTGCTTTTTTGATGATCCAGAGGATGATGGCAATCTGATCTATGATTCCTCTGCCTTTTCTAAAACCAGCTTGATCACCTGGAATTTCACAGTTCACTTATTGCTAAAGCCTGGCTTGGAGAATTTTGAGCATTACTTTACTAGCGTGTGACATGAGTGCAATTGTGCGGTAGTTTGAGCATTCTTTGGCATTGCCCTTCTTTGGGATTGGAACGAAAACTGACCTTTTCCAGTCCTATGGCCACTGCTGAGTTTTCCAAATTTGCTGGCATATTGAGTGCAGCACTTTCACAGCATCATCTTTCAGGATTTGAAATAGCTCAACTGGAATTCCATCACCTCCACTAGCTTTGTCCGTAGTGATGCTTCCTAAGGCCCACTTGACTTCACATTCCAGTATGTCTGGCTCTAGGTCAGTGATCACACTATCGTGATTATCTGGGTCATGAAGATCTTTTTTGTACAGTTCTCCTGTGTATTCTTGCCACCTGTTCTTAATATCTTCTGCTTCTGTTAGGTCCATACCATTTCTGTCCTTTATCGAGCCCATCTTCATATGAAATGTTCCCTTGGTATCTCTAATTTTCTTGAAGAGTGCTCTAGTCTTTCCCATTCTGTTGTTTTCCTCTATTTCTTTGCATTGATCGGTGAAGAAGGTTTTCTTATCTCTCCTTGCTATTCTTTGGAACCCTGCATTCAGATGCTTATATCTCCTTTTCTCCTTTGCTTTTCACTTCTCTTCTTTTCACAGCTATTTTTAAGGCCTCCCCAGACAGCCTTACATTTTGCTTTTTTGCATTTCTTTTTCTTGGGGATGGTCTTGATCCCTGTTTCCTCTATAGTGTCAAAAACCTCTGTCCATAGTTTATCAGGCACTCTGTCTATCAGATCTAGTCCCTTAAATCTATTTCTCATTTCCACTGTATAATCATAAGGGATTTGATTTAGGTCATACCTGAATGGTCTAGTGGTTTTCCCTCCTTTCTTCAATTTCTGTCTGAATTTGGCAGTAAGGATTTCATGATCTGAGCCACAGTCAGCTCCTGGTCTTGTTTTTGTTGACTGTATAGAGCTTCTCCATCTTTGGCTACAAAGAAAATAATCAATCTGATTTCAGTATTGACCACCTGTTGATGTCCATGTGTAGAGTCTTTTCTTGTATTGTTGGAAGAGGGTGTTTGCTATGACCAGTGTGTTCTCTAGGCAAAACTCTATTAACCTTTGCCCTGCTTCATTCCATACTCCAGGGCCAAATTTGCCTGTTACTCCAGGTGTTTCTTGACTTCCTACTTTTGCATTCCAGTCCCTTATAATGAAAAGGACATCTTTTTTTGGTGTTAGTTCTAAAAGGTCTTGTAGGTCTTCATAGAACCATTCAACTTCAGCTTCTTCAGTGTTACTGGTTGGGGCATAGGCTTGGATTACCATGATATTGAATGATTTGCCCTGGAAATGAACAGAGATCATTCTGTCATTTTTGAGATTGCATCCAAGTACTGCATTTTGGACTCTTGTTGACCATGATGGCTACTCCATTTCTTCTAAGGGATTCCTGCCCATAGTAGTAGATATAATGGTCATGTGAATTAAATTCACTCATTCCAGTCCATTTTAGTTCACTGATCCCTAGAACGTCAATGCTCAATCTTACCATCTCTTGTTTGACCACTTCCAATTTGCCTTGATTCATGGACCTGACATTCCAGGTTCCTATGAAATATTGCTCTTTATAGCATTGGACCTTGCTTCTATCACCAGTCACATCCACAACTGGGTATTCTTTTTGCTTTGGCTCCATCCCTTCATTCTTTCTGGAGTTATTTCTCCACTGATCTCCAGTAGTATATTGGGCACCTATGGACCTGGGGAGTTCCTCTTTCAGTATCCTATCATTTTGCCATTTCATACAGTTCATGGGGTTCTCAAGGCAAGAATACTGAAGTGGTTTGCCATTCCCTTCTCCATTGGACCACATTCTGTCAGACCTCTCCACCATGACCCGCCCATCCTGGGTGGGTGGGCCCACCCTGCATGGCTTAGTTTCATTGAGTTAGACAAGGCTGTGGTCCATGTGATCAGATTGGCTAGTTTTCTGTGATTACGGTTTCAGTGTGTCTGCCCTCCAATGCCCTCTCGGAACACCTACCGTCTTACTTGGGTTTCTCTTGGACGTGTGGTATCTCTTCACAGCTGTTACAGCTAAGTGTAGCTGCTGCTCCTTTCCTTGGACAAGGGATATCTCCTCACAGTTGCCCCTCCTGACCTTGAACGCTGAGTAGCTCCTCTCGGGCTATAGATTAAGTAAAAAACAAACAAACAAACAAACAAACATTGTAGTCCAGGACAGAAACAGCTGCTGATTTTGGATCACATGTTTATCTGTGCTCCCCGAATTTCCCAGGGCATATTTAGATCTCCAAGTTATGAAAAGGAGGAAGCTCTGCTCTCATATTCAGTTTAAAGCTGGGTGAAAATAAGAGATAGAGGGCCTTTTGGGAAAAATCTGGAAAATCACAGGAAACATTCAAATAAAAATTTCATTGATCTCCATTAGTATAGTTTCATACAAGACTGCATAGTTTATTTCATACAAGGCTGCAACAGTTTATTTGGTAGAATTTCAGAGTTGGATAATGCTATAGACAAAATTTATATGTGTAGCCTAAACCTCAATGTGGTGATATTCTGAGGTGGGGCCTTTGGGAGGTGATTAGGTCATTACAGTCACACCATCATGTACTGAAGTAGTGCCCTTCTAAAAGAAACTCCAGAAAGTCCCCTCACTGCTTAAACCATGTGAGAACACAGCAAAAAGAAGGCTATGAAACAGACTCAAATCTGCTGGTACCTTATTCTTCGACTCTCAGCCTTCAGCTTTGTAAGAAATAAATTTCTATTGTTTAAATGCTACCCAGTCTATGGTATTCTGTTATAGCAGCGCAAATGGACTAAGGTAGACAAATAACTTCAAGATCAGAAAAGATAATGCAGAAGATTTAAGGGCATGGGCTCCGAAGTCAAACAGTTTGGGCTCTATTTCTTGACTGTAATATTCCTCCATCTTCTAGATAGATGAAGCCAATGGAATTGAAGAAGAATGTCTCACAGAAACCTCTCAGGAACTTTTCATGCTCTTTCCCCATTTCTGACTAAGTGGAATGGATATGACTCCAATAGCCAAGGACATGGCATGTGGTGTTGACAGAGTCCCTATCTGCCTACATCCCTGAATAATGGCAGAGCCTATCAACATGGGCTCCTAAATGATCACAAAAAGGAGACCTGCACTGCTCACATGTTCACCTGCCGGACACTACCATGTGTGCAAGACCCAAACTCCTAATGTTGCAAGTCATTTTATATGTGGGTGGTTTATTATAGCAGTCATCATTACGCTAACAAATACACCCATTTACATGTGTCACTTATCCAGGGAGAAAGCTTTCTAAGTTCTCAAAGATTTTGGCTTTTTAGGTATTTTTCAATTCTTCATTTAAATTTTGCAATGTCTGAAAAAGTGAAGTTTTTCTTTTACCTGTGATGTATCATGGGGAACAATAAAGAGTATAGGATCAGAGCATGATTAGAATTTTATTGATGACCCAAGGCAAAATAAAATTCAGCCTGCTCTTTTGCAGAAATATTAGATCTGCTGCTCTTTCAGCAGTAAAATCCTCTTTTGTCAGCAGCTACTGAGAGTAGATATGACTCAGAGGACACATAAAAGCATACATGTAAGGGTTGCCGTCTATGGGGTCGCACAGAGTCGGACACGACTAAAGCGACTTAGCAACAGCAGCAGCAGAAAGGTACTTAGCTATTATGTTTAGAAAACCAATTTTTTCAACTTAAGTGCATTCTAATATTTCATATTTTAAATAATCAAAATCACATTCAAAATGCAGAATCTCAGAAACATTGTGTTCTTCTATCCGTGTCCTAATTGCATGACACAGAAGACAGGTACAAAGGCACACAACGATATGCAGAGAATCACAAATTTTATATCTCTAAAAGAACTTAAAGATCACTGAGCACCACAGAGGAAGAAAGCAAGGCCTGGAAATATTGTGAACTACACAACATCATTCTAAAATAGGTAGGACTAAAATTCAATTCCCACAAAGCCTTAAATATAGACTCTTTGGCCTTTTACAGAAAAAGTGTGCAGATCTCTGATTTATCAGAAGAAATGAAAAGCACTGAAAATAGTAAGTATGCAGACAAATATAAAAGAACACCTTTCCTCCTTTTTCACTTTATTTTAATTTGTTAAAGCAAAAGTAATAGAAGTGGATTCTGAGTTTTAAGCACACACAGAAGTAAAACATATGACAATAACAGGAGAAATAATACAGTGGGACTAAACAGAAGCATGTGCTTGTGTTCAGTCTCGTCTGACTCTTTGCAACCCCATGGATTACAGCCCACCAGACTCCTTTGTCCGTCTCTTCTGTCTCCTACATTGGCAGGCAGATTCTTTACCACTGTACCACCTGGGAAGCCCCCAGATTAAAGCATAGCACTGTAATATTCTTATAACATATATGAAGGGATATGTATAAGATCAGACTGATATAATAAATACCATAGACTGGATGACTTAAACAACCAGCATTAATTTCTCACAGTTTTGGAGGCAGAAAAGTCCCAGAGCAAGGTGCTAGCCAATTCTGTTCTTGATGAAAGCCCTTTTCCTGGTTTGTAGATGACAATCTCTTGCTGTATACCCATGTGGAGAAGAGAGAAATCTTCTCTCTCATGTCTCTTTTTATAAGGGTATTAATCCCATCATGGTGGTTGCACCCTAATGAACCAAATGCCTCTCAAAAGCTTCACCTCCAAATACTATCATGTGGGGGGGATTAGGGCTTCTGCATATGAATTTGAGGGGGACACAAACATTCAGTCCATAGCATGGAATAATATTAACTCAAGTTAAGTTGTGATAAGTTAAAGACATATATGTTAAAATCTACAGCAAAATCTCAAATAAATAAAACGAGATATAAAGAAAGAATAGTAAAAAAATATTCAATTAATCAAAAATAAAAAAGAAAAGGAGGGGATAAAACAAAGAATGGAGAAAAGATACTCAATATCGCTCATTATTACAGATATGCAAATCAAAACTACAATAAGGTATCACCTCACACTGGTCAGAATGTCCATCATCAGAAAATCTACAAACAATAAATGCTAGAGAGGGTGTGGAGAAAAGGGAACTTTCTTGCACACTGTTGGTAGCGATTTAAATTGATACAGCTACTATGGAGAATAGTACAGCGGTTCCTTAAAAAACTAAAAACAGAACTACCATAAAATCCAACAATCCCACCCCGGGCATATACCCAAAGAAAACCATAATTTAAAAAGATACATGCACCCCAATGTTCATTGCAGCACTATTTACAAGTCGGACATGGAAGCAACATATATGTCCATCCACAGATGAATGGGTAAATAAGAGGTGGTACATATAAACAATGGAATATTACTCAGCCTTAGAAAGGAATGAAATTGTGCCATTTGCAGAGACATGGATAGACCTAGAGACTGTTGTAAGAGGGAAGCAAGTCAGAAGGAGAAAAACAAACCTTATATAATATAGCTTATATGTGTAATCTAAAAATTTGAAACAGATGAACTTATCTGCAAAGCAGAAATACAGACATAGATGTAGAGAATAAATGAATGGAAACCAAAGGTGGAAGGGGGAGTGGGATGAATGGGGAAATTTGGATTGACATATATACACTACCATATATAAAATAGGTAACTAATGAGAACCTACTGTATAGCACAGGGAACTCTATCCAATGTTCTGTGGTGATCTAAATCAGAAATAAATCTAAAAAAACAGGAAATGTATGTATATGTATGGCTGATTCACTTTACTGTGCAGCAGAAACTAACACAACATTGAAAAGCAACTATACTCCAATAAAAAGTAATTTTAAAAAATCTATGAATAAGTCTACCAAGGCTTAAAGTCAGCAGTTTCAGTTCTCTAGACAAATAAAAACAAACTTCTCTTTTTAAAAAAGATGATACAAGGATCATCTTTGTCTTAATGATACAAGAATCAAAGAATATAGAAGATTTGAAAAACATTATCAAACTGTTTAAAAACATTAGTTGAAACAGGTTAACTGGGATTTGTACAACTATAGAAACTAACTGCAGAACTCACATTCTTTTGAAGCACACATGGAACATTTACAAGATAGACCATGTAGAGAGCCAGAAAAACAAGCCTTAATTTTATAGGACTGAAAATATACAGAATACAATGTCAAACTAAATCAGAATTATATTAAAAAGCAATAACAAAGCTACTTGTAATAGCCCCAAATATTAGGAAGTAAGTATAATTCTAAACAAAACATGAGTCTAAGAAAAAAGTCACAGATAAACAGAAAATATTTTTACCTGCATGATAAGGGAAACAACAAACATACTAAATTTTGTGGGATGCAATTAAGATAAACTTTAAAAAGTAATTTATATCTGTAGATGCATATATTAAAGCAGAAACATTTAAAATCAATGATCTATGACTCACTATAAATAA
Organism: Bos indicus x Bos taurus; assembly: GCF_003369695.1. NCBI lineage: Eukaryota > Metazoa > Chordata > Mammalia > Artiodactyla > Bovidae > Bos > Bos indicus x Bos taurus. The sequence goes on along the minus strand of NC_040086.1, from coordinate 16,363,417 downwards.
CAAGAAAAAATAAGATCAAATTAAACTTAGAGTAAGTAAAGGGAGGAAAGAATAACATAAATGTGGAAATCACTGGTGTATAATGTAAACAAACATTAAAGAAAACCAGCAAAACTGAAACTCACTGGCAAGTACCATCAAATATTTGAGGAAAAAAAAACTACAATCCTACAATCTTAAACCAATGTTTTCCTAAAATATATATGGTTCAAACATTTCAATTAAAAAGAAGACATTGTCAGAATGTATAAAAATACATGGCACAATTATACACTATCCTAAAAAATGCTTCAAATATAAAGATATAGATAGATTTAAAGTAAATTAATGGAAAAGCACATGCTTTACAAATATTAATTATAAAGTTGCATCTTAGTGTGTTCAGGTTGCTGTCATAGCCTGGTATTTATCTCACAATCTTGGAGACTGTGAAGTTGAAGATCAGTGTGCCAGCAGATTCCATGTCTGGTAAAGGCCTGCTTCTTGATTTACAGAAGCCTGTCTTCTCATTGTTTTCTCTCCTGGCAGTAAGGGACAAGGGAGCTTTCTTGAATACCTCTTATAAGAGTACTAATCTTACCATGTGTTATAAGGGTGCAGCCTTCATGACCTAATCATCTACCAAAGGCCCCACCTCCAAATACCATCACACTAGATATTGTTATTTAAACATATGAATTTTGGAGACACAAATCTTCAGTCTGTAATCTCCGGGGTAGTTGTATTAAGATTAGACAAAATAAATTTTACAGCAAGAAATACTAGTAAGGATAAATTGACTCAGACAGTGAAGAATCTGCCTGCAATGCAGGAGACCTGGGTTCGATCCCTGGGTCGGGAAGATCCCCTGGAGAAGGGAATGGCTGCCCACTCCAGTACTCTTGCCCAGAGAATTCCATGAACACAGGAGCCTGGCGAGCTACAGTCCATGGTGTCACAAAGAGTTGGACACAACTGAGCAACTAACACTTTCAAAGATAAAGGAATCCTAATGATAAAAATATCAACTCATCAAGATGGCATAGCAATCCCAAATATATGTGCACCTAGAAATAGAATTAAAATGAAGTAAACCTGACAATTTAAGGAGAAATAAATAAATAGTTCAATATTTCAAAACTCTTTCTTAATAATTGACAAAACCAGTAGACAGAAAATCAGTATGAATATAGAAGACTGAATTAACTATAAACTGACATTCATAAAATATTTCAATGACAGAAAATACACTTTCAAGTACACAAGGTATATTCACCAAGATAAACTATGTGTTAATCATAAATCAAGTTATAATAATTTTAAAAGACTGAACAAAGTTTATATTGATATTCTTCCTTTATAAAAATAAAATATTTTGGAAGAAGCCTCTTAATAGGTATACGGAAACCTACCTTATACATTGGATGACACAATCCAACTAAAAATAATGTCATCAATTGGACTTTAAAAATTAGTATTCTATTTTCTTTTCCAGGTTATTTTATAAAGTAATATCCCACAATGTATGAAAGAAAGCCTGTTAGTAAGGAAAGTTTTTTGACTAATATATCAAAAGGTAAATGATCAAAACTCAAATATTCTGAAAACCAGAATATTTGAGAATATTGCAAGCAATGTGTTCATATTATATCAAAAGCAATAAATAATAAAAATTCCTAGAACATTCTTTCAAATAATTGAAATATTTTATGGAAATTGTGTGAGTCATCTCAAAGAAGAGAAGAGTACTGGTGAGTCAAAATTTTTTCTCATTCAAATAGGATTTATGGAAAGAACCCAAGGTTGTTTTTCATGTTGTATTTAGCACTCTACAAAAAAAAAAATTTCTATTTAGAGTAGATAATCTACCAAGATAAAACTGGCCAAGCTATAATGTGAATACACATAAGGCTATGTGGAGAAGGCAATGGCAACCCACTCCAGTACTCTTTCCTGGAAAATCCCATGGATGGAGGAGCCTGGCAGGCTGCAATCCATGGGGTCGCTGAGGGCCAGACATGACTGAGCAACTTCACTTTCACTTTTCACTTTCATGCATTGGAGAAGGAAATGGCAACCCACTCCAGTGTTCTCACCTGGAGAATCCCAAGGACAGGGAAGCCTGGTTGGCTGCCGTCTATGGGGTGCACAGAGTCGGACACGACTGAAGCGACTTAGCAGTAGCAGCATAAGGCTATGTAGGCCTGATCTTTTTTTTTTACTAATCCAGTAGTGGAATGGTGCTGTGTATGTTTTCTTTAAGTATATATGGCTTGATTTGGTTTGGATTTTAATCTAGAAGGCATCTAGTGCTGACATGTATGACATGATATGGATTGAGACAACAAAGAACAAGGAGAGTCTTGGATATCTATGATCAAAGTCAAAAGTATTAAAGAGGTATTAATATGTGGTTATTAAGAAGCCCAGAGAACAAAAAATTAAAAAAGAAGAAGAAGAAAAATATGCTGGGAGAGTAAAAAATCAAAACACTGGCATAGAGAGGTTAAAAAGTAATTTGGAAGCAATGATTAAAGAAAGGTTGAATCTGAGCCCAGAGAAAGAAAAAGAACAGATAAGAGAGAGGTTTGCCAATTACTATAGAAGTTAAAGAAAGTAAAAAGCAGGTCAAGAACATAAAGTGTACAGATCAAGCCTCATGTCCATAATTTGTATAGAACTGGAGCTCAAAAACAGAAAGTAGGTTCCAAGTACTCAGGGATTAACCTAGGATGACAGGTGAAAAGCTAGACCTAGAGGTACATAAGAGTCTAAATCAAAAACCCACCAAAAGCAACTACATTTTGGCAAGGAAAAACCAAGACAAATAGATTAGCCAAGACCTTAAAAAGTGAGACCCTGGATACATAAATATAGCCACTGAGCAGATAAGCACACATAATTGCTATGTATATGAAGCTTCACTTGGATCTACATATAAGTAGCCTGGTTAACAGGGAAACGAGTAAAAAGTTGGGCCTGAAGCTGACCCAAGATCCTCTGAAATATTCAACCTTCCCAAAAGCAGACCCAAGACCAGGGAAAATACAGCAATCAGGCAGAAAGGCTCACTTACTAGGAGCAAAAATAGGGCAGAAAACTACCTGACCATTTCTACCATAAAGACTGAGTTTTTCAAAGAGGTTTAAAGGAACATTAAATTTTATGTATCTTTTACATAATTCAGCTATTTATATATATCAATAGTGCTAAAATAATTTCATAAAATGCTGAATGAAGAACCACAGCAAAGATAAAAATCATGGGCTGAAAATCTGATAACCCTATGAGTGTAAACTTAAGCACATAAAAGGCCATGTCTACCATATTAGTAAAAGATGTTTATTAAATGAAATATTATTGTCTATTTTCCTCTACAATAAAGCAGTTAAAAGACCATCGATTATCTCCAGATTTTATAAAGAATCTGTTTTCACAGAAGTCTCCTAATTGAGTCTCCAATCTCTAGAGAACAAGTAAGCATGATCATGCTCAACAGAGCATGTAAAGGCAGACAGGGATCAGGCACAGTGCTGAGCATGGTCTAAATGGCGTGACAGGGGTGGGCTGGATCACTGCCCTCAACTCCGCCTCTGTTATCCCTATAAAGTTGACTTCACTGAGGACTCACACTCCCTGAGCCCGAACAGACATGGGGAAAATGTGCTTAAATCATTTAACCGCTTTCCCTGTCCTTTCTCGTTGCCTTTCTTTTACTACCAAGCTTTTGGGCTCCTCTCTAGCTTTCTCTTCCCAAATTCTGAAAAAGTCTCATCTCTAGTATCCTAGACTCCCCGTCAGGACATAGGTATCTCTTGCTAGAGCTTCTCCCAAGAATTGAATCCTGGCCCCAAATTCAGGGTTCAGTTCTGAAGTTGGTGTAGATTTCTCTTTGCTGCTGGCTTAAACACAAACGTCAATCATTTTCTAGAGTGCTTCATTTGTCTGTCACCACAGAAACCTTGTTATTGACTACTGCGTCCTGCACCCATGCACATTCACCCCATCACCAGTCTTAAGCTACTTGCTAGTCTACTTTAATACTTACAGAACATTCACCCAACCTCTTTCACAGAGCAGGTCCCTCTAGAATAAGCTTGCTTCCACTCTCCAAGGCTAGTATACACCCTCTTAACACTCACTTAATAAGAGTAACTATATTACATGAAGCAGTTCTTAGTGCCAAGTTTCAAGCCATGGGCTATATGAAAAGAAAGTTACTAAGACAACCCATTGTGATTTCCCAATCTCCCCAGATAGGTTTATCAGGATAACAGAGACTATAAGAGAGAGGCTTGGGATCATTTTGTTCCCTCAACAAACCACTGGGAGAGCATTTCTGAGTGTACAAAGGACATCTGAGCTAATTACAGAGTTAAATAGAAAGTAGCTACAGCTAATGGTAAAACTAATGAATTATGAAGTCATTTCACCATCATTTCCTTCAGGTTTAAAATGAAGAAGGTGGGCTAGGTCATCTCTGAGGCCTCCTTAAGCTCTAAAAATCTATGATCTGTAGAGAGTACCTCCATTTAAACTGACATTTTATGTTAAACATACAAAAACTTATTGACATACAAACAAACATATAAAAACTTAGAATGCATTCTATAAGTACCAGTATAGCATCAGTATGGCTAAAGCCTGAAGTTTTAAAGGAAAATAGAAAGCAGACGCTTAAGAATAGAGAAGCCATAACTTAATAATTTGTGCAGTACCTATGAGTTTTGAATGATAAGGCACTTGAATCCACAAAGCATTTGACAAATTCCAGTTCATAACCATTTGTTTATCAGCATATTTGCAGATCCCCAAGTGTGGTGGAGTTTGTAAATGTAGTATTATATAGGAATGCAGTATGTATTATTATTCAGGAAATGATACCATGGAATAAGAAATTTTACAAAATTTATTTCATCATTTCAAAATTTATGGTCATAAAGGCAATTTGACAATGTCAGCAGGGTGAGGAACACAGTGCTCCATCTCCCTGGTCATAACCAAATGGCCCCAATTTCCAGTCATTCATGTTTTCTGGAACATGGGTCTCCATTTCAAAATGTCCTAATAGTTATGAATGACTTGTTTCCAATATAAATACTAATGTGTTTTTCTATCAGATTAGCTCATTATGGAATAATGTACATCAATTTCATGCGTAATTTGCACTTTTATAGCTGAAACATCAAGAAGAAACATTATCATTAAATGTTGATTCATGAAGCTAAAAAAAAAAATCATTTTTAATTCAAGCCCATGTTTATCAGGCCAGCAAGAACAGAGAATTTTGCAGAGACATCACACTGCTTCCCAAGGGGTCTCCACTTTCCCATATCAATGTCTACCCCTGTTTGCTGGCTGCTGCTTTCAAGGCAGAATTTCTAGGCATAGAAAGTTGTTCTGTTCCTAGTAAGAACAGAAATTTCACTCTAAAACAGGGGTCAGCAAACCACTAGCAGGCTATGTGCACTGCCTGCCTGTTCTTAGTTCTAGAACTAAGCATACCTCTTCCACCTGTCTACAAGTTAGGAGGTGCCTTTTTATTTTGACCAACTTTTTTGATAGAACTTTCAAATATGCAGATTTAAAGTCTCTTTTGTTGAATCAAAATGATTTAAAACAATTGATTTTAATGCTGGCGTCCAAGAGGAGTTACCCTACGTCTGAGGTCAGAGGCAGCGGCTGAGAGTACCAGACTGCCACGGCTCAGGAATGGCCGAGAGGAGCTACCCCACGTCCGAGGTCAGGGGGGGCGACAAGAGGAGTTACCCCGCGTCGGAGGTCAGGGGCGGCGGGCGGGAGGAGCTACCCCACGCCGCCACACCCAAGGCCAGGGGCAGCGGCCGGGAGGAGCAACCCCACGCCCGAGGCCAGGGGCAGTGGCCGGGAGGAACAACCCCACATCTAAGGAGCCCTGGCTGTGCGGGCGCAGGAGGGCCTAGAGGAGCTATCCCACGTTGAAGGTCAGGAAGGGCTGCCGTGAGGAGATACCCCTCGTCCAAGGTAAGGAGCAATGGCTGCACTTTGCTGGAGCAGCCGTGAAGAGATACCCCACACCCAAGGTAAGAGAAACCCAAGTAAGACGGTAGGTGTTGCAAGAGGGCATCAGAGGGCAAACACACTGAAACCATACTCACAGAAAACAAGTCAATCTAATCACACTAGGACCACAGCCTTGTCTAACTCAATGAAACTAAGCCATGCCCGTGGGGCAACCCAAGATGGGCGGGTCATGGTGGAGATATCTGACAGAATGTGGTCCACTGGAGAAGGGAATGGCAAACCAATTCAGTATTCTTGCCTTGAGAACCCCATGAACAGTATGAAAAGGCAAAATGATAGGATATTGAAAGAGGAACTCCCCAGGTCAGTAGGTGCCCAATATGCTACTGGAGATCAATGGAGAAATAACTCCAGAAAGAATGAAGGGATGCAACCAAAGCAAAAAGAATACCCAGTTGTGGATGTGACTGGTGATAGAAGCAAGGTCTGATGCTGTAAAGAGCAATATGGCATAGGAACCTGGAATGTCAGGTCCATGAATCTAGGCAAATTGGAAGTGGTCAAACAAGAAATCGCAAGAGTGAATGTTGACATTCTAGGAATCAGCGAACTGAAATGGACTGGAATGGGTGAATCTAACTCAGATGACCATTATATCTACTACTGGGGGCAGAAATCCCTCAGAAGAAATGGAGTGGCCATCATGGTCAACAAAAGAGTCCAAAATGCAGTACTTGGATGCAATCTCAAAAATGACAGAATGATCTCTGTTCGTTTCCAAGGCAAACCATTCAATATCACAGTAATCCAAGTCTGTGCCCCAACCAGTAACACTGAAGAAGCTGAAGTTGAACAGTTCTATGAAGACCTACAAGACCTTTTAGAACTAACACCCAAAAAAGAGGTCCTTTTCATTATAGGGGACTGGAATGCAAAAGTAGGAAGTCAAGAAACACCTGGAGTAACAGGCAAATTTGGCCTTGGAATATGGAATGAAGCAGGGAAAAGACTAATAGAGTTTTGCCAAGAAAATGCACTGGTCATAAAAAACACCCTCTTCCAGCAACACAAGAGAAGACTCTATACATGGACATCACCAGATGGTCAACACCGAAATCAGATTGATTATATTCTTTGCAGCCAAAGATGGAGAAGCTCTATACAGTCAGCAAAAACAAGACCAGGAGCTGACTGTGGCTCAGACCATGAACTCCTTATTGCCAAATTCAGACTGAAATTGAAGAAAGTAGGGAAAACCACTAGACCATTCAGGTATGACCTAAATCAAATCCCTTATGATTATACAGTGGAAGTGAGAAATAGATTTAAGGGCCTAGATCTGATAGATAGAGTGCCTGATGAACTATGGAATGAGGTTCATGACATTGTACAGGAGACAGGGATCAAGACCATCCCCATGGAAAAGAAATGCAAAAAAGCAAAATGGCTGTCTGGGGAGGCCTTACAAATAGCTGTGAAAAGAAGAGAAGCGAAAAGCAAAGGAGAAAAGGAAAGATATAAACATCTGAATGCAGAGTTCCAAAGAATAGCAAGAAGAGATAAAAAAAGCCTTCTTCAGTGATCAATGCAAAGAAATAGAGGAAAACAACAGAATGGGAAAGACTAGAGATCTCTTCAAGAAAATCAGAGATACCAAAGGAACATTTCATGCAAAGATGGGCTCAATAAAGGACAGAAATGATATGGACCTAACAGAAGCAGAAGATATTAAGAAGAGATGGCAAGAATACATAGAAGAATTGTAAAAAAAAGATCTTCATGACCCAGATAATCATGATGGTGTGATCACTGACCTAGAGCCAGACTTCCTGGAATATGAAGTCAAGTGGGCCTTAGAAAGCATCACTACAAACAAAGCTAGTGGAGTTGATAGAATTCCAGTTGAGCTATTCCAAATCCTGAAAGATGATGCTGTGAAAGTGCTGCACTCAATAGGCCAGCAAATTTGGAAGACTCAGCAGTGGCCACAGGACTGGAAAAGGTCAGTTTTCATTCCAATCCCAAAGAAAGGCAATGCCAAAGAATGCTCAAACTTCCGCACAATTGCACTCATCTCACACGCTAGTAAAGTAATGCTCAAAATTCTCCAAGCCAGGCTTCAGCAATATGGGAACCATGAACTTCCTGATGTTCAAGCTGGTTTTAGAAGATCAAATTGCCAACATCTGCTGGATCATGGAAAAAGCAAGAGAGTTCCAGAAAAACATCTATTTCTGCTTTATTGACTGTATCAAAGCCTTTGTGCGGATCACAGTAAACTGTGGAAAATTCTGAAAGGAAAATACCAGACCACCTGATCTGCCTCTTGAGAAATTTGTATGCAGGTCAGGAAGCAACAGTTAGAACTGGACATGGAACAACAGACTGGTTCCAAATAGGAAAAGGAGTACGTCAAGTCTGTATATCGTCACCCTGTTTATTTAACTTATATGCAGAGTACATCATGAGAAATGCTGGGCTGGAAGAAACACAAGCTAGAATCAAGATTGCCAGGAGAAATATCAATAACCTCAGATATGCAGATGACACCACCCTTATGGCAGAAAGTGAAGAGGAACTCAAAAGCCTCTTGATGAAAGTGAAAGTGGAGAGTGAAAAAGTGGGCTTAAAGCTCAACATTCAGAAAACGAAGATCATGGCATCCGGTCCCATCACTTCATGGGAAATAGATGGGAAACAGTGGAAACAGTGTCAGACTTTATTTTTCTGGGCTCCAAAATCACTGCAGGTGGTGACTGCAGCCATGAAATTAAAAGACGCTTACTCCTTGGAAGGAAAGTTATGACCAACGTAGACAGCATATTCAAAAGCAGAGACATTACTTTGCCAACAAAGGTTCGTCTAGTCAAGGCTATGGTTTTTCCTGTGGTCATGTATGGATGTGAGAGTTGGACTCTGAAGAAGGCTGAGCGCCGAAGTATTGATGCTTTTCAACTGTGGTGTTGGAGAAGACTCTTGAGAGGCCCTTGGACTGCAAGGAGATCCAACCAGTCCATTCTGAAGTAGATCAGCCAAGGGATTTCTTTGGAAGGAATGATGCTAAAGCTGAAACTCCAGTACTTTGGCCACCTCATGCAAAAAGTTGAATCATTGAAAAGACTCTGATGCTGGGAGGGATTGGGGGCAAGAGGAGAAGGGGACGACAGAGGATGAAATGGCTGGATGGCATCACTGACTCGATGGATGTGAGTCAGTGAACTCTGGGAGTTGGTGATGGACAGGGAGGCCTGGCGTGCTGCGATTCATGGGGTCGCAAAGAGTCGGACATGACTGAGCAACTGATCTGATCTGAGTACGTTTTTAAATGGTTGAAAAAAGAAAAAAACAAGAAAAATATTTCAAAACATTTAAAATTTTTATGAAATGCAAATTTCAGCATACAATAAATAAAATTTAAAACACAGCCAGCTTCCCGGTGGCCCTAGGGGTAAAAGATCCACTTTCCAATGCAGGAGACACAAGAGACATGATGTTGATCCTTGAGTCAGGAAGAGTTCCTGGAGTAGGAAGTGGCAACCCACTCAAGTATTCTTCCTTGAAAAATTCCATGGGCAGAGGATCCTGGCAGGCTACAGTCCATGGGGCTGCAAAGAGTTGGACATGGTGAGCACACACACACAGCTTCACTTGTTTATATACTGTCTGTGGCTGTTTTCCTGCTATAGCAAAGTCAAAATGTCTCAACAGAAACCATATAACCTACAATTTATACTTACTATCTGATCCTTCAGAGAAAAAGTTTGCTGATCCCTGTGCTAGGACATCAAGGAAATTGCCTGAGGCCCATATTCCATCCCACAAATGGAAATACATTCTGTTTCCCATCCCTTATACAAAGTCAAATTTAAAAGTTAAAATTTTGCTTTAGCACAGAAGATCTCTATAAAAATACCTCTGTTTTTCATTCTAAAATGTCTCCCATGGTTTTTCAGGCTTAGTATAAAACAGCATCTCTACTTTTCCCTGTTTTCTTCCTTGCAGGGAACCCACTATTCTGATTATCCTATTTAATCCATTCTATTCTTCTCTGGCCCCAGTCCCAAACAGATGTCTTCAAAGCACTCCCTGCAGTGAGAATTTATTTTCTATTTATTTGTATCTCTCACTGGAGAATATACTCAATGAGCTGGGGTCTAAACATATTTTTCACCATCACCATCTTATAGTACTCTTTCAAAAGTATTTAGTGATTGGTGACATGAGCAGCAAGGCAGCATGGGACGCTCCCTTTGTCTCTCCCCTTCAGTCTACAACTAGGAAAACAAACATTACTCAACAAATGTTCCTCTGCCCAATATACGAAGAGGGATCCACACATTTGCACATCTGAAGGTGGGTGGATGAAATATACGAAGGAGGCAGACCAAGGAACAGTGGAGGTAGTGCCCATGATTTCAGTCTATGGTCCCCAGGAGCGAAGCCCACAGCTCAGAGCACCTGGCAGCAGCAAGGGAGCTAAGCACACAACTTGAGCTTCCTGGCCACAGAGGGAGGATGCAGTTCAGTCAGTTCAGTTGCTCAGTTATGTCCGACTCTTTGCAACCCTATGGACTGCAACACGTCAGGCCTCCCTGACCACCACCAACTCCCAGAACTTACTCAAACTCATGTCCATTTAGTCACTGATGCCATCCAGCCATCTCATCCCCTGTCGTCCCCTTCTCCTCCTGCCCCCAATCCCTCCCAGCATCAGAGTCTTTTCCAATGAGTCAACTCTTCACATGAGGTGGCCAAAGTACTGGAGTTTCAGCCTCAGCATCAGTCCTTCCAATGAACACCCAGGACTGATCTCTTTTAGGACGGACTGGTTGGATGTCCTTGCAGTCCAAGGGACTCTCAAGAGGCTTCTCCAACACCACAGTTCAAAAGCATCAATTCTTTGGTGCTCAGCTTTCTTTATTGTCCAACTCTCACATCCATACGTGACTACTGGAAAAACCATAACTGACTAGATGGACGTTTATTGGCAAAGTAATGTCTCTGCTTCCTAATATGCTGTTTAGTTTGGTCATAACTTTTCTTCCAAGGAGTAAGCATCTTTTAATTTCATGGCTGCAGTCACCATTTGCAGTGATTTGGGAACCCAAAAAAGAAAGTCTATCACTGTTTCCATTGTTTCCCCATCTATTTGCCAGGAAGGGATGGGACCAGATGCCATGATCTTAGTTTTCTGAATGTTGAACTTTAAGCCAACTTTCTCACTCCTCTCTTTCACTTTCATCAAGAGGCTCTTTTGTTCTTTCTTGCTTTCTGCCATAAGGGTGCTGTCATCGGCAATCTTGATTCCAGCTCGTGCTTCATCCAGTCCAGCATTTTGCATGATGTACTCTGCATATAAGTTAAATAAGCAGGGTGACAATATACAGCCTTGACGTATTCCTTTCCCAATTTGGAACCAGTCTGTTGTTCCATGTCCAGTTCTAACTGCTGCTTCTTGACTTGCATACAGATTTCTCAGGAGGCAGGTCAGGTGGTCTGGTATTCCCATCTGTTGAAGAATTTTCCACAGTTTGTTGTGGACCTGTATCCATAAGGAACTGGGAGTAGGAGCCACAGGGCCAACCACCCAGTCCCTTCAGCTGCAGTAATCTCCATGACTCCAGTCCTATTGCTTGCAGCTGTGACACCCATGAATGCCACAATGCCAGATATGGCAGAGGCACCCAACTCCCCCCAACACACTTCTCCTCCTCTGCCATAATGACAGTACCTATAACCCATGCAACCCTGGACATGGTGAAGGCCTTCATCACACTGGTGATCCCAGCAACATCAGCAACCCAGGCAGCAGCAGGACACCAGTGTCCCGTGAGACACAAATGATGAAGGCACTAGCATAACTCTGGCAGAGATGGTAGAGGGTGGAAATATGGCCAGAGGCAGCTCAGGTAAGAGAAACCAAAAACTTGAGCTATGGCACCACCCACTGAAAAACAAATAAACAAAAAAGTCTGTATTAAATAAACTGTTGAATTGTTAGAATCAAAGTTTAAAAAGCATTACCTAAATTTAAAAGGTGTTAGCTGGGGACTTCCTTGATAATCCAGTGGCTAAGACTCCTTACTCCCAATGCAGGGGGCCCAGGTTTCATCCCTGATCAGGGAATATCCCACATGCCAGACTAAGAGTTACATGCCACAGTAAAGAGTTGGCAGGCTGCAACTAAAGATCTCACATACTGCAATGAAGATCAAAGACCCCATGTGCTGCAACTAAGAGCTGGTGTAGCCAAATTAAAAAAAAAAAAAAGTGTTAGCTATTTCAAATGTGCAAGCAGAAGAACAGCTCATCAAGCACCATGAAAAACACAGTAACACAGTACCACAAAAAGAAAATGACAATCCCCCACAATCTAATCTTGAAGTCGTAGAAGTTTATAATCTTAAAGAGAATTCAAAATGGCTGTCATGAAAAAGCTCAGTGAGCTCCAAGGAAACTCAGAAAGGCAGTACAATGAACTGAAGAATAAAATTAATGAACAGAAGGAATACTTTACCAAAGAGACTGAAACTCTAAAAAGAAAGCTAAACAGAAATTCTGGAACTAAAGAACTCAATAAATGAGATGAATAATGCAATAAAAAGCACTGGATATAAGGAAGTCCATATGGAAGAGAAAATCAGCGGGCTTGAAGACAGAAATATTGACATGATTCAGGTAAGAGAGGAAAGAGTATCTTTTTTATTTAATGAAGAAAACTACACGAATTTTTCAACTCCATCAAGAAAAGCAACATAAGGATAATGAGGATCCCAAAAGTAAAAGAAAGGGATAAGTGAGCAGAGAGTTTATTTAAAAATACAATAGCTGAGAATTTCCCAAACCTAGAGAAGGAATTGTATACACAAGTCCATGAAGCTAAGAGAGTACCTAATTATCTCAATACAAAAAGACTTTCTTCAAAACATATTATATTAAAACTGTCAAAAGTCAATGATAAAGAAAGAATTTTAAAGGGAAAAAAAGATGACAACCTACAACAGAAATCCCATTAGGCTGTCAGCAGATTTCTCAGCAGAAACATTGCAGCCCAGTAGAGAGCTGAATAACATACCAAAATACTGAAAGACTAAAAATGATCATCCAAGATTATTCTATTCAACAATGTCATCTTTTAGACATGAAGGAGAAATAAAGTCTCTCCCAGGCAAAAAAAAAAAAAGCTGAGGGAGTTCATTACCACTAGACCTGCCTTTTAAAAAAAAAAATGTTGAAAGGAGCTCTTCTCCTTGAAACCAAAAGGAAAAAGTGCACAAAACTTTGGGTAAGGTGATAAACAGACAGAATCAGAAATTTTCAGCTCTATATCAGAATGTTGTTGAACACTGATTATAGCAAAAATAACTATAGCTACTTCAACTTGGTAACAAACTCACAACATAAAAAGGGATAATTTGAGACAGTACAAACCTCAAAGGGGAAAAGGAAAAAATAAAATTCATATAGGCAAATGAAGATAAGATGCTATCAGCAGAAAAAGGACTATATTATCTATGAGATGTTTTCTGAAAACCTCATGGTAATAACAAAAAACAAATCTAGACCAACGACATAAAGCATTTAAAACAAAAAGGAAACTGAGTAAAGCATTACAGAATACTACCAAGCTAAAATGGCAGACAGGAACAAGGAAAAAATAATGGAGCTATAGAGCAACCAGAAAACAAAAGATAAGGTGGCAATACTAAGGCCTCATCTATCAATAATCACTGTAAATGTAAATAACTGAATTCACCAACCAAAAGACAGTGGCTAGATGGATTAAAAAATAAGACTCAAGTATATGCTGACTCCAGGAGATATACCTCAGCTCTAAAACATGGGCTCAAAATGAAGGGATGCAAGATGATATTCCAAGCAAAATGGAAGCCAAAAGAATGCAGAGCTAGTCATCTTATGTCAGGCAAAATAAACTTCATCTTAAAAAGATAACAAGAGACAAAGATGGGCATTATATAATGAAAAGGGAACAACTGATCAAGAAGACATACTAAATGTTAATACATATGTACCAACCATAGAAACACAAAGACATATGTAGCAATTATTAATAGACCTAAAAGGAGAATATGATAACTCAATAATGACAAGGAACTTCAACACTCCACTTATATCAAAAAATAGATTGTACAAACAGAAAGTCAACAGGAAACATAGGCCTTAAATGAAACATTAGATCAGATGCCCTTAACAGATTTATATAAAACATTTCAGCCTAATGAACTAAAATGCATGTTCTTCTGAAGTCCATACAGAGCATTCTCAGTGATTAAAACATATGTATACTTATGGATGATTCATGTTGCTGTATGGCAGAAACCAATGCAATATTGTAAAGCGATTATCCTTCAATTAAAAATAAATTTTAAAAGCTATATGTGAGAACACAAAACAAGTCTCCATACATTTTAAAAGATTGATATCAGATCTTCTCTAAGCACAATATGAAACTAGAAATCAACTACAAGAAGAAAGAGGGAAAATCACAAGTAAGTAGAGACTAAACAACATGCTGCTCAACAACTATTGGATCAACAAAGAAATTAAAGGAGAAATCAAAAATACCTGAAGACAAACAAAAATGAAATATAACATACCAAAATCTTTTGGATACAGCAAAAGTGGTACAAAAGGAAAACTTGACAGAAATACAGGCCTACTTCAAGAAACTACAAACATCTCAAACAATCTAACCTTATACTTAAAGGAACAAGAAAAAGAAGAAGAAAGCCCAAAGTCAATAGAAGGAACGAAATATTAAAAATCAGAGTGATGATACATGAAAAAGAAACTAAAAAGACAATAGAACAGACCAATAAAACTAAAAGTTTGTTCTTTGCAAAGATATGGCAAAATTGGCTGGACTTGTTAAGGAAAAAAAAAAGAGAATGCTGACATAAATAAAATCAGAAAAACAAATGGAGAAACAACAACAGATACCACAGAAATACAATGGGTTACAAGAGAATATTACGAAAAGCTATAAGCCAACAAACTGGACAACCTAGAAGAAATGGATGAAAGACAAATATCGTATGATCTTACTCATTCATATGTGGAATATTAAAAAATGAAAAACAAACAAAAAAAGCAAAACAAATGTGTAGATACAGAAAAGAATCTGGTGGTTACCAGAAGCAAAGAGGACTGAAGGAGGATGAAATGGGTAAAGGGGGTCGACTATATGGTGATGAATAAAAACTAGACTTTTAGTGGTGAGCATGCAGTAGTGTATTCAGAAATTGAATTAAAATATTGTACATATGAAACTTATGTAATATTATAAACTAATGCTTACTTCAGTTCAATTACTCAGTCATGTCCGACTCTTTGTGACCCCATGCACTGCAGCATGCCAGGCCTCCCTGTCCATCACCAACTCTTGGAGCTTGCTCAAACTCATGTCCATTGAGTCAGTGATGCCATCCAGCCATCTCATCCTCTGGCATCCCCTTCTCCTCCTGCCCTAAATCTTTCCCAGCATCAGGGTCTTTTCAAATGAGTCAGTTATTTGCATCAGTTGGCTAAAGTATTGGAGTTTCAGCTTTAGCATCAGTCCTTCCAATGAACACCCAGGACTGATCTCCTTTAGGATGGACTGGTTGGATCTCCTTGCAGTCCAAGGGACTCTCAAGAGTCTTCTCCAACACCACAGTTCAAAAGCATCAATTCTTCGGTGTTCAGCTTTCTTCACAGTCCAACTCTAACATCCATACATGACCACTGGAAAAACCATAGCTTTGACTAGATGGACCTTTGTTGACAAAGTAATGTCTCTGCTTTTTAATATGCTATGTAGGTTGGTCATAACTTTTCTTCCAAGGAGCAAGCATCTTTTAATTTCATGGCTGTAGTCACCATCTGCAGTGATTTTGGAGCCCCAAAAAAGAAAGTCTGACACTGTTTCCAGTGTTTTCCCATCTATTTCCCATGAAGTGATGGGACCAGATGCCATGATCTTAGTTTTCTGAATGTTGAGTTTTAAGCCAGCTTTTTCATTCTCCTCTTTCAATTTCATCAAAAGGCTCTTTAGTTCTTCTTCGCTTCCTGCCAGAAGTGTGGTGTCATCTGCATATCTGAGGTTATTGATGTTTCTCCCGGCAATCTTGATTCCAGCTTGTGCTTCATCCAGCCTGGCATTTTGCATGATGTACTCCACATATAAGTTAAATAAGCACGGTAACAATATACAGCCTTGACGTACTCCTTTCCCAATTTGGAGCTAGTCTGTTACCTCAATATTTTAAAATGTATTTAGTACACTTAGCACTAAGTTTCCTAACACATGGAAGTTGCTTAATAAAACCCAAATGATTGAATGAATGAATAAGCAAGTTAAGTTAAGGCTATAAGAACCAGGAAAGAAAAGAGTAAATAAAGGATTTTTTGAAAGCACACTTTCTTTTTCACAAAAAAGTTCTCATTTATTTGAAAATTAAGGTTACAACTTATGGCACATTGACAATTTACCAGACACTGTGCGTAGTTCTTTTCCTCCTATGGCCTCTGCAACAAATCATCACAAAATGATGGCTTAAACATAAGAGAAATGTATTCTCTCATAGTTCTGGAGGCCGGAAATCAAAAACCAAAATGTCAATAGATCCTCACTCCTTTCAGATCTTCTAACAGAAATTCTTTTCTTGTCTCTTCCAGTCTCTTGTAGCTGTTGACATTCCTTAGCTTGTGGATGCATCACTTCAAAGTCTGCTTCTGTCGTCATTGTCTCTTCTTCAGTGTGTTTGTCTTTTATTTTTTGTCTCATACTAGGATACTTGTCTTTGGATTTAGGACCCATCAGATTAACCTAGGTTGGTCTCATTTTAAGATCCTTAATCTAATTACATCTACAAAGAGCCCTTTTGAAAATCAGGTCCCAGTCAAAGGTTCCAAAGAACCAGAACATGACATATATTTCGGGGGCTACTATTTAACCCACCACATTTAGCATCTGGATACTACTGCATTTTTTATTTTCTTAATTCCTAACAGTTACTATCCTTTCTCAAATTTAAAAACTTTAATAAATATAATGGGAAAACAAGCATTTGAAATTCAGTGTGTCAGGATTTAAGACTATTCCCTTAACATGGCATTTTATTGCCTACACAGCAGACAGGGCCACTTTCTGAACTGCCCAATCTCACAGGCTGAGTCCTGAGCCACATTAAATCTTATGTTTCCCCTTTCCTGCTTACACAGCATATGGCCCACCTGGAGCACAAAAATAGAAGCTATTTCACAATTCCCAACTCAGATTCTTTACCATCTGAGCCACCAGGGAAGCCCATTCCCAACTACATTCTAGGCTAATCTGACACTGTTACCCACCGCCCCTAAAATTATGTTCCTGTCTCTCTTAGTAAGTTTTACTTGATGTTCATTGTGTTCATGGCAAATTAAACTCACTGGATGTCCACCACTGATAAGCAGTGTGTATAAGAAATTCTAAAAGATTTCTTTTTTTTAACCTTTACTGCAGCAACCTTACAGAAGTAGAGAATATTTTCTAATTGGGATGTAAATCATACTGGAGCATCTTAAATGGAGACAAGGAAGTACGGCATAATGAAGGAATTCTCTGGCCACTTTGAATCAGACATGCCAGGAGTTGGTGATGGACAGGGAAGCCTGGCGTGCTGCAATCCATGGAGTCACAGTCAGACACAACTGGACGACTGAACTGAACTGAGTGACCGTCTGGTGAATGTAAACCGTGTGAATTTCTCCATTCCCCTTTGAATCATGTAGCTCAAAATTTACATAAAGTTAGTTCCTTGTGAAAATCCCCCTCGTAGTGACATGAGAGAATTTATGTGCTTCCATTAGTGAACAATTTGCTCCTTTCTGCAGCTGGATCAGAACTGTTATACATCATGCCATCTCAAAGGGAAAATACAGTCAAGGAAATGGAAGGGTCAAAAGCCAACCACCTGGAAATCTATGTCAGTTTTTATGTGCAGGCTCCTTCACCACAAACAAATATCACACTTTAACACCACTGCACAACAAAGGAAAACCTTTGACTTGTGGGCTTGTGGGAAAAACGGAATGAAAAAGCGGCATTCATATGAGAGTCAAAACCTATCCTGCACTTTGGTGAAGAATAAAAAGGCTTTGTGGTATGCGTTTTACCTCTGCTGGAGGTGGGGTTCAGGCTGACTCCATGAAGAGGGAACAGACCATGATTGGGCAATTTCCATTGTACCTGATCATTTCCTAGTTTTTGCATCATTTAATACTCACAACTAACCTTGAAAGCAAGTAAAATGCCCTCATTTTAGAGTTGAGGAAATTAAAACTTAGACTACCTAATGACTTATCAAAGGCCATGCAGTTAATTAGTAGCGATGTTGGGTAAGCCAGAGATTCCCATAAGTAAATCTTAACTGCATCGATGATTTTTTTTTTCAGCTCCTGTCAGTACATGTAAATATATGCTTTTAAAATAATGACATGCTAAATCTTGCAATCAAGTTATTATAGTATTCTGGTAAATCTGCAAGTGACATGCTGTTTTTGCTCAAGACGACCAGGATATGACATTGTCTCCTCCTATTACACCCAGCCAGCATACTGACTGTCAAATATCCACTGCTGTAATCTGTTTAGCAAGGTCAGATGCTTGATTGCTATGAATAATTGGATGCCATTAATAATGGTCAGCTCCAGGATATAGGAAGGTAGTCAAGCGTGGTAATTGTATTTTGAACTCCAGCAGATTATTTCCTAGGGAGTAGGAAGACAACCACTATGTGGGATACAGTTTCTCTAAATACAATAGAGATAATTGCTTCCCTAGAGGTGAGGGGACAAGCCAAGGGCTCCCTTAATAATTTGTGTGATCAACTTTATAAAGAAACATAGAGGTCAAGGTTTTGCAAGATGAGGCTAATACTGGGAAGAAAGTCTGACCATTGCTGAATGTCCTCAATAGTTAATTATCTCATTTCCTTGTTCAGATTAACAGTTGAGTTTTATGTGTTGGGGGTAGGGGGATCACTAAATAAATCTGGAGGCACCAGTGAGGTCAGATCATTGACTGATTAGTAAATTTAACCCAGCTTATATTCATCCATAAAGGCCAACCATAAATCTTTTACTGTTTAATGTAAATTAAATGTTCACAATATATTAAAAGCTGTAAACACCACAGAATAACTAAATAGGACAACATTATTATCTTTTTTTTTTAATCCCTGTCAAAGAATGAAGGATTTTAAAATATCATTTGGGAAATTATCATAAAAATTAGAAACTAAAGAGATTAGGAAAAGGTATATTTACATTCATGTGAAAAGAATAAACTGAAAATGATTTTAGAGGATGATAAAAGACTAGGGTCTGGGTAGTAAATAGAAAAAAGAGCAAAAAATAAAACCATAGAAATATGTAATACTTCAATAGCAACAAGGCATGTTCTATTTCGGGCTTCCCTGTTGGCTCAGCAGTAAAGAATCTACCTTCAATGTTGCAGATGCAGGTTTGATCCCTGGGTCAGGAAGATCCCCTGGAAGAGGGCATAGCAACCGACTCTAGTATTCTTGCCTGGAGAATCCCATGGACAGAGGAGCCTGGCAGGACAGTCCATGGGGTTGCAAAGAGTCTGACACAACCGAAGTGACTTAGCACACACACATGACATGCTCTATTTCAATACCCATTAGTTATCAGTTCCAGACTTGAATATGGAAACTATTTCTTAAATTGGCCAGCAAAATTAGAGAACAAAATTACAATTAAAAATAATCATCAGTTCAGTTCAGTCGCTCAGTCATGTCCGACTCTTTGTGACCCCATGGACTGCAGCACGCCAGGCCTCTCTGTGCATCACCAACTCCCAGAATCTACCCAAACTCATGTCCATTGAGTCAGTGATGCCATCCAACCATCTCATCCTCTGCTGGCCCTTCTTCTCCCACTTCAATCTTTCCCAGAATCAGGGTCTCTTCAAATGAGTCAGTCCTTCACATTAGGTGGCCAAAATATTGGAGTTTCAGCTTCAGCATCAGTCTTTTCAAGGAACAATCAGGAATGACCTCCTTTAAAATGGACTGGTTGGATCTCCTTGCAGTCCAAGGGACTCTCAAGAGTCTTCTCCAACACCACAGTTCAAAAGCATCAGTTCTTTGGTGCTCAGCTTTCTTTATAGTCCAACTCTCACATCCATACATGTCTACTGGAAAAACCATAGCCTTGGCTATACGGACATTTGTTGGCAAAGTAATGTCTCTGCTTTTTAATATGCTGTCTAGGTTGGTCATAACTTTCCTTCCAAGGAGTAAGCATCTTTTAATTTCATGGCTGCAATCACCATCTGCAGTGATTTTTGAGCCCCCCCTCAAAAAGTATGCTGCCACTGTTTCCACTGTTTCGCCACCCATTTGCCATGAAGTGATGGGACTAGATACCATGATCTTAGTTTTCTTAATGTTGAGCTTTAAGCCAACTTTTTCATTCTCCTCTTTCACTTTCATCAAGAGGCTGTTTTGTTCTTCACATTCTGCCATAAGGGTGGTGTCATCTGCATATCTGAGGTTATTGATATTTCTCCCGGAAATCTTGATTCCAGCTTGTGCTTCATCCAGCCTAGCATTTCTCATGATGTACTCTGCATATATGATAAATAAGCAGGGTGACAATATACAGTCCTGACATACTCCTTTTCCTCTTTGGAACCAGTCTGTTGTTCCATGTTCAGTTCTAACTGTTGCTTCCTGACCTGCATATAGGTTTCTCAAGAGGCAGGTCAGGTGGTCTGGTATTCCATCTCTTCCAGAATTTTCCACAGTTTATTGTGATCCACACAGTAAGGCTTTGGCATAGTCAATAAAGCATAAATAGATGTTTTTATGGAACTCTCCTGCTTTTTCAATGATCCAGTGGATATTGGCAATTTGATCTCTGGTTCCTCTGCCTGTTCTAAAACCAGCTTGAACATCTGGAAGTTCATGATTCATGTATTGCTGAAGCCTGGCTTGGAGAATTTTGAACATTACTTTACTAGCGTGTGAGATGAGTGCAATTGTGCTGTAGTTTGAGCATTCTTTGGCATTGCCTTTCTTTGGGATTCGAATGAAAATCGACCTTTTCCTGTCCTATGGCCACTGCTAGTTTTCCAGATTTGCTGGCATATTGAGTGCAGCACTTTCACAGCATCATCTCTCAGGATTTGAAATAGCTCTACTGGAATTCCGTCACCTCCACTAGCTTTGTTCATAGTGATGCTTTCTAAGGCCCACTTGACTTCACATTCCAGGATGTCTGGCTCTAGGTCAGTGAACACACCATTGTGATTATCTTGGTCATGAAGATCTTTTTTGTACAGTTCTTCTGTGTATTCTGGCCACCTCTTCTCAATATCTTCTGCTTCTGTTAGGTCCATACCATTTCTGTCCTTTATTGAGCCCATCTTTGCATGAAATGTTCCCTTGGTATCTCTAATTTTCTTGAAGAGATCTCTATTCTTTCCCATTCTATTGTTTTCCTCTATTTCTTTACACTGATCACTGAGGAAGGCTTTCTTATCTCTTCTTGCTATTCTTTGGAACTTGGCATTCAAATGGATATATCTTTCCTTTTTTCCTTTGTTTTTCACTTTTCTTCTTTCCACAGATATTTCTAAGGCCTCCTCAGACAGCCATTTTGCTTTTTTATATTTCTTTTTCTTTGGGATGGTCTTGATCCCTGTCTCCTGTACAATATCATGAACCTCGGTCCATAGTTCATCAGGCACTCTGTCTATCAAATCTAGTCCCTTAAATCTATTTCCCAGTTCCACTGGATAATTGTAAAGGATTTGATTTACGTCATACCTGAATGGTCTAGTGGTTTTCCCTACTCTTCATAGTAGAGGTATAAGTAAAAAAAAGAAAAAAATAGATGGGAGTATGGAACCATGACACTGCTTGAAACAATATGCTGCCCACACGTGACAACTTCTCTGCTATTTGGAGGTAGGAGTTGGGCCGTTTTGACCATTTTTTCAAGAATATTATTCAGTATTTAGATCAACTGTGAAATGACAGGCAGATGGATAACAGACATAACACAAAAGCTAAAACTATAAAACTTTCAAAAGAAAACAAAGTGTAAATCCTCACGACCTTGGTTAGGCTATGGTTTTTTAGATTTGATACCAAAAAGTAGATAACAAAAGAAAAACATATAAACTGACTACCTCAAAATTAAAACTTTTTGCTGCAAATGATACCACCAAAAAAATGAAAAGACAATTCAGAGTGGGAGAAGACCTTTGCAAATCATAAATGTGATAGAGGATTTATATCTCAATACAAATAGCAGAAGCAACCTAAATTGCCATCAACTGATGAATGGGTAAAATGTTATATAACCATGCAAAGGAACATTATTTAATCATAAAAGGAATGAAGTACTGATACATGCTACATGTTTAACACTTGAAAACATTATGCTATATAAAAGGAACCAGTCACAAAAGGCCATATTTTGTACAAACCCATCTATAAGAAAATGTACAGAATAATCAAATATACAGAGACAAACAGTATAATAGGGGTTGCTTGCTGTGCTGTGCTCAGTCGCTTCAGCTGTGTCCAACTCTTTGTAATCTATGGATTGTAGTCCACCAGGCTCCTCTGTCCATGGGATTCTCCAGGCAAGAATACTGGAGTGGGTTGTCATGCCCTCCTCCCAGGGATCTTCTCAACCCAGGAATCAAACCCATATCTCCAGTGTCTCCTGCACTTCAGGCAGGTTCTTTAGCTACTGATCCACCTGAGAAGCCCAAGGGTTGCTTAGGGCAGGGGAAAGAAGACAGGAGGGAAATGCAGATTTAATTCTAATGTGTATAGGGTTTATTTTCAAAAGGGAATGAAAGTGTTCTAAAATTAGATTATGGTGAATGTTGCACAACCCTATGAATATATGGGGCTTACCTGGTAGCTCAGCTGGTGAAGAATTCACCTGCAATGCAGGAGATCCCAGTTCGATTCCTGGGTCAGGAAGATCCCTGGAGAAGGGATAGGTTACCCATTCCAGTTTTGGGGGGCTTCCCTGGTGGCTATTAAAAAATCATTAAATTGAAACTGTAAATGGATGAACTATAGGCATGTGAATTATATCTCAATTAATTCAAAGCTGTTTTAAAAAGCAATCCAAGTGAAGAAAAATATCAACAAGTATAAGTTATCTCCCTAGTGAAAAAATTATTTCATTTTTAGTCTAGAGGTTCAGAAAGATGGGCAACTTACCCATGGTTCCATACTGATCCAGTACCTAAGCAGGATCCCTAAGATTTCTGCTTCAAAAATCTCCTAAGACACGTCAATGCCATTGGGAAATTTCTTAACCTTTATGGTCTACTTTGATAGTAGGGTGGGGGGCCGGTGGCTCTCAATGACAGTAGCCTTACTAGCTGATGCCTTTACCCAGAAGCATTTCCATCAGCTGATATAAACTGAGGACACTATAAACTACAGGAAGTAGGCAATATAAATCTAGCAAGAGTCTACTTTCCTACAAAATAGTAAGGGTCCCAAAACCTGGGCAAGGTCTAAATAGTTCCCTGAAAGGAGCATCAGATCAAAGCTTGCAAGGTTTTTAGGCATGAGAATATTATATAAAAAGGTCAGTTCTAGAAATGAGGACCCAGAACCCAGATTTCTCAGTCCTCAAATATGCCTCAAAGCCTAAGCAGGAAACTTAAACCAGAGTTAAAAGGGTCAACTCTTTGACCTTTGCTCTTAAGTTCAAACCTTTTGCCTATAGAGAACATTTCTTTCAAGAGCCTTTAAGCCTACACAAGGCTAGAGCTGCAAGAAAGGAAGATCTTCATCTCAACCGCTATATTTTCAGAACCTTCAAGCATCTTATTTTAAAATCAGAACACTGAGAAAATGCCTGGGATACCAGTGGTGTCCTCATTTGTACAATGAAGAAAGTGAAGATCACTTACTTAGAGAACTCAGTGAAAATGTGGTACAAGCCCAAGTAAGAAGGTGTGGGGAGGGGGCAGGAAGGGGTACAGCACCCCAGGGAGGGCGGGTGATGAAGAGACTCAGAGAGAGGTAAGAAGGACATCAGGGCCTGAGAACATTTTGCATCTTTTAGAGAACAGTTTAGACATGAGACAGAGGTTCCTTATGCTCGGAAAAGAAACATACATGAGACAAGAGAGTGGAAAGTATGTCTTTGTTCTCACTAATGCACTCTGGGCTTAAAAATAAGTTTAATCCTGACAGAAAATTCAGGATGTTTTTTGTTCCTATGCTAGTTCTTTTATTTGTAATAAAAATGCAAATTTCAAGTTTTTATTGTACTTGTTTTCTTTTACTTCTACTTAAATTATTTTTACTTCTTTTCATAAAATAAAAATGTATCTTAAAGAGAGCACTCTATCTTGAGATAGAGGAAATTAACCTGCAACATTTCCCTGCCAATTTTCAACCACAAAAAACTTGCCGGCATGTGAGAAGAAAAGGTGAGAGAGGAGACTGATAGTATATAGAGCTTCGTGTTTTATTCATCTCATCAGAAAGCTGTGGATATTAACTAATTACCCTATGTTATGGCACCCCACTCCAGTACTCTTGCCTGGAAAATCCCATGGACGGAGGGCCTGGTGGGCTATAGTCCATGGGGTCGATAAAAGTCGGACAGGACTGAGCTACTTCACTTTCACTTTTCACTTTCATGCATTGGAGAAGGAAATGGCAACCCACTCCAGTGTTCTTGCCTGGAGAATCCCAGGGACAGGGGAGCCTCGTGGGCTGCCGTCTATGGGGCCGCAAAGAGTCAGACATGACTGAAGCGACTTAGCAGCATGCATCTGTAGGATAAAGAGTAATCCAGCTGTGTCCTACTTTAAGAAAAACTAAATCTGATTTATAAAAATTCGAATCTATCAAAAGTATAAAAAAATGAAATGAATCAGAAAACATATCCATAGAAGGATTCAAGATAAAGTAACAGTTTTTAAAAGAAAGCTCTTGTAGTACATTTGAAATATGACTTCATTTGTAAAACTTGAAATACTTTTACTAAAACCCATTATTAAAAAGCCCAATGTATAAAAGTAGGTGTATTAGGGTGTTAGTTGTTAAATTCTTAAAAAGCTTTATTTAAAGAGCACACCACCTCCACATCCTACTTCCATGTACTACAAATATGATTTGGTTTGCTAGCAATTGACTAAATGCAAATTCAGAGAAACACAGCCATTATTGGTGTTAAATATGCCTGTATTTGGCTGCTTCTGTGGGCAAATAGAAAAACTGAATATCTGAGTAGTTAAACAGTCATTCCCAGATTAAAGGCTATAATTAAGTTCTCCTAATCTCTTATCTATAAAGTGTCTGTCTACAATACTAAAATATAGATATAAATTACTCATGCCTGTGGAAGAAGCAGAGAAACAATACCAAATAGTAGATAATTCTAAAATTATTTCATCTTAGCTTTTGACTAAATTTTGTTTGATTTAACAATACAAAGATAAGCATTAGAAATCTAATTTTTCATGCACATAAACAGAAGTTCAATAATATTAAGTAGAATCTCTATGAGAAGTAGATTCAGGAATAGAACCTCAACACATGCTATAGTCAGGGAGGAAGTCTTGAGAAAATATCACGGAGGCTGACAAAAGGCAAGTCTTCTGACTTCAAAACGAAATAAAAGATTTTAGGAGTAAGTACTATACACTGATTCTTTTCAAACAAACCAATTTCACTTTTTAAGAACTTTTATTTATTGAAGTACCAGTGGTTTTCAGTATTATGTAAGTTTCATGTGTACAGCATTATATTTCGAATTCTACATACACTCCACAGTGCTCACCCCCAAAAGTAGTTTCTATCAGTCATCTTACAGTTGACCCTCTTTAGCCATATTGCCTCCCCCCAACTCTCCCTATGGTACTCACTAATCTATTCTCTGTATTAAAAAATTTCTTTTTTTTTTAATGGAACCTCAAAAAGAATATCTATACTTTCAGCATTCTTTTGGTTGGCCTGGGACTGACTTTTACAAGGAATAGAGATGAATTCACTGGCCAGCTTGCATTTCTGCTTTTAGAGGCAACTCATGAAAATAGATTTGTTCCATCTGGTCTAAAGGGTCCCACCTGCTGTGTAGCCCCTAAGGGATCATGGCCAGGGTGTTTAGAGACTTGTGCAATTGTCATCATCATCTCACAAAACAAACTTTAAAAAAACAATTCAAGACAAGAAATGCATAATATAAATCCATTAAGATAGATCATCCGCAGTCCAGAGAACTTGAGCCTTGTGGCAATAAGGCTGAATGTTCACCAACAAGAAAGCAATGTAACCAACCTAAAACTGAGTATATGGCCATAGTCTAGATAACTCCAATGCAGACAAAACACTGAGCTTCATGTAAGATTCTAATCTTGACTAGATTTTTATCTTATTAATTCACTTCCTGTCTAATAATCAAGTCTGCCAGGACTAGGTAAAAGGGAATACATTTCTTGACAAAATAGGAGCATGGGACTAAATAACACAAGGGAATAAAATTATTTCTAACAATCTATTTAAAAATTCCATTAAGTAATTCTGGTTCATTTTGAAACTTGATAATGTAGCTACATATGAGTTCTGCATGAATATGGAGTGATTAAAAACAGTGCTCTCAGACAATAAGCATTAAAGCTGGTTATGTTTGTGGAAAACAGATAAGGGACCTTTGGTGAAACCGAAACACCGAGACTGAATATACACGTTGGGTATTCTGTGAGAGGTAGGCTATGGCTGAATGGAGATTTACAAAACAAAACAGTGCTAAGAATAGAGACAGCCATGCATGTAATTTTTGTCAAGACAAATTGACTGATTAAAGTTGTTAGATATTGTGATAAGACAAAAGGGGAAATGGTGAGAAAATTCACTAAGCTCAAATGAATAATAAAACTGAAAATGAACAAAGATTATAACATCACTTCAAAAAATGGAGCTAATAATAATCTCTTTGTATCCATAGCACCTTTTATCTTAGCAGCTCAGAGCATTGCACAGAATCACTGAATCATGACGTCTATGGCTGAAAGTGACCAAAAAGATAGTCTAGTCCAAACACATACCCTGGTTTCTGTCTCTTCTACAATATCTCCCACACAAAACCTATTTGAACCCTCTAGTAGTCTCATTTCCTCCTGAGTATATCATCTCAGATCCATACAACAAAAACACAGAATATTTGGATTTGCCATTTTCTTTGCATTAAAGTATATAGCAATTTTTCTCATTAGGCAGAGCTATAACTTGGTAAGGCAAAAAGACAGGAAAACAAGAGTGGACTACAAAATTTTGTAAGATAGAAAGTATGTAAGATGTAACTGACTTTGCATATCTTAGGAAGTTTGGAATAAGTCTATTAGATGATAGACTATTGAGAGCCAAAAATCTTTCCAGTCTCACTTCAGGAGCCTGGAAAGACTAAGAAATTACAATACCTCTGAGAGTAGGATATAGATAGTAGTTGTAAACCTGGTGAAGATGGTTAAAACTCTGTGTAAGAAGACAAACTTTCAGAACAACCTCACCCTACCACCCTGTATAGCTAAACAGTGACTGCACATGGCAGAAGATTCATGTATTCAAAATTGTATTAAGTGCCTACCATGTGACAGACATTGATCTAGGAACTGTGGCTATGGCATTGAACAAAACACAAAAATCTACCCTCATAGAGTTTATATTCTAGAGATAATACAGCGTAAACAAGTAAAGAACATCAGATGGAGACAATGACAGGGGAAAAAAAATCAAGCAGGAAGGATAGGAAGACAAAGGGAAAGGAAATCATTTTAAACACGGAGGTCAGGAAAGGCTTTCCTGAGGGTGACAGCTGAGCAGAGATCTGAGTAAGGTGAGGTGATTATCTGGTGAAAGTTTTCCGCTATGGGAAGAACAAGTACAAAGGTCTGAAGAGGGAATGTCCTCGTGGACAGAACAAGGAGACATTCCCCATGAGGAGATTAAGTCGGTTCAGGTAAAATGAGCAGGGTGGGGAATGATATGAAACTTGGTCTAGAGTTAATCATGGGGTAGGAGAAGGAACTGGAGAAGGAAATGGCAACCCACTCCAGTGTTCTTGCCTGGAGAATCCCAGGGACGGCGGAGCCTGGTGGGCTGCCGTCTATGGGGTCGCACAGAGTTGGACATGACTGAAGTGACTTAGCAGCAGCAGCAGCAGCAGGAGGAGGAACAGGTTGAGGAGAAGGACTGCAAGAACAAAGACTTTGACAGAAAATCTAGCTGGAGAACAGTGAACAAGGGGGAGAGGAGAAGAGGATGAGGTCTGAGGGAAGGCCAAAGCCATAGCATGGAAGGCCACCTCCATTCTAGATGAGGTTGACTTTACTGCTTGCCATGAGGAGCTACTGGCAGACTATAACAGATTCTGCTCTGGAGTTCCTTCTGTAACCCCAAAGAGTAGGTCCTGTAGTAAAATGCTCTCTTTAAGCTCCAGGACTCATAATACTGATAAATCTTGACTTTTTAGACCTAAACTCTGTCCATTCAACTTGAGCCCCCTTGTCTTCAGCCCTTCTGTGAGGCTCCCACCCTTCCTCTGTGCGCTGAGACAGTAGGAAGGTGCTTGGACATCCTAGGCAGGCAACAGACCACTCATTATGGCAGCACCTCTGTCCCCCCGTGTATGTGCTCAGCCGTGTCTGACTCTTTGTTACCCCATGGATTGTAGCATGCCAGGCTCCTCTGTCCATGGGATTTTCCATGCAAGAATACTGAAGTGTGTTGCCATTTCCTCTTCCTGGGGATCTTCCCAACTCAGGATGGAACCCTCATCTCCTGTGTCTCCTGCATTGCAGGCAGATTCTTTATCACTGAGCCACCTGGCAATCCCTGACATCATTAAACATTTCCCAAAATAAATATCTGTTGCTTCATGTCTAATGTTATATGGGTTGCCATGGCCTGATGTTTATAAATGAAAACTAACCTGATAGAAAGAAAGTCAATTTTATTTCTTCTAAATTACTTTGATATGTGAATAAATGTTCTTCTGGTTTGTGGTGATTGCATTGGAACCACCCTGGTGCTATTATGATGTACATGCATGTGAGCTAAATCACTTCAGTCGTGTCCAACTCTTTTTGACCCTATGGACTGCAGCACGCCAGTCTGGAGGACTATGTCTCCTCTGTCCATGGGATTCTCCAGACAAGAATGCTGGAGTGGGTTGCCAGGCCCTCCTCCAGGGGATCTTCCTGACCCAGGGATCAGATCCATGGTTCCTGCATTGCAGGCAGAATCTTTCCCACTGAGTCACCAGGGAAGCCCATTATGATGTACATGTGCAAATAATTTCAGCCTACAGTTACCCATAGGTGATCTAATCTAATACAAGGACTATGGGTCAATAGGGAAGCAGGTCAGTTTGAGGAGACTATATATGGAGTCTCGGAGAAGGCAATGGCAGCCCACTCCAGTACTCTTGCCTGGAAAATCCCATGGGCGGAGGAGCCTGGTAGGCTGCAGTCCATGGGGTCGCTAAGAGTCAGACACGACTGAGTGACTGACTTCACTTTCACTTTTCACTTTCACGCATTGGAGAAGGAAATGGCAACCCACTCCAGTGTTCTTGCCTGGAGAATCCCAGGGACGGGGGAGTCTAATGGGCTGCCGTCTATGGGGTCCCACAGAGTCAGACACGACTGAAGTGACTTAGCAGCAGCAGCAGCAGCAGCATATCTGAAGTCTGCATTAATGCAGGTAATTCTGATAATGTCCAGCTTATAATGACTGCCCCAGCATACCCTCAGAATATGTAAAGCTCTAGGTGTCATTAAAATTATCCGATTTCTTCAGTGATGTTTTAAACTCTTATGGAAGAAGAGAATCTAGAACCAGAGTACATCCTACCAATTTGGGAATGGGTAGGCTAGCTTAATATCTTACTATCTCTACCTTAGTATCTCTACCTCAGGGACCAACTAGAGCCATGATTCTTAACTCTTAACCCAAGATCACTGAACAGAAAATAGGAGGCCTGTGATCTGACTGACTGAAATTTAGCATGATTTAAATCATAAATAAGCAAACAACGCAATGAAATCAATGACACTTATGACTTTATCATCAATAGAAATCATAAATATTTCCATACTATATTGCAATTGGCCCAGATAACTCAAAATGTATTCATACCACTTTAATATAATGGAAATTATAAGACATCACACTAGATCTCATTATTTAATATATGATAAGAAAGCCCATATGTTGCCATACCACATTTGTTATTTAAAATGTAAATAGCATATTTCATTATTGCTGGATTCCACTGAAGCCCTATGGATTTCTATATATAATTCACCTGCCCTACAAGGTAACTTGGTACATAAGGACACATGGTACCAAAAGAAGAAGAAAAGGAAGAAGGGGTAAGAAAAGAAAAAAAGACAGAGAGGCTCCAAGACTATCTTCAGGGCTGATGTACTTTGGGGGTATGTTGTCTAGGTTAGTATATGCTCTTGTAGGAGAAAGAAAGGCACGCAGATGCTTATGGTGGTCCTCATAAAATAGCACTCAGAAGGCACTGGCACCCCACTCCAGTACTCTTGCCTGGAAAATCCCATGGATGGAGGAGCCTGGTAGGCTGCAGTACATGGGGTCGCAAACAGTCGGACACGACTGAGCGACTTCACTTTCACTTTTCACTTTCCTGCACTAGAGAAGGAAATGGCAACCCACTCCATCTTGCCTGGAGAATCCCAGGGACGGAGGAGCCTGTTGGGCTGCCATCTATGGGGTTGCATAGAGTCGGACACGACTGAAGCGACTTAGCAGCAATAGCAGCAGCAATCCAATGCTTTGGCCAACTAATGCGAAGAGCCGACTCATTGGAAAAGACGCTGATGCTGGGAAAGATTGAAGGCAGGAAGAGAAGGGGATGACAGAGGATGACATGGCACCACTGACTTGATGGACGTGAGTTTGACCAAGCTTCAGGAGTTGATGATGGACAGGGAAACCTGGCTTGCTGCAGTCCATAGGATCGCAAAGAAAAAGACGTGACTGAGCGACTGAACTGAACTGAATGCTGTGCTGCCAAGAACCAGAGATGTCAGCCAGAAGTCTGTGCTAGCACATGAAGCCTACGTTCAGAGAAGAGCTGGACTTCGGTATTATGGACAATTGGAACAAGCACAAATGAACATATCCTGGCACTTTCCCTGACCCCTGCCATCTTTCATTGCAGTGTTCATTTGCAATTTGACCACATTAAATTAGAATTACCTCTTCTATGCCCGCAAAGGGCTTCCCTCATAGCTCAGTTAGTAAAGAATCCACCTGCAAGGCAGGAGACCCTGGTTCAATTCCTGGGTTGGGAAGATCCCCTGGCGAAGGGATAGGCTACCCATTTCAGTATTTTTGGGCTTCCCTGGGGGCTCAGCTTGTAAAGAATCTGCCTGCAATGCAGGAGACCTGGGTTCAATCCCTCGGTTGGGAAGATCCCCTGGAGAAGGGAAAGGTTACCTACTCCAGTATTCTGGCCTAGAGAACTCCATGGACTGTATAGTCCCTGGGGTTGCAAAGAATCAGACATGACTGAGTGTCTTAATACATTAAATAATGAGATCTAGTGTGATAAGTCTGATAATTTCCATTATATTGAAGTGGTATGAACACATTTTGAGATATCTGGGCCAATTGCAATATAATATGGATGTATTTATGATTTCTACTGTTGATAAAGTCACAAGTATCATTGATTTCACTGTGTTCTTTGCTTATTTATGATTTAAACCTACTACCATCTACAGCACCACTTTATTGCCTCTCATTTTTCTTTTTCTCATTCTGTCCCCATTACTCCTTTGATCTCCCAGGTTTACAGACTTTTAGCTCTGCTTTCTTATTCTCCTTGCTCACCCATGGGTGATGCTGACAGCCATCAGTTGTTCTTCGGGAGCATGCTATATTAACAACTGCAGATGTCCCCAAACCACACTGCTGTTACACAACAGGCCAGCTGGTCATCAGAGCACAGAGACCAGGATAGATGAGTACTAGCAGGGAAGGCCACACAGCCCCTTCTCTGATAATCCTTAGGTGGGTGAGTCTGCCTCACAGCAACTGCCTCCCAGCAGGCAGCAGATATCTGCTAGCCTCCCATTAATCTGCCAGGTTAAGGTTTCCCTCCCATTGTCACTCTTGAATTCTGATAACTCGGTAACTGGAAGAGTTTATAAGCAAACAATGAAATCAGTGCCTGGAAAATATATTTGCTGCTGCTGCTAAGTCGCTTCAATCGTGTCCGACTCTGTTCGACCCCTGAGACAGCAGCCCACTAAGCTCCCCTGTCCCTGGGATTCTCCAGGCAAGAACACTGGAGTGGGTTGCCATTTCCTTCTCCAATGCATGAAAGTGAAAAGTGAAAGTGAAGTCTCTCAGTTGTGTGCGACTCTGAGCGACCTCATTGACTGCAGCTACCAGGCTCCTCTGTCCATGGGATTTTCCAGGCAAGAGTACTGGAGTGGGGTGTCATTGCCTTCTCTGAGAAAATATATCTAGACAGGCTAAATTTACTTAGAGGAAAGAGCATCTATTGACAGAAATTGCAGAATGACTTTTCATTAGAAGGAAAGAAAGAAGGGTAGATAGAAAGAGGGAAGGAAAACAGTGAGTTAAGAAAGGAAGCTGTAAATCGCTTCTCATTAGAATATATTCCAGATTATCTGCACAGTGGAGAAACAAGTGGGGAAATGACAAACAGGTGGCTGAACTAAACACACTAGACATGAGTTAACTAAGAGCAAAGCTTAAATAGATCTGCATTCATATAAATAGTCTAATTATCTGTATTAATGTAAATAACATAACTAATACAAATATAATCACAGTTCTTCAAAAACTAATTTTAAATTGAATATTCTATAGACTACATTGCCCCTCTGCCTTACAGGAAGATGCTCATGGTGAGAAGAGACAGAAAATAACAACCATTGAAAGTGGTATGTACACCGCAAAATTATTATTTCCAAATTCCAATCAGACCACGTGAACCTCCTGCACAACACCTGCCAAGAAAGTCACAACACACTCAGAATTAACGTCAGCCCCTTTGCATATTGTCATTTGAAAAGACCCTGATGCTGGGAAAGATTGGGGGCAGGAGGAGAAGGGGACGACAGAGGATGAGATGGTTGGATGGCATCACCGACTCAATGGACGTGAGTTTGAGTAGACTCCAGGAGTTGGTGATGGACAGTGAAGCCTGGTATGCTGCAGTCCGTGGGGTCGCAAAGAGTCAGACATGACTGAGCGACTGAACTGAACTGAACTAAATTGAACCAGACCTCCTGCAATTGGCCCCTGCCAACTTCTCCCACCTCATTTTGGCACGTGACCCCTCTTGTTTGCTACATGCAGCCACAGTGACTTTTTGCTCCTCAAGTAAATTTCCCCAACTGGAGCCTCTGCTTTACAGTCCCTTTGGTTGGATTATTTAACTCCCAAATTTTTCCATGACTAACACCTTCTATGATGGTCATTTTGTGTCAAGCTGACTGGGCTTAGGGATTCCCAGACAGCTGCTAAAACATTATTGTGGGGTGTCTGTGAGGACGTTTCTGGAAGAGGTTAGCATGTGAATTGGTGGACTGAATAAAGGTCACCAACTGCAGCTGGGCATCAGCCACACTCTTCAGGGTCTGGATAGAACAAAAGGCTCAGGAAGGGTGAATCTGCTCTCTTGCTTGAGCCAGGACATCCATCTTCTCCTGCCATGGACATCTGAACTCCTGATTCTTGGGCCCTCAGACTCAGACTGGAACTTACAACACTGGCTCTCTTGGTTGGAAGGATTCAACTTTGTACTAGAATTACACCACTGGCTTTCCTGGGCCGCCAGCTTGCTAGTGGCAGATTCACAACCTCCATAAACACGGGAGCCAGTCTTTGTTAATAAATCTCTATCTAGCTACCCATCTATCTGTCTATTCATCTACCTATCTATCCATCCTATTATTCAATTTCTCTGGAAAACCCTGACAGATACACCTTATCATACAGCTTATATGTCATTACCGTAAGGAAGCCTTCCCCGAGCACCAAACTAACTAAATGTTACCCCACCCCAATGCCCTCCATCCTGTCACCTTACTTCATTTTCTTTAGAGCATCAATCCTGTAGGAAATGTTTATTTCTTTGCTTACCTTCCCCTATCTTCTCCATGAGAACAAGGACCTTTTCAGTTTTTGGGTTTTTTTTCTGCCATATCTCCATTAGAAGAGCATCAAGCACGTAGTAAGCATTCAAATGTATTTGTGTGGATAGAGTCAATATTAAATGACTGCACTTGTTTGGAATGAGTCAATGGTGTCACCCGTTGGCCAAGTTCTGATAGTTAAAGCAAGATGATGATAGATCAACATAGGAGCACTCACAGCCCCAAAAGGAATCTCTTTTCTGGAGACAAAGTATAATAGTGATAGTCAATATTTTTTTATTTTGTATCACTTAGCTAGGCTTATCAGCTATTCCAATCAACATGGCAGGAATGGTGGGGAGAATCACAATAGAGTTAAATTTTTAACTATGGTTCAAGTCCATTAACTTGATGGGAGAAAAATACTACTGCTGCCATTTTATACACTAATTTCACACACTAAGAATCAGCAGGTATTACAGAATAAATATGACTTTGAAGTCATGAAGATTCAAGTTTACAGTCCAACTCTTTTATTTCTGTTTCAGACTGAATTGCATCTCCTCAAAATTCATGTTTCAGTCCTAATCCTATTGTGACTGTACTTGTTAAAAGGACTGTTAGGAAGATAATAAGGCTAAATGAGGACATAAGAGTGGGGCCCTAATCCAGTAGAACTGGTATTATGGTATTATAAGAAGAGAAAGAGACATCAAAGATCTCTCTCCTATGCACACACAGAAGAAAAGTCATACAAGGACACAGTGAGGAGACCATCTGCAAGCCAAAATGAAAGGTCTCACCAGAAACCAACACTGCTGGCACCTTGGTCTTGAATTTCTAGCCTCCAGAACTGTGAAAAAATAAATTTCTGTTGTTTAAGTCACCCAATCTGTGATATTTTGTTATGGCAACCCAAGTACACTAACAAAACCTCTAAAGGTATGATCATGAACAAGGGATTTAACTTTCTAAGCTTAAAAGTATATAAAATCAGAAGGGAAAAGTCAGTTTGCAGGATTTTGTGAGGACAAGAGGCAGTTTTATGCAGTTTCAAAGTAGATACTCAAAGGTCATCATGGAGCCCACTGTGGTCTGCCAGCCCACATATCACCCTTTACCATCCTACTCATCACTGAAGTAGGCTTTGTATTTGTCTAAAAGTCAACTGAATAACCAGTTAAGAAACCAAAATGGTTCATCAACACCACACAGGACATACAATTCAGTAATGAGACTAAAGTGAAGTGAAAGTGAAGAGTCACTCAGTGTCTGACTCTTTGCGACCCCATGGACTATACAGTCCATGGAACACTCTAGGCCAGAATACTGGAGTGGGTAGCCTTTACCTTCTCCAGAGGGTCTTCCCAACTCAGGGATCGAACCCAGGTCTCCCGCATTGTGGGAAGATTCTTTACCAGCTGAGCCACAAGGAAAGCCCAAGAATACTGGAATGGATAGCCTATCCCTTCTCCAGGGGATCTTCCCAACCCAAGAATTGAACCAGGGTCTCCTGAATTGCAGGCAGATTCTTTACCAACTGAGCTATCAAGGAAGCTCAATGAGACTAAATTCACCACCAAATAAATAAATAAACAGAATGGAGGCTTTTAAATCCCAACCACTTGATATATAGACAAAGATTTATATGTCTTTATAGACACAACAAGTATCAATTTTAAATACTCAAGAAATAATCTTATAATAAGTATTCAGTAATTATCAGAATACCAAAGAATGTGGTTTATTTGATCAGAACTGTTATTCCCTTAGGTAACTCATATCATCTGTCTGGGCCTCAATTTCCTCATATGTAACAAGGGGGATTTGGTCCACATTATTTTAAAGGCACTTCTAGTTCTGAGTCTGGGCTGCTCTTCTTTGAAAGATAAAGCTACTGATACAGGGCCTGTGGTGTTCCACTCTGGGGATGTTTTTAGATCTACAAAAGTTCATCCATCCCCTCTCTGACCTACCCCTGTCACTCCCTCCCAATGAGGTGCGGACATTTACGGGTTAGCCACCCAGAGTTGGCAGTACAGTCTGAAGCAAAGAAATCAGACAAAATGTTTGTCTCCACATATCCCCAGTTCTTTAGTCTCTCAGTAGTACAACTTGTTCTAAAACTACGGATTGGAGGGCAGTATTAGCATATAACTCTTGGGCTTGTGTTTATTCTCTGGTGAGGAATGTAAACTGTCAGTGCTGATAACACGTCTTTCATGGCTCAAATCATCATCACTGCACCAGAAAACCTGTTTTGATATAATTTAGCCCATCCCTATATGAACTAAATGCCAAATGCAATTCAGGATTTATGTGGTGTCGGGTCCCAGTGGAGTATGCAAAGAGTCTTAGTGCCTGGGAAAGGCTTACAGAGAGAGGGGTTATGGGTGCTTACATCTAGATCCAGAGTGTGCAACAAAAGAAAAGGGCTGGATTTGCTGCATGTTCAATAAAATACCCCAACGGCTGTGCTTTTCTCTTTTTAAAAGAAGAGGGTGTTAACTGGGTATTTTATTTTTTTCTGAAAGATTTGAACTTGCAAATGAAGCATTTGGTCAGACAACCAAAAGGATTTGTGTCCCTTCCGATAAAATACAGAATTGTGTTCTATGCCCTGAGGAAGTCTCCACAGTCTCCTCTTGATGTGATCTCAAGTCAAGAGTGTGACAACATGAAAAAGCACATTTGGTCCCTAACACTTTCCTACTGCTGAAGCTTCCAACAGCATATCCAAAATATTTCCTGATATTCTGAGAACTTTTCTTAAATCACTTATATAGGAAGACTGTTTTCCCACTCATCTTACCACAATAAAATTCAATATATAGCATAATTATTAAAACAACAATTAACTTAAATTTTGTGATCCTTGTTTGCTTATGTATCTGTATGGTTCAAAGATTGTTTATAAACATATTCAAGTTTTATTGCTTCTTTTACAAAATGATACCATTTACCAGATACTTTTTCTTAAATGACTCCAAAGCAAGGAAAAAGTTTCACAGGTATGAAAACTCTAACACTATATATATATATACACATACATATATACACACACACACACATATATATCAGACATCTAAAGAGAGTTTTAAATTAACTATAATTTTAAAAATGATTAAAAAATAAAATATCTATATAGGTAATTCTTGTTTATGGCATGTATTTTTCCAATTTTTCTGTAATTGCTACAAATTATTTGTAAAATAAAAATGAAAAAAAAAAACAGAGAAAACCACAATAAGTCCTTTTACAGAGTGATCAAACATTGAATATTTTGATAAGACAGGTAATTACTCTCAAAAATATACAGATGCTTTCACTGTGCTCTAAAAGAAGAATAAGTTACTTTTATAGGAAGATCTAAACCTCCCCAAAACTCAATATTATATTTAAGTTTATCCAGAAAAAAGTATCACCAAAGATAATGAGTAGAAATGAAAGAAGCATGAAATGGTACTCGGAATATTGTTTTAGTCTATATCAACCTAGAACAATTCCTCAAATATGTCCTGTAGTACACTGCTGCTGCTGCTAAGTCACTTCAGTCGTGTCTGACTCTGTGGGACCCCATAGACGGCAGCCCATTAGACTCCCCCGTCCCTGGGATTCTCCAGGCAAGAACACTGGAGTGGGTTGCCATTTCCTCCTCCAATGCATGAAAGTGAAAAGTGAAAGTGAAGTCGCTCAGTCGTGTCCGACTCTTAGCGACCCCATGGACTGCAGCCTACCAGGCTCTTCTGTCCATGGGATTTTCCAGGCAAGAGTACTGGAGTGGGGTGCCATTGCCCTCTCCCACTGTAGTACACTAGTAGTCCTCAAAATGTAAATGTTATGCCAAGAAGACAGAATTCTAGATCCTATGGTGAAATACATTTGGAATAAAAGGTAAAACAAAATTACACATTTATTTATAGTGGGAATTCTCTGAGCCTTTAATATACTCACGTCTTGGGGGGAGGACTTGAATCAGGTATGCACTAAAATAAAGGAAATATTCTAAGATTAAAAAAAAGAAGTAATATTGTTTATGTTATAAAACTTTAAACAAATGAAAGAGTATAAGATAAAAAGTAAAATTTTCTTTATTCTCTTCCCCATTTTCTATCTCAACTCTCTAGTAATAACTAGTATAATAAGCTTTTTGTGTGTTCTCCCAGAAAAGGTCTTGTCATTTTTAGATCATGGCAGGATTTCCTCATTGAGAAAAAATCAGATAAAACAATAGAAACTATAATAATATGATAGCTACTCATTATTTACTATTTACTATTCACTGGTCCAGTGCCTAGCACTAACCATACTTATTACATACATTATCTCATTGAAACTTCACAATATTCTGTAAGATGTGTGTTATACAGATTTTACAGATAAAGAACTAAATTTTGGTTAAGATAAATAATTTATCTAAGATAAACAATTAATTAATGGCCATTGTGAGACTGCAGAGTCAAAAATCTTAATTATTATACTTTTTTGTAAGATTCTTAACCTTGAAAAAAAAAAGATAAATAAAACATACATTCCCTGAGAAGATATGAGAAGTTGAGAAAATAATTGCTAGCATAACAGCAGGGAGAAGGCAATGGCGCCCCACTCCAGTACTCTTGCCTGGAAAATCCCATGGACAGAGGAGCCTGGTAGGCTGCAGTCCATGGAGTCAAGAAGAGTTGGACACGACTGAGAGACTTCACTTTCACTTTTCACTTTCATGCATTGGCGAAGGAAATGGCAACCCACTCCAGTGTTCTTGCCTGGAGAATCCCAGGGACAGTGGAGCCTGGTGGGGTGCTGTCTATGCTTCAGAGTTGGACACAACTGAAGCGACAGTAGCAGCATAACAGCAGAGGGAAAAAAATTTTTGCCAACATAAACATTTTTGCACAGTTTCAAAAGCTGACTTTTTATAAAATTTATAGTTGCACCATACAGTTCTCAAGAATTCCCCTGCAAGGAGCAACAGCATGGCAAATTGAAAAGCTTTGAAGACAGGAAGCAATGGTTTTCAACTTTGGTGACAGCTTCTTTTGTAATTGCTCCCTTCACCCCATCTCATATTTTCCTCTCCTCATTTGCTACTGCATTTCCTTATTCTTTGAGTTGAGAAAAGACAACAGCACTTGCTGACAGGCTTTACTCATGCCGCCATCTTGTCCAGTTCTCCTTTGCAGGCGGTCAAGTTATGGATCCTTCTCTCCACCCCATCCCCAAACCCCCTCCTCCCCACTATCCACCCCACACTCCAAAGAGACAA
This sequence comes from Bos indicus x Bos taurus, assembly GCF_003369695.1. Classification (NCBI taxonomy): domain Eukaryota; kingdom Metazoa; phylum Chordata; class Mammalia; order Artiodactyla; family Bovidae; genus Bos; species Bos indicus x Bos taurus. The sequence continues at coordinate 16,323,968 of NC_040086.1, read as the reverse complement.
GCACTCATTAGAACCAGGCTCAAATATGAAACAGATGTTGGAATTTTCAAACAAGGACATCAAAATAACTAGGATTAATACGTCAAAGGCTCTAACAGAAAAGGCAGACAACAGGTCAGACTGATAATGTCAGTAGGGACATGGAAATTCTAAGAAAAAACCAAAAGGAAATGATAGAAATCAAAAACACAGTAACAGAACTGGAGAATGACTTTGATGAACTTTTCACTAGAGACAACACAGCCGAGGAAATAATCAGTGAGCTTGAAGACAGGTCAACAGAAACTTTTCGAACCAAAATACAAAAGAAAAAAAAAGGAGGGTATAAAAAAACAGAATCTCTAAGAACTGTGATACAGTATTCAAAGGAATAACACACATATAATTAGAACACCAGAAGGAGAATAACGAATAGGACAGAAGAAATATTTGAAGTAAAAATGACAAAGAACTTTCCAAAATTAATGACAGACACCAAAACTGTTCCCGCAGAAGCTCCAGGCAACAGGGAAATGACCCTACCTCTGTGTCCTTAACTTGCCTACGCAAATCTCTTGGTCTCGGGCAGTGAAACTGGTTTTAAAGGGAAAGGAAAAGGTGCCTATAATAGTTTCTCAAGACTGCTGTAACAAATTACCACAAACTTGCTGGCATAAAGTAACACAGTTTTATAACAGTTTTGGAGGTCAGAAGTCTAAAATTAGGTAGGGCTTGTTCCTTTCATAGACTCTTGGGGAGAATTTGTTTTCTTGCCTTTTCTAGCTTCTGGAAGTCTCCTACTTTCCTTGGCTCATGTCCCTTTTTTAAATCACTACAACCTCTTCCTTCCATCATAATATCAACAACTTCTCTTCCACAATTAAATCTCGATCTCTCTCTCTCTCTCCTCCCTCTCTATCATAAGGACATGTGCTATTACATTTAGAGACCATCTGAATAATGAACAATAATTTCCCCATCTCAAGATCCTTAAACTAACCATATCTACAAAGTCCCTCTTTTCATGTAAGTAATCATTCACAAGTTCCAGAAGTTAATATCTGGATATCTTTGAATCATTATTCAGCCTACCAAGGTACCCTTTAGAGGCTTAGACAAAGCAGAGAAAATAAATTGACTGCAATATACATCCATGGATCTGGTGTTCACTCACAGGACTAAGATTATTATGAAGCTTGATAAAGAGCTCCACGTTAGCTACTAAGGATATCAAAAAACTCTAAGGCAAATTTCATTCAAGCCTTGCAGTTAGACAATATGCATACATAAGAGATGTTGATAAATGCTTTCCTCCTTTGTTTTACAAACTAAAGAAGTCGGCGGCTGTCTAATCCTTTATAATTTTGACAAGTTCTAGAGACGTTAATTTTAAAAGAGATGTTGTCTTATAAACTTTCAACATTAATTCATATGCAAGAACTTGATTATCTTCCAACTTGAAAGGTTTATTTTTGAAAACGGTGGAAAACAGTGTATTTTCCTATGGAAGCTGGCAGAGTTTGCATTCTTTCTATGAAACAATAAGCTTGAATTTCTAAGAATTTATTTTAGAGCATGAAATGTCTTTGACAAACATACATCACCCTAGGCAATGGCTCCTGATATTATTAGAAAGAGGCCTGGGAAAAACTAAGAAAACTTGTTTGTATTTGAATAGAGGAGGAATGGGAGGTCATTGGGCTAAATATAGACAGAAATGACTTTTAAAACATTTAACAATCAGTACTTTTGGCACCTGGAGAAGGAAATGGCAACCCACTCCAGTATTCTTGCCTGGAGAATCCCATGGACAGAGGAGCCTGGCAGGCTACAGTCCATGGGGTCGCAAGAGTCGGACACGACTTAGCGACTAAACCACCACCACCACCACCGCCGCCGTTACTGGCACCAGCAAGTAAGAATGAATGCCAGCTAAAAACAAGCCTTGCACCCTTACTGCACGTATCTATTGCTATCAGCCCTGAACATGCAGCAAGATTATCATAAGAAAATAAACATGTTAGTAGTCTTGGTTCAGGATTCTTATATTTCTGAACTTGCTTTTGTTACTACAGTTTATATAATTACTCTAAAAAATTTTTCAATCACATTCACGATGATGGGGAATAAGAAAGCTCCAAAAATAAGTAGCAACTGCAGAGAGGCGAAACTTCCCTTTGAAGACAGGGGTGGAGATGGTGATGGGAATCGAGCTTCTAAGATCAGGGTAATCAGCAGCCAAGTCCCATCCTATACGATAAAGAATCTTCCCATTCACCTTTTGTAAACTGTATATCTCTCCTCTCATTTATCCACTTCCTCCATTACCTTCTCTCCCTCTCTCTTTCTCTCTCTTCTCTCTCTGTCTCTCAACACAAACACAACCTTCCATCTCCTCTAGGACCTCCTTCATTCCACTTCAACCCTATTTTCTAGATGGAGGGTTCCAAATCTATACTTCCAGTTCAACTCTGCTCACCAACATGAGCTCCATTTTGGAAATGTCTTGGCTTGTCATGAAGCACTTTTAAATATTTTATCAAATATTTCCTTACCCAAATTATTTTTTTAAAACCTATGAAGTTGGCATTAAAACCTGTATTATCCTAACAGAAAATAAGGCTTTGACTCCTCTGTTCTTTTCTTTTTCTACTTTTCTGACATAAGTAACTGCAACTGTGTGTTTTGTTTTATTTTGTTTTTTAATAAAACAGTCAATTGATTTGGCTGATTCAAAGAACCAAGAAAATAAATGGGAAAAAATTATCAGTACCTGATTTTTTTAAATAATTTGACAAATTCACTAAACCAAAATTACTAAAATCAGAATTTGTATCTGGACAAATTAAAACGTCACAGGGCCTGTGCTGAAAATATGGTGCTTAAACACATTCCATCATCTCAGTGGCCACCCCAGTTCATGCCCAGGCTAGATCCACTCCTGTGAATACTTAGAGCTAATGACACAAATCACTCTAAGTCCTTGTAAAACAGGATGATTGCACTGCTCATAGTAAATATGGTGAGACAATAGCTCATTGACAGGTGAAAGATGGATTGGAAGTTTTAGGGCATTCTGCAAACTTGGCCAGATCAATCTGAAGTAAAAACAAAGTTCTCTGAGATTAATAGTTTTCAATGCATCATCTAGGATGCATTCTTGTACTTCCAGAAGTACCACTTCTAAAAGTATCTCTCTTATATAATGCCAGCTCACATATAAGGAATGACTCTAGATAGATCCCTCTGTCCTGATCAACACCTCCCACAAGGAAAGCAAGTGTGGCACAGGCTTTCAGCTCATGTCCCAAGTAACTCTGCATAGCATGACTCAATGACATACTGCCCCTAAAACCTGGTGCAAACAGAGAAATTTCCTTCTGTGCAGACACCAGGTCAAACCCCATATTGGGAGACAGCATGTGTTTCTGTTGGCTTGGTCTCCTCTAAGGCAGACTGCAGAAGAAGTGTTGATTTTTATACCAGACCCAAATGAGCTACAAGGCCCGAATCCACCTAGCACATTTAAAGCAGACTGAGTGCCAGGTGAGACTTCTGTGGTAGAAGTAATGAGAAAAGTTATGGACTCCCAAGTCTTGGAACATATCCAAGCAGCCAAAAAACAAAGAATTTTCAAACTAAGAATACAGAAACATTATCATAGTTATATTCCTTATCCTCAAAATAGCTGAAAAGTGAAACACAACAATATTACAATAAGGTAACATCTGTGTCTTTAGAAATGAGTGTTCCATATCACGTTATGATGTTATTTAATAATTATAGATGTTGCCTGATCTTTTGGTGATAGCAAAAATCTGCTGAGTGCTTGCTGTGTGCCAATAACATATTAAGAGCATTTTCCAATTTAATCTTCACAAAACCCTGTGATATAATAACTGATTTTTCTCTCATTTTAGAGATAAAGAAGCTGATACGTGAAGGTTACATAGTTAATGATAGACTCTGTCTGTATCCTTAACCTCTATACAATATTACCCCTTAACCATCTTCAACTCTGTAGAAAAACTGATTACCAAATGTCAAAAAAATATAGTAAAACTCCACCTGTATTTGATCATTTTCATGCAATTTATTATTGCCCTAACTACATTTCAAAGATGATATCTATTTATAACTACCATGCACATTGCTATCCCTATGTTTTTTTATCCCTAGAAAAATATTTTTTATATGTTGCATTCAGATATTACGTTAAGTACCTTTTCCAAAAATGCCTGTAAGTACAAATTATTATTCTAAACCCACTTGTTGTCTTCCCACTCAAGAACTGTAGACATGCTGAGAACCATGGCTATCCTGTGCTTTCAATCCATGAACTGAAAAACCCAAGCCAGTTCCCACTGACAAATCTTATTATTCTCAGATACAGAAGAAGAGAAATATTCAAATTCTATGAACACTTTCCATACATATTTCCAATCTCTGTGGATAGGCAACAATGCATGTAGAATTGCAATATTCTAATTTCCATTTGCCTTCATTTCCTCAATTTCATTTCCCACCACATTCCTGTCTTAGATATTTTAAGTTAAAATACAGAAACATTATCATAGACAAGTATTCTAGGGAGGGAAAAGAAGAAAAATAGACAAGGAAGCGTCTTTTAAAGGAGAGAGTGAAGAAAACGCAATAAGCAATATTCCGGGAGTGTTAAGATAGATGTAAATAAAATTTCTCCAGCTCAAGAGTTAGTTGGAAGCAAAGCTATCAAAATCATCATAATAACTAACAGGCAGGCAGGATTACCATGTGTTAAGTATTCTATTAATAGAACACTGTATCTCAATTCCCAAACAAACCTATAATTTAAATATTATCATCTCATTTGTGTTGGTGAGATTCCTTTGCAGCTTTCCCAGCTCTGCAGATGTAGCTTACCCTCTGAAGGGCTCTGGGCCGACCCCTATACCTGCATTTATTACATCATGGTGTAACATTATTTATCACTTATGGTCTGAATTCAGTGTGAGCTCCATAAAGGAAATAACTAGGCCTTCTTTATTTCCTTTGTCCCAGGAATTTTCAGAGTTCTAGACTACGGTGAATGCTTGATGCTTGACCTGATGCTTGTCAAGAACATACATTAGAGGTAGAGAGAAAACAGAGAAAACACCAGAATGCACTGGGGGAGCTCTAGTCTATTCTGCAATAATGAGAGAATTGTGGCTATAAAACAACCTCCTGCTCCTAAATAAATTTGGAGTCTTAAAATAACATGGACTAACAAAAATTAGGTCTGAATATAATTAACTTTTAGTTTACCAGTATGTCCCTGGGGCTGAGCACACAGGGACTTACTGCACTCTGTTTTTAAATAAATGTCAGAAAGGGACTAGGGGAGTTTCAAACCAGTTAAAAGATTCACTTTTCTAGCAAGAGTGTTTATTCATAGAATCAAAACATGCTTGAGTGAATGCCCCTGCTCTTCAGCACATACCTGTGGCCCATATTGGAATCCTCCTTTTCCATCTCCAAGCCATCCATTAGCACAAGCTTATTCTACTTGCTCATCACTCAGTATCATAAAAAACAAAGAGCAAACCTACTCAAAAAAATCAACAGCTCCACCGTATCCTCTCCTCCAGAAACAATGTTAATTTCCAAGTAGTTCAAGTTACGACCTACACTGGTCCTCAGAATACAAACTGCACCCCTAGATTATTCAATCCTATGACAGCCAATTTGCATTATGAAAACAGAAGACATATAAGTAATCCATACAAGTAGGTTTCCAATAATCTAACACTCCACACAAAAATGAATGATAGATTTTGCCCTTCAACCTAACATCATGTTAGTTCCTTTGTACTGATGCTATAGTCCTACAGAAGTGAGGTTGTGGATTTACTTCCTCTCTTAGGTCAATGAGCCTGGGATGGAGTCTAAGTTCCAGGCATGCTGTCACTAAAAAAAGGAAACCCTGAGCCCCTTCCTCATGGAAGCAGAGATATACAAGTCCCCAAACAATATGATATACAAATCTCCCAACTGCTAGCAATGGCTTGAGCACATAAATATGGGAGGTAGAAGCCTATTTAGAAATTTTTTAATGGCTCTATAAGACAAAAGAGAGGGAGAGAAAGAAAGGTCTAGGATAGCAATGATGTTTCCTGACCACTGTGCACAATCAAAGGAACTCTGGCTTTCTCAGCTTTCTCAACAGAATAGCTCTTCAATTTCTTAAAGGGTGGTGACATTCTTACGTCATCCACAATCTTTTTAGTCCTGGTTAATTAAAGGTGAATCCTTTTCCGAATTTTTTTTTTTTTTTAATTAGAACAAGAAGGAATCAGTGGGCAATACGCTTGTTATATAGAAGCTTAATCAAGCTGTGCAACGGAGCTAAATAACACTTCCTTATTAGAAAGAATTGGATAGGCCTAATTTGTGTAAATAGAGACAATAAGTGCTAATACATATTTCTTTTGATATACCAGATGAGTCATAGTCCAATTTTGTGAATATAAAAATATTTGTACATCCACTCTTATCTGAATAAGACTATGAAATATACGAAATACAATGGGCATACTACAATCTGATTAAGTTAAAACTCTTTCTTGTCAACCTAATTTTATAGTTTAAAATTTTTCTCATTGTTGTTGTTATTCCATCACTAAGTTGAGTCTGACTCCTTGTGACCCCATGGACTGTAGCACACCAGGCTTCCCTGTTCTTCACCATCTCCCAGAGTCTGCTTAAACTCATGTCCATTGAGTCAATGATGCTATCCAACCATCTCATCCTCTGTCATCCCCTTCTCCTTCTGCCTTCAATCTTTCCCAGCATCAGGTTCTTTTCCAATGAGCAGCTTTTTGCATCAGGTGGCCAAAGTACTGGAGCTTCAGCTTCAGCATCAGTCCTTCCAATGAATATTCAGGGTTGACTTCCTTTAGGATTGACTGGTTTGATCTCCTTACTGTCCAAGGAATTCTCAAAAGTCTTCTCCAACACCACAGCTTGAAAGCATCCATTTTTTGGCACTCAGCCTTCTTTATAGTCTCTCTCATCCATACATGACTACTGGAAAAACCATAACTTTGACCAGATGGACCTTTGTCAGCAAAGTGATGTCTCTGCTTTTTAATACACTGTCTAGGTTTGTCATAGCTTTACCAAGAAGCAAGTGTCTTCTAATTCCATGGCTGCAGTCACCATCTGAAGTGATTTTGGAGCCCCAGAAAAGAAAATCTGTCACTGCTTCTACTTTTTCCCCTATTTTCCATGAAGTGATGGAACCAGACGCCATGACCTTAGTTTTCTGAATGTTGAGTTTAAGCCAGCTTTTTCACTCTCCTCTTTCACCCTCATCAATAGGCTCTTTAGTTCCTCTTCACTTCCTGCCATTCCCTGGAGAAGGGAATGGCTACCTACTCCAATAGTCTGGCCTGGAGAATTCCATGGACTGTATAGTCCATGGCGTTGCAAAGTGTTGGACACAACTGAGTGAATTTCACTTTCACTTCTGCCATGGTGGTATCATCTACACATCTGAGGTTATTGATATTTTTCCTGGAAATCTTGATTCCAGTTTGTGAGTCACCCAGCCTGGCATTTCGCATGATGTACTCTGCACAAAAGTTAAATAAACAAGGTGACTATATACAGCCTTGTCATACTCCTTCCCTGATACTGAACTAGCCAATTGTTCCATGTAAGGTTCCAACTGCTGCTTCTTGACTCGCATACAGGTTTCTCAGGAGACAGGTAAGGTGATCCTGTATTCTCATCTCTTTAAGAATTTTCCACAGTTTGTTGTGATCCATAAGCCAAAGGCTTTCTCTTAGCCAATGAAGGAGAAGTGGAAGTTTTTCTGGAATTCCCTTGCTTTCTCTATGATCCAAAATATGTTAGCAATTTGATCTCTAGTTCTCTGCCTTTTCTAAACCCATCTTGTACATCTGGAAGTTCTCAGTACACGTACTGCTAAAGCATAGCTTGGAGGATTTTAAGCATAACCTTACTAGCATGGGACATGGGTGCAATTGTCTGGTAGTGTGAACATTCTTTGGCACTTCCCTCCTTTGGGATTGGAATGAAAACTGACCTTTTCCAGTCCTGTGTCCACTTTTTGATTCTCATTAATATTCTCATTAACAAATGCTATTTAAGGATAAAAGGATACTCAAACTTCGTGAAATCTCTGAGTTCAAAATATAATCAAAGAATCATTACAGAAAGAGGTACTTGCCCAGAGTGCAAAAAGAGCAGGATCTTAGGTATAGATTATCTTGTGTTTAAATAAACAGGTAAAGAAAAGCATAACCAACTCTGTGATCAGTTCAGTTCAGTTCAGTTGCTCAGTCATGTCTGACTCTTTGTGACCCCATGAATCACAGCATAAATGCTGCTCAAGTAGCACTTGCAAAGAGATCATTTACCCTCCCTCATAAGGAAGGCTAGAGAGACACTGAACATTTATAGTTTGCCCACTATGTGTCAGGTGCTAGCCTAAAGAGTACATACACGTCATTTAAATTAGTCTTCATATATGTAATCACTTCATATTGGGGCCACTTTATCATTCAACTATACAGCACAAATATTTGAGTATTTACATGTACTGGGCACCATTTTAAACAATGAAAATTTAACAGTCACTACAACAGACAAGATCTCTACTCCCATGGTTATTTGTCAAGGGCAGATCAACATTAAAGCAGTAAGCAAATGAATAATTTTAAATTTCCTATAGGAATAATGCCACAAAGATAATAACAGAGTAAAATGGAACAGATGGTGACCAGGTTTTATCCAGGGTGATGTGAATTGCCTATAATATTCATGCTCTTTTCCATCCTTGTCAGATAAGGTGAGTTGGTGACACTGGCAAAATCCTTTGGAATTCAGTGAATTCCCTGGAAAGTGAAAGTGTTAGTAGCTCAGTCTTGTTGAACTCTCTGTGACCCTTTATAGTGTAGTCCACCAGAACCTCTGTCCATGAAATTCTCCAGGCAAGAATACTGAAGCAGGTACCCATTCCCTTCTCCAGATGATCTTCCTGACCCAGGGATCAAACTCAGGTCTTCCACATCACAGGCAGATTCTTTACCATCTGAGCCACCTGGAAAGCCCTCCCTGGAGTGACAATCAAAATTAGGCTCTTTAGGTAATGATTCTCCAGATCTGGAGTCAAAGACAGCTTCCTTTCTGAATTAGAAACTGATAACTGGAGCCTTTGGGGATATAGGAAAGCATCTCATTATGTCCCACTCAGCTTCCTCCTCCTCTGAGATTTGAAGGCTCAACAACTGTATTTTATTGCCTCTTGTGAAATAATACAGAAGTTAGAATTCTTCCTGGCTCAAATAAGAAGGTTTTTACAGTGTTTCAGTTGGCCAGACCTGACTAGGTCATGCCTTCAAAATGGGGGAAGGCTTTATGTTTTCTCAAGCCTAGTCTTTAACCTCATGATAGTCTCTGAGGAAAGTGAAAACCAGGCTTTTAAGATGAATACACAATTCAATTAATGTTTTTATAATAATTCCCAGAATTACACTCTGGGTTCCATAGAAGAAACAAAGTTAAATAAGACATGATCGCTGTCTTTTTGGAGACTATAATTTAGTAGGCTCTGCTGCTGCTGCTGCTAAGTCACTTCAGTCATGTCCGACTCTGTGTGACCCCATAGACGGCAGCCCACCAGGCTCCCCTGTCCCTGGGTTTCTCCAGGCAAGAACACTGGAGTGGGTTGCCATTTCCTTCTCCAATGCATGAAAGTGAAAAGTGAAAGTGAAGTCGCTGAGTCCTATCCGACCCTCAGCGACCCCATGGACTGCAGCCTACCAGGCTCCTCCGTCCATGGGATTTTCCAGGCAAGAGTACTGGAGTGGGGTCTAGTCCATCCTAAAGGAGACCAGTCTTGGGTGTTCATTGGAAGGATTGATGCTAAGGCTGAAACTCCAATACTTTGTCCACCTCATGCAAAGAGTTGACTCATTGGAAAAGACCCTGATGCTGGGAGGGATTGGGGGCAGGAGGAGAAGGGGATGACAGAGGATGAGATGGCTGGATGGCATCACCAACTCAATGGACATGAGTTTGGGTGAACTCCGGGAGTTGGTGATGGACAGGGAGGCCTGGTGTGCTGCAGTTCATGGGGTTGCAAAGAGTCAGACACGACTGAGCAACTGAATTGAACTGAACTCAACAACTCTGAAAAAATTTGCAAAATAAAGTGATCCATTTTTATTTTTAGAGTACTTTTCTGCTAATAATTCTAAACTTTGAATGTAGTAAATTTTAGATATAGCATTTCATTTCCTGAAACAAGACTGCATTTCAGACATATAAAATGGTATATAATATAAAAATACGTATTCTTTAAGATAGCACTAGAATGATAGGAGACCCACTTCCATGGAAACCTGTTTAAATCCAAGGTGAAATTACTTTAGAGCCTTTATCATTAACAATAATAATAACAACAGTGTCATAACATGCAAAGTTGCTTCTAAAGTTCAAAGGAAATTATTTGCTTCAACTGCCTTCTACACAATACTTGTTTCTTTTCTACCGATTTTCCAGTTTTGCGTCTCAAATGCCTATCCTCTAGTTATTTCCACTACCTTTTGAGATGTACTCCCGTGCGTGTCATTGAGAAAACAAATGTTCATGACCTACATCTCTTCTCCAACTTCATCTTCATCTGCATTTGATACCAGGAACTCCTCAACTATTCTCTCTTTACCTGTACTATTCTAAGCTCATAAAAAGAGAAATCAAATCCTTATATCCCTCTCTCACATTGTTTTGCACATGAGTCCTCCAAAGAGTCATTAAATTAAAAAAAAAATCAGTATCTCTATCCTAGTTTCTTTGTTTTATACCCCTAGAGATATTTCCTGTTTTTTTTTTTTCACATTCCTGTACTCTCTCATAATCCAACCCATCTCCTATGTCTATAGATTGAATTTAAAAATATGTGTTTTATGTTTAACCTTACCCTTTTTTCCCCAGAGCTTTCAAATACAACTATGATTCTCCTCAAAGCTGGATTATTTAAATAAATTCTAAAGTATATTTCAGACCCCTAAATTCCCCTCTTAAAGAGATCTTAGACAATATGGAATATGATTCAACAGGTTAGCTGTTATCATATTTTTTAAAAATAATAACAAAGACCTAAAAATTGTATTCCTATTATTCAAACACATTCCAGCCCTATAGGTATAACTGGTTACTTACTTTTTTTGCAAACTCCATGATTATAATTACTATTACCCTCATAGAAAATGAGAAGCCAAATTGTTTCTTAAACTCAAGGTCAGAGGATACACTGAATTGATTGATAAAATTTCATAGACAGAACTCTAAGATGGCTTTCAAGATTCTTAGCCCCTAGTATACACACCTTGTATAATCCCCTTCCCTTGAGTGATGGTGGGATCTATGAATATGATCAATGTCAGTCTCATGATTAGATTACATTATATTGCAAACATAATTGAAGATTAAGGTGCCTAATAAGTTATCTTTGAGTTAATCAAAGTGGAGTTTATTCCAGGTAGACCTAGGGTCTAGTCATGGCACTTTAGAAAAAGGTCTAGAGGTAACAGACAAGTAGCAGCAGCAGATGCTCTTCTGCTGACCTTGAAGAAGCAAACTTCCATGTTGTAGAGAGGGCAACATGGCAAGGAATGGTGAGCAGCTTCTAGAAGGTGAGATCTTCAGTCCTATAACCACAAGGAATTAAGTTATGCCAACAACCAGTGAGCTAGGAAGAGGACCTTGAACCTCTAATGAAATTACATCCCTGGAAACACCAAGACTGCAGCCTGTGAGGTCCTGAAATGAGGACATAAACTATGCCCAGACTCTTGACCCACAGGAATTGTGAGATAATAAATGTGCGTTGTTTTAGCTGCTAAATTTGTGTTCATTTGTTATTCGGCATTTTGTTGTTGCTGTTGTTGTTCAGTCACTAAGGCATGTCTGACCCTTTGCAATCCCATGGACTGCAGCACACAGCTCCTCTGACCTTCACTATTTCTCAGAATTTGTTCAAATTCATGTCCGTTGAGTGATGTTATCTAACTACTTAATCCTCTGCTGCTCTCTTTCCCTTTTGCCTTCAACGTTTCCCAGCATCAGGGTCTTTTCCAATGAGTCAGCTCTTCATATCAGGTAGCCAAATTATTGGAGCTCCAGCTTCAGCATCAGTCCTTCCAGTGAATAATCAGGGTTGATTTCCTCTAGGATTGACTGGTTGATCTCCTTCCTATCCAAGGGACTCTCAAGAGTTCTCCAACACCACAATTCAAAAGCATCCATTTTCTGGTGCTCGGCCTTCTTTATGGTCCAACTCTCACATTTGTACATGACTACTGGGAGAACCATAGCTTTAACTATATGGACCTTTGTCGGCAAAGTGATGTCTCTGCTTTTTAATATACTAAGTTTGTCACAACTGTTCTTCCAAGGAGCAAGTGTCTTTTAATTTCATGGCTGCAATCACTGTCCACAGTGATTTTGAAGCCCAAGTAAATAAATCTGTCACTGCTTCCAATTTTTCCCCTTATATTTGCCATGAAGTGATGGGGCCAGATGCCAGTTACACAGCACAAAAACCTAATTATATATTTTGTCTCTTCTTACTTGTTTTTCTGGACCTTTTTGTACTTAACTCATTTTGACTTCCTTGACCATATCCTGACTATCTGGAGTTTTGATTTCCTTATCATCCCAGCCTCTAGAAACTACATGTTTCTAAACCATGCTGAGCCTCCATGGATTTCTGACTTCTGTAAAATGCATATATCTCCCTTCTTTTGAGTTTCCCTCAACTCCTGTCTCTTCATACGATACACTCTAATACACTACTGTTTCCTGGTAGCTGCTTGTGACAACCCACTTTGTCCTGCCACTTATGTCTCTGTCAAATAAAGGCTCAATCCACAGTCCTGTATAAATTGTTCAAATCCAAACTACACTATATCTCATGTTGAGTCAAGTACAGAATTATAAGTCAAAAGACCTCCAAGTTATCAGTGGACTCAATTTGCATCTGGCTCTCATTAAGTTTTCTGTCTGCCTTATAATTAACTCTTTGAGAAAGTATCAGGGGATTCCTAAGAAAAAAAGCAGGTACTTGGTCTTGGTAACCAGACACTCCTTGATAGACCTGGGCAGATAGTTTGGTTAAAAAGAAAAGAAAAGGCTTTGGCTGGCAGCAAATGCCCTTTGAAGCAGTCCTGTTACTGAGAGTCCTAGTGTGGTTGCAGCCTGGTATCTTCTCTCTGATTCTCCTGACTTCAGAAGTGTGAGCTGACCACACTGTTGCCTCCTTTGCCCTCTAAATCAGAGTAGTCCCTAGACTCTGATCTCCCTCAGATCCCTGCTCCAGGGCTGACTCATTGACTATCCTTGTTCACGCCTGCATGACCCATTTGAAAGAGACTCTTGTTACTATGTTATCCTATCTTTTGTGGCCTCCACAATATTCTTGAGAAGGTGGCGAATAGCCTCTGATTAATATCACTGAGAACTAGAGAATGAGCTCAAACAGTACATATCAAATACATAAACTGTTTGCTTTTCATGTCCTTGTCTACATTTAACTTTTTATGCATCAACATGACTTGGCCATGGAATGCCCATGTATTTGGGCAAACATTATTCTGGGTGTTTTGGGATAAGAATAACATTTGAATGGGAAGGCCATGTAAAGCAGATTGCTGTCCCTAATGTGAATGGCCTTTGTCCAATCAGTTGAAGGCCTGAATAGTACAAAAAGGCTGAGTAAGAGGAAACCTACCTGGCCTGATTATTTGAACTGTAAGATCAGTCTTCTTCCCTTGGACTAGAACTTACATCATTGACTTTCCTGGTTCTCAGGACTTTAGACTTGGACTATGGCTTATACCATTGGCTCTCCTAGGTCTCTAGCTTGGGACTTCACAACCTCCATAATCACATGAGCCAGTTCCTTAAAATAGATCTCTCTCTCATTCTCTCATTTATTCTCTCTCTCTCTCTCTCTCTCTCTCTCTCTCTCTCTGCATACACATACACAAACACACACACAGTTGACACTTGAACATAGATTTGAACTGTGTGGGTCTGCTCATTACATACATTTTTTTCAACAGTAAATACTACAGTCCTATGATAGTTGGATCCACAATTGGTAAAATTCACAGATGCAGAACCATAGGTTCTGCAGAGGGGTCAGTAATCCTAATTCCCATGTTGTTCAAAAGTCAACTACAGATAGTCAGAAAAATACGATAGATAGATAAATAGATGTGGATATAGATCTATTATTGCTTCTGTTTCTCTAGAGAATCCTAATACCCTTATCACTCTGTCAACTAAGAGGCTTCTAAAGAGCAAGAACCATTCCTTGGGACTCTCTGCCTTCTTTTCCTATATCCAGTACCATGCTTTGCACACTGTGGATGTTGTATAAATGTTGTTAACTAAATTCCTAAAGAAAGAAAATCTGTTGAAATCCCTTACCAAGAGTGTGATATATTAGTATAAGCAACATTGATTTGTATGCCCATTAGAGCTCCCAGCAAGCCAGGCCTTTCCTGTGGACAAATAATTTGAGTTGCCCTGGTCACAATGAAGAATAGGAAGAAGATAGCCTTTTCTCTCTGCAGAGGTTGCTGAATCAGTTCTCCTAAGGAGACTTCTGTGTTTGTAATCACTTCAGTATTTCTAAAAAGGCAAGACAGTATACAAAGGAGTAAACATGAGATTGCCACTTAACAAATCAGAATCAGAATGAAAATTAAAAAGCTGGAGTTTCACAGGCTTTGCAGGTTTTTATATTCAAAGAATAAAATGATTTTTTTTTTTTACAGAATAAGAATAATGAAGGGAGGAGAAGGCAAAGAATGGCTAGTACAGCCTAGGCAGAAGCCGTCTCCAGAAAGCTTTCAAAGAGCTATAGGCCTTAGTCTAAGAGAAGAAAAATGAACCAGGCATGTTAATCTCTAAATGAAGCCTTGCTAAGGCATATAACACTTTTCTCTTCACTATATTAGAATAAACAGGGTTATTGAGCCACAGCCTGGGCCATTTTTCAGTTCAGTCTTCAGAATTCAAGGACAAGTAGGTAAGTTTACTTAAAAAGACTAATTTTGTTTGCCCAGACAAGCCTACCAAAGAGCTCTGGGCTAGATAAAAACATCCTGACACTCGCACAATCAAAAAAGTTATTCATGCAATTGATTCAAAACTCAGACTCTCAAACAACATTCAGGGAGAATCTGACCTGACCTCATAGAGATTCTGAAGAATTTTCCATTTCCATTTCCAAAAACAATGCCATTGACCTCTATAAACAATAAGCAACTGAGATTCCAGGTTTAAAAAGAAACGTGGAAACATCCTGGTACAAGTGCGGAACCTCTTGTTTCTTGGGAAATCAACCTAAAATATAAATATAACCTAATATTGGCACAGAATATATTTATACTCCAAATGTTGATTAAATCTCTCCAAGTCCCACAGAGTTCTTATCTACAAAGCAGTAAGCTTCAGTTTCTGTAGCTTTATAAATATGTGTATCTCTCCAGTGGTTGGATTGCTTCCTATGAATATATTACATCATTAAGTGAGACCAATTGCCTTTTTGTTTTCAAGTTAAGGAGCCATCAGCTTGAATCCATATACAAGCTTCCAAGTGAACTGACATATGTGTTTTCCATCATTCTTTACCATTTCATTGAAAATGGGTTAAAATCCAGTTTTATGGTGTTGGTTTCAAAATCAACGTCAAAATAAAGATCTGGGGACTAGAAAAGACTGATAACTGCTTCATGTAAAGGGCTTAATTGTTTAGCATAAACTTGCCTATTATATTAAATCAGCCTATCCGTTTATCCCCAAAATAAACACTAAATAGAACATCTCTGCAAAGACACATACAGGGTTGTGATGCTTCAACGCCAAAATTGTTCCCCACTAACTGGAAAAAGTTAAACATCCAATTAGTACTAGGGATGGATTGAGTACAAAGCCACAAGAAAGAAAACCAACACGTAGCTTAGAACTCTATTCAGACAGTCTCCATGATGCCAGGCATAGTCCCAAGGTGGGGCATGATCCAGCTACTGCCCAAATCCCACACTTACCACTCAGTAGCACACACACAGAACAGATATAAATAACAATGCGAGAGCTTTGAAAATGGAACTGAAGGAATTCCCTGGTGTTCCATGGGTTAGAACTTAGCACTTTCACTGCTGGGGCCCAGGTTCAATTCCTGGTTGGGGAACTAAGACCCTGGAAGACCTGCAGAGTGGCCTAGGGGGGCAGGAAAAAAAAACGAACTGATATTGAAACTATAACCATTTGGAACTTGTAGACTGTACTGTACAGGTTTGACTATATGCTAAAACAAAAATTTTCAACATTGTCAAAGATATTTAAACAAGAACAGAGTCTCATAACATAATGTTCAAATGCATAGGATACAATTCAAAATTACTCTACATTTGAAAAACCAGAAAAATCAAACCAGCAAGGGGAAAAAATCAATAGCCACCAATGCCAGGATGACACAAAAGTCCTCAATAAAATATGTGCAAACAGAATTAAAGCAGAGTTAAAAAGAAAAATAAAAAGTACCATAAGTACCATAACCAAACAGAGAATATCCCAGGAATGTAAGACTGGTTTAAAATTTGAAAATAAATCAGCATTATCTACCATATAAACACTGTAAAGAAATAAACTGTGATAATATCATTTGAAACAGAGAAAGCATTTGACAGAATTAAACAACCATCCGTGACAAACACTCTCAGAAAATTAGGAATAGAAGGGAATTTACTCAGTCTAATAAAAAGGCATGTACAAAAACCAATAACAAAACAAATAAACAATACAGGAAATGCAGTGCCCAATCCCCCAATAAGTGTGATTAGCACAGGTATACACAGGTCAGGTAGTGCGTGATGTTTCCCAGCCTATGGCCACTGACCACAAAGAGTGAGGCCAAAAAAGGAAAAAAAAAAAAAATCATGGTTTTTGCTTTACCCAGAGATCAGGAACAAGGCAAAGATGCCCACTCTATTCATTTCTATTCATCATACTGGCAGTTCTAGCCAATGTAATGAAACAAGAAAATAAACACAAGGCATACAAAACTAGAAAGGAAGAAATAAACCTGTTCCTATTAACAGATAACACCAAAGTCTATGTAGAAAATCCCAAGAATTCTACAACAACAACAAAAAATCCCAATACCTTTCAGTGAGTTTAGCAAGATAGTAGGATACAATATCAAATACAAAACTCAATCCTCTTTTTATATGTTAGTAGTGAAAATTTGAAACTCCAAATTTTTAAAACATTAAAATTTTAAACATCATCTTCAACAGCTCTCTTCAAAAATGAAATACTGAGGTATGAAATAGCAAAACATGAATTGTATCTATATGCTGAAAACCATAAAACACTTATGAAATAAATCAAACCTCATCTAAATAAGGGCTTCCCTTGTGGCTCAGCTGGTAAAGAATCCACATGCAATTCAGAAGAACCCGGTTCGATTCCTGGGTCAGGAAGATCCCCTGGAGAAGGGATAGGCTACCCACTCCATTATTCTTGGGCTTCCTTTGTGGCTCAGCTGGTAAAGAATCTGTCTGCAATGTGGGAGACCTAGGTTTGAGCCCTGGGTTGGGAAGATCCCCTGGCAAAGAGAACAGCTTCATTCCAATATTCTGGCCTGGAGATTTCACGGACTGTATAGGAGTTGCAAAGAGTCAGACACAACTGAGCAACTTTCACTTTCTTTTCTTTCATCTAAGTAAGTAAAGAAACATACTTGTTTCATGAATTGGAAGATTCAACATAGTTATTATGTCAATTCTCCCAAAAATGACCTGCAGATTTAATGTTAAAAGCAGAGACATTACTTTGCCAACAAAGGTCTGTCTAGTCAAGGCTATGGTTTTTCAAGTGGTCATGTATGGATGTGAGAGTTGGACTGTGAAGAAAGCTGAGCACTGAAAAATTGATGCTTTTGAACTGTGGTGTTGGAGAAGACTCTTGAGAGTCCCTTGGACTGAAGGAGATCCAACCAGTCCATTCTAAAGGAGATCAGTCCTGGGTCTTCTTTGGAAGGACTGATGCTAAAGCTGAAACTCCAATACTTTGGCCACCCCATACGAAGAGTTAACTCATTGGAAAAGACTCTGATGCTGGGAGGGATGGGGGGGCAGGAGGAGAAGGGAACGACAGAGGATGAGATGGCTGGATGGCATTGCCGACTCGATGGACGTGAGTTTGGGTGAACTCCTCCGAGAGTTGGTGATGGACAGGGAGCCCTGGTGTGCTGCAATTCATGGGGTCGCAAACAGTCGGACACGACTGAGCAACTGAACTGAACTGACTGAACTGATGTAGGAAATGTTGTTGATATAGACAAGCTGATTCTAAAATGTGTATGAACATTCAAAGGAATTAGACTAATTAACTGTCTGCTATTAACAAAAGAAGATATATCCATATAATGCAATACTAGTCAGTAATAAAAATAAAACAAACATTAAAATATATATGGAAACTTAGCAATTTTTAAAGTGAAGGAAACTAGATGCAAAATTACAAACATTGCATGATTCTATTTATATGAAATATGAAGGAAGGCAAATTTCTAGATACAGAAAGCCCAGAAAGATAAGTGATTTCCTGCGGCTGGATGTAAGAGGTTGATTGAAAGCAAATTGACATGAAAAAAATTTTTTGTGGTAACAGAAGTTTTCTAAAACAGGATTATGGGGGTGGTTGTACAACACTATAAGTTACTGAAATTCACTGAATTTTACAAAGGATTGATTTATGGAGTGTAAATTATGCCTCAATAAATCTTTGAAAAATAAAAACTTTAAGGAGCAGGCTACAGGAAGTTATTAATATATATGAGCCAAGATTGGCAATACATTGATAACTGTTGGTACTGTGTGATAAGGATCATTATATTATTCCTTCCTCTTCTGTTTATATCTGAAATTAAGAATACTGATGTACATAAGTATCAGTATACTTCATGCTCAGAAGTGGCCCTTTAGGCAATTAAAGTTGTTATGTGGACTTCCAAAAAGGCTCAGAATGGGACTGTTTTTCTAAACATTTTGTGCCTGCAAGATAATTTACACAATATGATATTAACGACATCTGAACTTCCTAAGGAAGTTCATATTGTATAATTCTATTGATATGAAATGTCTGGAAAAGGTAAATTTATAGATTTTGAGATTCTGCTAATGAATGAATCTTGACAGGTTCTTATCTACAAAAAGCTTTCCAAACAAAGACATTAAGTTAGTTGAGATTCTCACACTAGGCTGAAGTTGTGGCAAAAAAAAAAAACACTTTAACATTTTAACACCCTTTGCTGCTAACTAGACTCAACACTTCCAAAAATGTCTTGTTTTTTTCCTGAGAGTTGACATTTTTTGAGTTTTTACATCTAAGATAATCCCTACTTTTCTGGAGAAAACCAAAATGGTGTAAAGTCTATGGAATTTGGATTCAGAACAGAGTTAGGTCTAGTTCCAAAGCTTACCAGCTATTGACCTTCAGCAAATTAATTGTTCTTCATCTATCACACATGTAACAAATCTGACCTTTGCAGGGTATTGTGATTATTGAAGTATATAAGTTATATAAGCACCTAACAACCTGGCACATAGTAGGTATTGAATAAATGATGATTTATTGTCCGGTCATTTTCTAAATGAGTTTATTTCACAATAAAATGTAGTAACTATTGTTATAATCTTGGTAGAGAATATAAGATACCCAGAGATTTTCAAATCTAACTTCTCCAATGAAGATGATAAGGTTCAAAGACGCAAGAAATTCCAAAGTTAGAAACCAAATCTAGGCTAGAAGCCAAGTCTTGACTCAAAGTCAGTTTAGCAAAATGATTAAATGACCACTTTTAATCAGATACTTTGAGTTTGCTTCCTCGCTTTGCCATTTGACATCCTTTTTACACCTAGTTTCCTCATTTGTAAGATAAAAAAAATAACAATAGCAGCTACCTCAAAGGTTTGTTGTGATGATTAAATGAAATGAAGCACACCAGGGCTTAGACTAACAGAGCCCAATAAATGTTAATTATAAGCACTGCATTTTCTGAATTCTAAGATATATTTTTATCTGTTCTATCTAAAGTCAGTGTCTTAAAATTGAAATTTATGTTAATTTTAGTAATTTTCTTTTCCCTCAGAAAATCACTATGAATTCTATTTTTTTAAACTTATGATGTATCAATTTACATTCCATCAACAGTGCAAAAGGGTTCCCTTTTAACCACACCCTCTCCAGCATTTATTGTTTGTAGATTTTTTAATGATGGCCTTTCTGAGTGGTGTGATACTTCATTGTAGTTTTGATTTGCATTTCTCTAATAATTAATGATGTTGAGTATCTTTTCATGTGTTTATTGGCCATTTGGAGAAATGTCTATTTAGGCCTTCCATCTTTTGATTAGGTTGTTTGGTTTTTCAATCCTGAGCTGCATGAGCTGTTTGTAGAGAATGGTATGGAGGTTCCTTAAAAACCAAAAGTAGAACTATTATACGACCCACCCATCCCACTATTAGGCATATACTGAGAGAAAACTATAATTCAAAATGACACACGCCCCAGTATTCAGTGCAGCACTATTTATAATAGCCAGGAGATGGAAGCGATCCAAATAACCATTGATAGAGGAATGGATAAAGAAGATGTGGTACATACATATGATGGATTATTACTCAGCCAGAAAAAGGAATGAAACTAGGTCATTTGTAGAGACATGGATGGACCTAGAGACTGTCGTACAGAGTGAAGTAAATCAGACAGAGAAAAACAAATATCATATATTAACACATATATGTAGGATCTAGAAAAATTGTATAGATGATCTCATTTGCAAAACAGACACAGACATAGAGAACAAACATACGGACAACAAGTAGTGGGATAAATTGGGAGATTGGGAAGGACATATATACACTATTGATTCTATGTATAAAATAAATAACTAATGAGAACCTATTATATAGCTCAGGGAACTATTCAGTGCTCTGTGGTGACCTAAATAGGAAAGAAATCCAAAAAACAGGGGATGTATGTATATATATGTGCATGTGTGTGTGTATATATATATATATATATATATATATGCTATGCTAAGTCAATTCAGTCGTCTGTGACTCTGTGTGACCCCATAGACAGTAGCCTACCAGGCTCCCCTGTCCCTGGGATTCTCCAGGCAAGAACACTGGAGTGGGTTGCCATTTCCTTCTCCAGTATATATATACATATATATACACACACATACAGCCAATTCACTTTGCTATATAGTAGAAACTAATACAACATTGTAAAGCAGCTATACTCCAATAAAAATTAATTTTAAAAACCTAAATAAATAAATAAAACTTAATGCTTACTTAGACTCAAGGAAATGTCAAGTTACCAGTTTAACTGTGTTTTGTTTCCTCTACACTTTAATATATCCAAAAGGTTACTAAGATCATAGGTGAACTGAAGTCTGGGACCATGTCTTGCTAATGTTTGTAACCTAATATCTAGCACTGGAGAGTGGATTAATAAGTATATACTAAGTGAATTAAGTAATGAAAAGGAAGAGAGAGAGAGAAAAGAATGAAAAGGTGAAGAAAGATAACACAATGGGAAGAACAAGAAGTCAGACACCAAGAAGATCTAAGTTCAAGCCTTAGAATTGCCATAGATTTTTGGATGATATTGGATAACATTTAAACCACTTTTTTTTTTTAACTTTTAGGCAAGAATAATGATACCTACATAATAGGGTTGCATTGAGGATTAAATGACATGATTACTGTGATAGATACATATAACCAACAACCCACTTTATATCTCCATTCGGATGTCTATTTTGAACTTACTATCTTCAAAGCTGAACTCTTGACTCAAGTCTCCAGCTCAGTAAATACAACCTCCATCCATTCTTTTTTGAAAACAAAAACACTGGCATGTTACTTGACTCCTCGTAGCAATCCAGTTTCCCCTTCCCATAAGAATAATCTATAGCGTCCAGCACCTCCCATCACTCCCAGAGATCCTTGAAAGTGAAAGTTTCTGAAACAAGCTTCATTTGCTTCACAGTATGTCCACCTCTGCTCTGTGCTCATTCTTTCACTCCTTTAAGTCTCTGAAGAAAAGCCACCATCCTGTTTCTCTCAGCATCCTCCTACTCTGCTTCCCATTTTCTCTGCTTCCCATTTTCTCATGGTACTTTACAGTCTGACAGCACCCAAGATGATACATATTCGCTATTGTTGCTTACTGTCTGTCTCCCTGACTACACATTTCTAGAATACGAGCCCTAGTGTTCGAGTGCATGTATCAGTAGCTTAGTCACGTCCACCTCTTTGCAACCCCATGGACTGTAGCCCACCACGCTTCTCTGCCCGTGGAATTCTCCAGGCAAGAATACTGGAGTGGGTTGCCATTTCCTTCTCCAGGGGATCTTCCCAACCCAGAGATTGAACCCAGGTCTCCTGCAATACAGGCAGATTCTTTACCATCTGAACTACCAGGAAAGTATTCAAGTAGGATCTGCTTTTTCCCCTATACCACTGGTGTCTAGAATAGTCAGTGATATATGTAGATTCTCAAACAAATAACCATTGATTTAGCTTAAAAATAGATGAAAATTAGGTCATTGGGTTATTATGACTTGAACTAATTATTTGCCTGAAGTGCTTTTCCTTTTGTGAGGTGAATATCTATAATAAATGCCTAGAAACAAAAACTACATCTTTACAAGTGTGTTGATTTCTAAAAATCTGAACTAAATTAATTTCGATGTTGTAAGTAAAATAACTGCAGACTTAATAAATCTCTTCAAAGCAGATAATCCTAGCAGTCATCTGATATCTTTTTCATATTGTACAAATATTATGATGTTTGAAAATGCAGACAGTATGATGATTGAAACTGCACTGATTAATTTATGTTTCAGTTTCTTAACTAATCTACTAATCTACTGAATTAGCTAACATAGTTACTGAATGACTAATAAATACAATTCAGAAATATGGTGAACTTGAAAGTGATTGGCATGGGAGGAAAATAAAAATAAAATTTCTTTTCAAAATCCTGTTTTCTTTTCAGGGACTTTAATGAAGACAGACCATGCTCTAGAAATGGTGCCACTTCAAGTTTAGAAAGGCAGTTTGGAACAACCACTGTAGCCTTTTAATTCCTCCTTCCTCCTTTATTCTACTAAAGAAAATTGGGATAGTAAGAAAAGACAATTTTTTTTTAATTCCATATCCTACCCATATTCAGAGAGAAAAGAATTCACAATTCATTTCAAAACCCAAGAATAGTCATAGCTTGAGCAATTGATAATCCAGGAATTAACAAACTCTAATTAATGATGTCTCCTTATTGTAATATATTAAACAAACTTTATCATTTATCCCACTTCCCTCTGGATAATCCAAGGATAGCTGCATACATTTATCAGATATAGAGAAATAGTTGTTATTGGGAAAAACTGAAGCTTGAACATTCATTAATGCTTTTAAGATGTGGGTTAACTATAGCTATCTCAGTATGCCCATCTCGGGATTCATCAGGTTCCTGTGCTTTTAGCTTCTTGACATCCACTATGCCTAGATCCATCTGCTATTTTCCAAGACAGCACTTCTCTGACTCCCAGCATTTTCTCATTGAGGCCAATCTTTCATATTCTCTAATGTCCAGGATCTCCCATCACCCATACACAGAGGCAACACCTTCAGGAAATGTATTACTGGGCACAAATTTCCCTTATTATCATCAGCTTACTCTATTAACCAAACGTCTGCATGTGTAGAAGACAGGCTGAGAGACTAATTAAAAGATTAGAAATTAAGTTAAGAAATCTGGAAAGAAAGCAGCTCAATGCATTTGTTCTTTTCTCCTTCTTTCTCGGAATGTACCAGAGGTGGCTGAACTGGGTCAAATAGAAAGGGTTAACACTAGCACTTCATTCCAGGTTGAAATCTTTTACTGGGTAAATTTAATAGCTCTGTATTAGCTATTACTAATAATAATTTAATAATCACTAAAATATTTAGCAGCACACAGATAGGTCTTTCCTAGTGTGAAATGCAAGGGGTTATTATTTTTGAACTGTGTGTTGAAGAAGACTCTTAAGAGTCCCTTGGACTGCAAGGAGATCCAACCAATCCATCCTAAATGAGATGAGTCCTGAAATGTTCATTGGAAGGACTGATGTTGAAGCTGAAACTCCAAAACTTTGGCTACCTGATGCAAAGAGCTGACTCATTTGAAAAGACCTTGATGCTAGGAAAGATTGAAGGCAGGAAGAAAAGGGGATGACAGAGGATGAGAAGGTTGGATCCAATCACCGACTTAATGGAGATGAGTGAGTAGACTCCGGGAGTTGGTGATGGACAGGGAGGCCTGGCATGCTGTGGGTCCATGGGGTCACAAAGAGTCAGACATGACCAAGTGACTGAACTGAACTGATTATTCCACTTCAGCTATAGATAGGCTTTCCATTCGATCTTGAAAGTGTAGGTCGCATGCTAAATATCAATTCTAATAACTCAATTACAAGTGAAAACATAGGAAGAAGGACTTTTGGAAAACAATAATATAGGTCTTAGCCTAAACTCCTCTTAGGGGCTTAGCATGGTGTTTCTTTGCACTGCTCTTAGCAGGGAGGATTCAAAATTATCCTCCTGCATTCTGGATTTAGTCCTTTCTGCCTTGATTGCTCAAGTATATTATTTGCTTGCACTAGACACATGGAAAAGGCCTGGACACTGTCCACATGTGAACAGTGGACAGGATGGGTTCTATCCACCAAACTTGATAGTATCCCTAAAATATATAGGAGTCTCCATCCTCAAAATGTTCAAATGAGATAACTGAATAAACAAAACTCTCAGATATGTGATCAAATACTCACATTTGGCATCATGTACACTAACTTTAAATCGGTGAACAACTGCTGTGGGTTGAACAGTGTCTCCCCAAAATTCATATCTGCCCAGAAACCCCAGAATGTGATCTTATTTGGAAACAGGGTCTTTGTAGATATAACTGGTTAAGATGAAGGCAAACTGGATTAGGTTGGGCCTTAAATTCAATGACAGGTGTCTTTACAAGAAGAGGAAAAAATACACAGAGATTCAGAGGAGAATACCAAGTGAAAACAGAGGCAGAGATTGAAATGACATGTCTACAAGCCAACAAATGTCAAAGACTGCTTGTAATCACCAGAAGCTAGGAAAGAGACAAGGAAATATCTCTGTCTAGAACCTGTGGAGAGAGCATGACCCTGCGAACACCTTGATTTCAGACTTTTAGCCTTGAGAACTGTGAGATAATAAATTCCTATTGCTTTAACCCATCCAGTTGGTAGGAATTTGTTATGGCAAGCCTAGGAAATGAATACAGCAGCCAACACACAAGCTTCCATAGAACTCAGGCTGACTTAGGGAGGATGTTATTCCTTGAGAATGGAGTTTGAAAGACAAAAACTATAGACTAAGCCCACATCAGATATACAAATAGCAGTCTCCTCTTTAGGATGGGAAAAGTATAAAAATCATATTGACTGAAAAATATGCACAACCTAAAAGTTGACAGTTACATTTTATTTGGCAGACATTCTTAGGACTTCAAGCCCAGAAGACAGCATCTCAAATAACTGTTACCAGGAGGCAAAGAGGAAGGCAGGATATACAGCAGTTTTTGCAAGGATACCAGGAAGTTAGAACAGAAAATTACTATTAATAAAAGAAAACTAAACTATCTCAAGTTAAGGAATTTAGTTTTTTCTATCTATGGAAAGAAGCATGAGTTTTAGTTCACTGAAATCATTGCTTGGAGATGCACTTCAGCTATCTGGGGCCAGTATCCTGTGTTTTCATGCAAAGATGGGCACAATAAAGGACAGAGATGGTATGGACCTGACAGAAGAAGAAGATATTAAGAAAAGGTGGCAAGAATACACAGAAGAACTATACAAAAAAGACCTTCATGACCCAGATAACCAAGATTGTGTGATCACTCACCTAGAGCCAGACATTCTGGAATGCAAAGTCAAGTGGGCATTAGGAAGTATCACTACAAACAAAGCTAGTGGAGGTGATGGAATTCCAGTAGAGCTATTTCAAGTCCTAAAAGATGATGCTGTGAAAGTGCTGCACTCAATATGACAGCAAATTTGGAAAACTCAGCAGTGGCCACAGGACTGGAAAAGGTCAGTTTTCATTCCAATCCCAAAGAAAGGCAATGCCAAAGAATGTTCAAACTACCACACAATTGCACTCATCTCACACACTAGCAGAGTAATGCTCAAAATTCTCCAAGCCAGGCTTCAACAGGACATGAAACATGAACTTCCAGACATTAAAGCTGGATTTAGAAAGGGGGCAGAGGAACCAGAGATTAAATTGCTAACATCTGTTGGATCATCAAAAAAGCAAGAGAGTTCCAGAAACACATCTACTTCTGCTTTATTGACAATGCCAAAGCCTTTGACTGTGTGGATCACAACAAACTGTGGAAAACTCTTCAAGAGATGGGAATACCAGACCACCTGACCTGCCTCCTGAGAAATCTGTATGCAGGTCAGGAAGCAGCAGTTAGAACTGGACATGGAACAACAGACTGGTTCCAAATTAGGAAAGGAGTACATCAAGGCTGTATGTTGTCACCCTGCTTATTTAATTTATATGCAGAGAACATCATCTGAAATGCCAGGCTGGATGAAGCACAAGCTGGAATCAAGATTGCCGGGAGAAATACCAATAACCTGACATATGCAGATGACACCATCTTTATGGCAGAAAGCAAAAAAGAACAAAGAACCTCTTGATGAAAGTAAAAGAGGAGAGTGAAAAAGTGGGCTTAAAGCTCAACATTCAGAAAACTAAGATCATGGCATCTGGTCCCATCACTTCATGGCAAATATATGGGGAAACAGTGGAAACAGTGAGAGACTTTATATTGGGGGGCTCCAAAATCACTGCAGATGGTGACTGCAGCCATGAAATTAAAAGATGCTTACTCCAAGAAAAATTATGACCAACCTAGACAGCATATTAAAAACCAGAGACATTATGTTGCCAATGAAAGCCTGTCTAGTCAAAGCTATGGTTTTTCCAGTAGTCGTGTATGGATTTGAGAGTTGGACTATTAAGAAAGCTGAACGCCAAAAAATTGCTGTTTTTGATCTGTGGTGTTGGAGAAGACTCTTGAGAGTCCCTTGGACTACAAGGAGATACAATCAATCCATCCTAAAGGAAATCAGTACAGAATATTCATTGGGAAGACTGATGCTGAAGCTGAAACTCCAATACTTTGGACACCTGATGCGAAGAACTGACTCATTTGAAAAGACCCTGATGCTGGAAAACATTAAAGGTAGGAGGAGAAAGGGAGAATGGGATGACAGAGGCTGAGACAGTAGGATGGCACAATCAACTCAATGGACATGAGTTTGAGCAAGCTCTGGCTGTTGGTGATGGACAGGGAAGTCTGGTGTGCTGCAGTCCATGGGGTTGCAGAGTCAGACAGGACTGAGCAACTGAACTGAACTGAAATGAACTGAAATCATTTCTTTGATATGCACTTCAGCTACCTGGGGTCATTATCCAGTGTTTTCACATCCTGAGTTTTCTTAGGCTGCACAGTCCAGTCAGGAGTGGCTGCATGCAGGCTGATGACTGCTAGATTGCAGGCATTCTTTGTTACCTTCCTGATTTCCCTTGGGGCTCACCTTTGAAGCAGTGGTTAAGTGGTGGCTAGATCCTTTGTTTACTGACACAGCAAGCAGTAATTTATTTCTCAATTCCTTTCTATTGGGAGAGGTTTCTAGGTACCTCTAAGAGTCATATTTGCCTCCACTTAATTCTTCCCCATTTCTCATTATTACTATTATTATTTGGTGAAGATTGTGCTACTAATTACTGTTTCAAATGATGCTATAAATTTTGATTTAGGGTCTTCAAGGTTTTGTTTTCAGCTTTAAGCAATAGTCTAAGATTGGGAAGCTATAATTTGGTGCTCAGATCAGGGAGAGTGGGTGGTTATTGTTATAAGTTGTAATTTCCTGGGAAATGCTGAGGAATGTTCCAGAAAGTCAGGAGTTAACCAGAGTGAAATAAATCGCAAGCAAAACAATCCCTTCCATAATAATGTGGAAAAACTTGAGGGAAATATACTTAGATGAATTTGCAACTTTGTTTACATATAAATGAGAGAGCATGAAATTGAGTGCTGCTGGCCAAAGGTTAAGAAATTTGTACCCAGTTTGTAACTTTAGTTGGCAGCAAACAGGAAACAATAAAGACAAAAATTCAATGTTTCAGATCCTCCCTGCATATCTGCGCAGGAAAGTTTACTCACTGACAAACAGCCCTCTTTCAGGGTTTTGCACACCCTTCTTCAGTACCCTGAGCACAGCCACAAGTTTTAAAAGTTATTTTAGCCACAGAAGATGTATGCAACTTGTTCTGGTGTTGGCTTCTCACAGAGTCAGAAAGAGGGAGAATTATGTTGTTTTTATTCATGCCAATCTTTTTTAATGCCAGAGTGCTGAATGAAGCTTTCAAAGGAAAAAAAGCAACAGAGGAAAAATAATCAATAGTAAAAGTTGACTAATGGCTAACAACTGTAAGTGTTAGGTGTACACAAAATATAGCTGCAGGAGGGGAAACAAGAGAGATTGAAGTGCTGATCAAGAGGCCTGCTCAGTTTAAGAAATGGGAAGTGAGACTTTAAAATGAGATGTCAAAGAAAGAGTGCATTCCTGTTTATTCTCTGCACTGACCTCTCACATTGCACGTCTTCACAGCCCTTGCGAAAAAACAGAGCTACAAATTCTTCCTAAATTTCTCTTGGAGGAGGAGGGAAAATATGAGCTGGTTTTATCATGCTTACCTAAAATGCAAGAATAGTGGAAAATGCATTTTCTTGATGCACATGGGCAGTAATTCAGGTTTGGATATGTGAAATGAAAGCATCTCCTGCCATATTAATAAATAAGAAATGTCACAGCCATTAGCAATTTCTGGTCTCCAAATGTGAATGAGGGCTCAAGGCGATCCAGGATGCTGCCACCACCACCCCACCCACCACCAACCCGCTCTCCCCCTGACCAGTCCACCCCCCCCACCAGTCCACCCACCCCCCAACAGTCCACCACCACCCCCCCCCCCGCCCCCCCAACCTCACCGTGATGATTTCTAAGGAGCTGGGGGAATGCAAGCAAGGTGAACAAGGAAACAGGATTAGCCCCTGATAGCTAAGGTGCATATGAGAAGAATGAATTCAGTGAGCCCAGAGGCTTGCATCTTCCATACATAGAATGCTAAATTCCTTGACACCTGATCTTGATGTTCAGACTCCCTGTTCCCTTTGTTGCAAACTTGTATGTATACAGCCTGACTTCCCCTCTTGCCTCCTTGGAGCAGTTTTCTCAAAGCTACTAAGATGCTCCGCTCCCAGGCTCACAGTCTGAAACATTCCCACCAAATAAAATAACTCTACTTTCAGGTTGTGACTCTATTTTTCAGTCGACACATACAACCTGGATCCTAATTATTTTCTTCCTTTCTCCAGGACTCCGTCCTCTCCCTTTGAGCTGTTATCCGCAGCTCTATGAACAGAGCTGGGAAGACACCACGTAATCCTGTACCTCTCTGTGAGAAAAGTTGAGTCAATGAAACAGCAGGACCTATATAAAAAACTCTTAAGAGCAACTCACTGGCATGTGTCAACTAAAACAATTGCACAACATGAGAGTTGCCAGTTAAGTTTTATTTGGGGCAAAATGAGGACTGCAGCCCAGGAGACAGCACCTCCGATAGCTCTGAGAGACTGCTCCAAAGAGGTAGAGGGGAAAGACAGTATATATGTGATTTTGGTAAAGGGGGTATACGTGCCATCGAGCACATATTTTCTGTAGAAAGTTTCTGCTGGTGTCATGATGCTTCTGCTAGTCATAAGAAACAATTGTCATCATGAGAAGATGTAAGAATTAGGCTCATAAAGTCAGCTCCTGAGAATATCTATCTAAAGATCTGGGCTGCCAGTTTCCAGAAGCACCGAGTGCCTCATTTCTGCTTTCCACCCTGAACTCCTTTAGTGGGTGTTGGAGGTCAGCAGCTTCAGTGGCACGTGGTTTAATCCTTGTAGAGGTAGATGGCAAGCACCCATGGCAAGTGCCAATTTGTGGTTGATACATGGCAAGTGTTGAGACTGTTAAAAAATAAACTAAGGCAGGAGACTTCCCTGGTGGTCCAGTAGTTAAGAATCCGCCTTGCGATGCAGGGGACGTGGGTTCGATCCCTGGTTAGGGAACTAAGATCTCATATGCCACGAGCAACTAATAAGCCTGCGCACCTCAACTACTGAGCCCGCACACCACAACTAGAGAGTCTGTATACGGCAACAAAGGATCCTGGGTGCTGTAGCCAAATAAATAAATAAAGTCAATTAAAAAAAAAAAAAGATAAACTAAGGCATATTTTTAAATGTCAAGAGTTTATTTCAGCAATGACTGACCCAAATCAGGCAGCACCAATCATGAAGTCATCAGGAGCACACCACCAAGGGGAGCCTGGGGGCTGGAGGTGGGGGAAAACTTTTATACAGAAAAGGCAGAAGGAAAGCAAAGAAAGCATTGACTGGCTATAGCTGAAAGCCCAGCTGGCTGATTGGTTGTCCTTGGGTTTTGCTTTCATAACCTTCAGATATTTACAGGTTTAGATTTTAGTTTGCTTACCCAGATCACCACAGCATTAAAGACACATCAGTCTAATGGTCTCCTTGTTTAATTAATTTAGCAAGATTTAGTTATACATGAACTTCCCTGGTGGCTCAGACCTTAAAGCGTCTGCCTACAATGTGGGAGACCCAGGTTCAATCACTGGGTCGGGAAGATCTCCCGGAGAAGGAAATGGCAACCCACTCCAGTATTCTAGCCCGAAAAATCCCACGGACGGAGGAGCCTGTTAGACAACAGTCTATGGGGTCTCAAAGAGTTGGACACAACTGAACAACTTCACTTTCACTTTCACTTTAGTTATACATAAAAGGAAGTGAAAAAAAAACTAAGTGGATAAAGGACAGAATTTGGAAGGCAAAGACCTGGGATAAAACCCTGGCCTTGCTTCTCACCCTCACTCAGTGGCCTTGGACAAGCCCTTTACCTTCTAATTCTTTAGACTCTTCCCTTGAAAACAGGGAGTATAACCAACCTTACACACCAGTCATAAGAATTAGATGCAGGAGCACTTTCTATATTACATTTGCACTGTTATAAAATGTTTTTCTCATGGGGAGGGAGGCAATCCCAGCCTTCATTGAGGGAACAGCAAAGTTATCTCCACACTTCGTTCAAAGTTTTATTATCATTCTGAAGGTGTAAACAACAGAGAACACCAGATTTGTTTTTGCTTTGTTTGATGCCCACAGTTTATTTTTAAACTTTAATTGAATAAGTTGTCAACATTTTAACACTGGGCTATTTTATACACATATTCAGTTTCCTGTCATCTCTGGCAGCTAAAGGCCAACCTTCCCACACAGCAAGAATCACCAGCTCTAAGCAGGGACTGCCCTGTTTTAGACAGCACAGGTGCTCTCCGCTTGCACACAGTCCTGCAGTGTCTTGTTACCAGACGCACAGATCCTTGGGTGGGTGTCACCTTTCAGAAGTAAGAACTTCTCTTACACATGCTTACTTTGTTGAGTGTGGTAGGCTGGATAATGGTTCCCCAAAGATGTCCACATCCTAATTTCCAAAAACCCAACTACTTTACACGGCAAAAAGGGACTTTGCGGGTTTAATTTAGTTAAGAATCTTGAAATGGAACCGTTATACTAGATTATCCAAGTGGGCCAAATGTAATTGTAAAGGTCCCTCCTTATAACAGGGAGGCATTTAACTCTCTGTAATGACCCTAAGGCCCAGGTATACAAAGATACACATATCAAGAAAGATATTCTAGGGCTTGGAGGTTCTCTCTCTGAAGCTGGCCAAAGGCCAGTCCTTTCTTTGGAATGTGCAAAGTTTGAGACCCCAGCCCCTTTACTGTACAGGGCAGTACCTGGCCCTTCACCCAAGTTCTCTTATAGCAAAATGCTTCTCTTTGAGCATCTACATTAAGCTAAGCATTTAGATAATTGACACAGCAATAGTATTAATATGAATATGCCTAACATTTGGAGAAGCCAGTATGGGCTATAGACAGATTTAAAGAAAAACTAATCCAGCCTATATCCATTACATACATTTTTATATTTTTGTGCTAATTGGATAACTAATCTCTCCCCTCCATTAACTGTTACTTACCCCTTATGATAAATTCACTCAGTCGTGTCTGACTCCTTGCTACCACATGGCTGTAGACTGCCAGACTCCTTAGTCCATGGGGATTCTCCAGGCAAGAATATTGGAGTTGGTTGCCATGCCCTCTGCCAGGGGATCTTCCCAATCCAGGGATTGAACCCAGGTCTCCCACGTTGCAGGCGAATTCTTTATAGTCTGAGTCACTAGGGAAGCCCTATGATGAATTAGTACCAAAAAACCACTAGACCACTCAGGTAAGACCTAACCCTTACGATTATACAGTGGAAGTGACAAATAGATTCAAGGAATTAGATCTGATAGACAGGTGCCTGATGAACTATGGACAGAAGTTCATGACTTTTTACCAGAGACAAGGATCAAGACCATCCCCAAGAAAAAGAAATGCAAAAAATAAAAATGGCTCTCTGAGGAGGCCTTACAAATAACTGTGAAAAGAAAAGAAGTAAAAGGCACAGGAGAAAAGGAAAGACATACCCATTTAAATGCAGACTTCCAAAGAACAGCAAGGAGAGATAAGAACTCATTACTCAAGGATCAGTGCAAAGAAATAGAGGAAAGCAATAGAATGGGAAAGACTAGAGATCTCTTTAAGAAAACTAGAGATACCAAGGGAATATTTTATGCAAAGATGGACTCAATAAAGGACACAAATTGTATGGAAATGGCAACCCACTCCAGCACTCTTGTCTGGAAAATCCCATGGATGGAGGAGCCTGGTAGGCTATAGTCCATGGGGTCGCAAAGAGTCAGGCATGATTGAGTGACTTCACTTTCACTTTCACTTTTCACTCTCAAGCATTGGAGAAGGAAATGGCAAGCCACTCCAGTATTCTTGCCTGGAGAATCCCAGGGCCAGAGGAGCCTGGTGGGCTGCTGTCTATGGGGTCACACAGGGTCGGACATGATGGAAGCGACTTAGCAGCAGCAGCAGCAACAGAAGCAGAAGATATTAAGAAAAGGTGGCAAGAATACAGAGAAGAACTGTACAAAAAAGATATTTACGACCCACGAATCACAATGGTATGATCACTCATCTAGAGCCAAACATTCTAGAATGCAAAGTCAAGTGGGCCTTAGGAAGCATCACTATGAACAAAGCTAGTAGAGGTGATGGGTCCAGTTGAGCTATTTCAAATCCTGAAAGATGATGCTGTGAAAGTGCTGCACTCAATATGCCAGCAAATGTGGAAAACTCAGCAGTGGCCACAGGAATGGAAAAGGTCAGTTTTCATTTCAATCCCAAAGAAAGGCAATGCCAAAGAATGTTCAAACTACCGCACAATTGTACTCATCTCACATGCTAGTAAAGTAATGCTCATAATTCTCCAAGCCAGGCTTCAACAGTATGTGAACCATGAACTTCCAGATACTCAAGCTGGTTTTAGAAAAGGCAGAGGAACCAGAGATCAAATTGCCAACATCCATTGGATTATCAAAAAAGCAAGAGTTCCAGAAAAACACCTATTTCTGCTTTATTGACTATGCCAAAGCCTTTGACTGTATGGATCACAACAAACTGTGGAAGATTATTCAAGAGGTGGGAATACCAGACCACCTGACCTGCCTCTTGAAAAATCTGTATGCAGGTCAGGAACCAACAATTAGAATTGGACATGGAACAACAGACTGGTTCCAAATGGGGAAAAGAGTGCATCAAGGCTGTATATTTTCACCCTGTTTATTTAACTTATATGCAGAGTACATCATGAGAAACGCTGGGCTGGAAGAAGCACAAGCTGGAATTAAGATTGTCGGGAGAAATATCAATAACCTCAGATATGCAGATGACACCACCTTTATGGCAGAAAGCAAAGAACTAAAGAGCCTCTTGATGAAAGAGGAGAGTGAAAAAGTTGGCTTAAAACCCAACATTCAGAAAACTAAGATCATGGCATCTGGTCCCATCACTTCATGGCAAATAGGGAAACTGTGGAAACAGTGAGAGACTTTATTTTGGGGGGCTCCAAAATCACTACAGATGGTGACTGCAACCATGAAATTAAAAGATGCTTATGCCTTGGAAGAAAAATTATGACCAACCTAAATAGCATATTAAAAAACAGAGAGATTACTTTGTCAACAAAGGTCCGTCTAGTCAAGGCTATGGTTTTTCCAGTAGTCATGTATGGATTTCTAGAGTTGGACTATAAAGAAATCTAAGCACTGAAGAACTGATGTTTTTGAAGAAGACTCCTGTGTTAAAGAAGACACTTGAAAGTCCCTTGGACTGCAAGGAGATCCAACCAGTCCATCCTAAAGAAAATCAGTGCTGAATATTCATTGGAAGGACTGATGCTGAAGCTGAAACTCCAATACTTTGGCCAGCTGATGCAAAGAACTAACTCTTTGGAAAAGACCCTGATGCTGGGAAAGATTGAGGGTGGGAGAAGGGGACGACAGAGGATGAGATTGTTAGATGGCATCACCCACTCAACGGACATGAGTTTGGATAAACTCTGGGAATTGGTGATGGAGTGGAGGGAGGCAGTCCATTGGTTCGCAAACTCTGGTATGCAAAGAATTGGACACGACTGAGCTTCTGAACTGAACTGATTTAGAAGTAGCTGGTACAATTCATGTTGATGTATGGCAGAAACCAATACAACATTGAAAAGCAATTATCCTGCAATTAAAATAAATTTTAAAAAATGGAAGTTAGCTGATAACTAGATAAATCTAGTTTTTCTGGCACTACATCCTAGGGAGATTTTAATTCAACCTTCTAATACATCTGATCATCAATATCAGTGTTATCATATGACTGACCTGTTTACATAAAGTCATAGAATTTTACCAATAATGCCAGTGTTACATCATAATTAAGTGTGGTCATGATATGATACTATTTCCTTACAG
The DNA here is from genome assembly GCF_003369695.1 of Bos indicus x Bos taurus. NCBI lineage: Eukaryota > Metazoa > Chordata > Mammalia > Artiodactyla > Bovidae > Bos > Bos indicus x Bos taurus. The sequence goes on along the minus strand of NC_040086.1, from coordinate 16,288,759 downwards.
AACAAATTGGTAAGAATTACAGAGGTTATCACCATGCCTTATCAAAAAAGAATTGGCCCTTGTCCACATACCAGACAACTGTTATAAACAGGTATTTTACAGTTAGCCACAACTAGATTATTTCCGGGTTCCAAGTCAAATGGAAACAAAACTAGTCATCCTGTGTCAGTTTATACATTTACACTGAGACTGCTTTCCATTATGTGCTACTGCATAGCAGGGTCAACCGCCTTCTGAAGACATGGATAACTGTTCCTATACTGTCTCTGCCAACTGCATGATAGGGTATGTCTTATTTTGATGTATTCTTGGGGTTAGTGAACAGGAGCAAAAATCATTGACAAATAAGGGAGAATGAACTGAGGGACAGGAGAGTGAAGAGGGGAATAGCAGACAACACAAGGGGGTACGGCAGGCACTATGGCCTGACAGGACAGTCAAACTTAGGTGGTATAGGCAGGAGGACACCTGAGACATGTGTGTATTTTACCTCCACGGCCAAGGATATGAGGGAGGAAGGAGAACAAAACAACCTCCACTTGTGAAGCAGCAAGTTCCTGTGCATAAGGTGATTCTAAAAGAACATGGACAGCATTATGCACAGCAGTAAATTTTAAAAGAAAACAAGAAACAAGTTAATGTTCCAACAATGAGAGAATGAATACATTTCCTAAATTACACAAAATTAAATTCAAATTACTTAATTACAATTAAACAAATTATTTGATAAAACAAAATTTGCAAAAATAAATCAAGTGGAAAAAGCAGGAGATAGAAGAATGCACATGACCTTACTGATCAAATACATAGTTTAGAGAGGCAGGCATATGTTACAAAATTATTTGTAAATGCTTTGTAATGCTGAATAAATTTAAAATAATTAATTCTGGAGACAAAGAGGAAGGAATTGGATCAGGGACACGTATACCAGGGTGGGGTAGGAGGGAATGTCAAATCATCAGCAATCTTTTCTTTTTTAAACTATGTGGTAGATACAGAAGTGTGTGTTCATAACTCTCTATACTTTTTTTGAATCTCTGAAATAAATCTTAATCATAAAAGGTAAAATTTTGTAACATTTTTAACATCTACAGGGTTCAGTTCAGTTCAGTTGCTCAGTCGTGTCCGACTCTTTGTGACCCCATGAATCGCAGCACCAGGCCACCCTGTCCATCACCAACTCCCAGAGTTCACTCAGACTCACGTCCATCGAGTCAGTGATGCCATCCAGCCATCTCATCCTTGGTCCTCCCCTTCTCCTCCTGCCCCCAATCCCTCCCAGCATCAGAGTCTTTTCCAATGAGTCAACCCTTCACATGAGGTGGCCAAAGTACTGGAGTTTCAGCTTTAGCATCATTCCTTCCAAAGAAATCCCAGGGCTGATCTCCTTTAGAATGGACTGGTTGGATCTCCTTGCAGTCCAAGGGCCTCTCAAGAGTCTTCTCCAACACCACAGTTCAAAAGCATCAATTCTTCGGCGCTCAGCCTTCTTCACAGTCCAACTCTCACATCCATACATGACCACAGGAAAAACCATAGCCTTGACTAGACTAACCTTTGTTGGCAAAGTAATGTCTCTGCTTTTGAATATGCTATCTAGGTTGGTCATAACTTTCCTTCCAAAGAGTGAGCATCTTTTAATTTCATGGCTGCAGTCACCATCTGCAGTGATTTTGGAGCCCAGAAAAATAAAGTTTGACACTGTTTCCACTGTTTCCCCATCTATTTCCCATGAAGTGATGGGACCGGATGCCATGATCTTCTTTCATATAAATCATTTCATTTGGTGTGTAGGATAAAACTGAGATAGTGAAAGTAACTGTTACCAATATTTCATCTTATAAATGAAGAAAACAAGGCTCAATAAATATGCCACAACTAGTAAATAGAAGAGAGACCGGGCTAGAACTAAGATCTTTGAGGTCCAAATCACCACAGTTCTTTAATGCGGTAATATTTGGTCAGTGAGACTGCTGTCTGAACAGAGTCAAGGCTACAACTATTCCAGTTATCCCAGTTTATCCTTTTCTCACTCTTGTGTTAAATCAAATGGCGCTAAATCAAACTGCAACCAAAAAGTACTTATTGAGGTACTTCTGCTTATGCCCAAGGTTATAAAAGGTCTTTCCACCAGGTTTTCTGAAACTTCAGATATTATCGGTTCCTTTCCATCATCATAAAAATCAAAGTAGAAATTAGTTCTTATTCAGAATCACAGAATCATTTCCCCCCACCCTAAGTGGGGGTGGGGGTGGGGGGACTCTTTAGCTACTCAACTGAAAAGCAGTACCAACGTCAGAAAACCTGGGCAATCAGAAAGCTAGATTTTATGTTTCACTTTGGCACTGGATTTATGTTCATTAGATCACATTATACATCTGAGTCTTACTTTACCCAATTGGAACAGAAATAGACAGTTGGCAATTTTGAAACACTCAAAAGACATTGCATGATCACAGAGCACTATTAATGTATCTTGCATAGCTTGCTGCTGCATTGTGGCTTAAAGTGCAACTATTTGGTTTGCTGATCACAGAAGTGTACTATAAAGAGTTAATTTGCACTATCATTTAATAAACCTTTTCAAATATCTCATGTTATAGTTCCATAATGATTAGTCAGTTATCAGGTAAGGCAGTATAGTGTGGTAATTAATAGTATGGGCTATACTGTGCTTAGTTCCTGATCTATAAAATGAGAGTAATACTAACTCCTTCTTAGAATTGGCATAGTTCTGGTTGGGCCCAATAAAATTGGCTGTTTGCATTATTACACATAATCATCACACTAATTCATACTCTTAAGGGAGCACTGACTGTATTTTGAGAGTGGTAATTATGAATTTTGTTCCCTGTACCATTTTCTAGAAAATTGTCACTCCCCACCCCATCAGCATGACAGCAGCAAGCCTGCCATGTTTCTATAATGTGTCTGTGCCCTTTGCCACAGATAATTGGTTCAAGGGTTAACATTGTGATCCAAGCTGATTTGACTATTTATTCCTGAAAATTATGGAACTTGAAGGGAGAGAGAGAGGAGAAAAAGAAGAAAGTAGGACAAGAGAAGAAAAATGAAAGGGTAAAAAGCAAAGAGGCTAGTTTTCAGTTTCTGTACCTGTAACTGTAAGGCTAAGATTATCTTGGTGCCCATGCTTCCTGCTCTGGGACTAGATGCTGGAGAGGGAGAAAAACAAGGCAAAGAGCCAGAAAGAAGCAAGGGAGAGAGAGATGGATAATGGAAGTGGCTTTCAGGTCCCCCTTTCCAGGTTATTCCTGAGAGGTGGATGCCTTTGTCTTTGGATATTGTCTTTGGATGTTGCAGGGCATCCAAGTATCGTCCTTTTGTACTTAGCTTAGCCAAATTTTGATCATGTAACTTGCATCCAAAAAATGTCTTACTACCCATTTTCCATGCTGCTCTTCAATTTCTTTAATGGGAATATAGTCTATCCCCTAAGTCAACCCCCACACATCCTCCTAAATCCTCCTGTCAGGGATTAACTAATTCCTGGCCTCCTACCACTCAAGGACAGATTCCTGCCCTCTAACTCCTACGCCTACTATTCTCTGTATCAATCCTTCCTTCTGATCCCCCTGACATCAGGTCATGGCAACTGCTGGCAAGAATAAATTAGAAAAGGATGAAGCCACAAATCTCAAAAGGTAGAGAAAACTAGCTGAGAACAATCATCTCTCAGCGAATATTTGTCAATTCACAATGAAGGTTGGAGCATGTGGGAATCAATCCAGACTAAGCTCTTAATCTGGGCCAATATGGCAAGGCACTGGGAAGAGAAAAAGATCAAGTCTAGTAGGTAAGCATTCAGAGAGGTAAACGGGGAGAGAGAGAAAGAGAGAGAGAGAGAGAAAGCAGAATGGCCTCAGAGGCAGAGTAAGAGACTGCACTGATGACTGCTCTCCTCCCCCTCTCAGAGATTCCCCTGCAGGTCTCTGACTTCTTCTAGCTGGAATGCACACTGTGGGCCTCAGGTTGCCTTCAGCCTGCAAGTAACATACATACAGGGCAGACAATAACCAGCCTTCTAGTCAAGGCTGGGCATACTGCACTCACAGACTATTTCTCAGCTGACATTTTCAGATACATAAATTTTTGGACATCAAAATCCTCACTGTTTAACTAAAGCCAATTCAAACAACTGGTTGTATGCTTCCTAGACCAGGCACTGGCTAGGACTTGAGGATACAAAAACAAATCAGACAATCTCTGGAAATATGTAAAGGGCATAGAGTCACTCCAGCCTGGTTTGGTTAGCTCCATCCACCTTCTAACTGTCATACTGACTAACTGTCATGCCTGAGACTATTGCAGAAACCAGTACTCAAGAAACCAAGCGCCACACTCAGAGAGTTGGAGAACTCAGGTTTATTACGCCAGCGGGCCCAGAGGCATTAACACTCCAAGCTCTGAGCCCTGAACAAAGAGGTTACAGAGTCTTTATACATGGATAGGCATGATTAAGTGGGTTTGTGGGTTTGCAGGGGCTGGGACAATTGCAAAGAACTGCAGCAGGATAAGCTCCAGTTCCTACTATTGAGAGTTCCCACTTTCTGAGACCTACGTGACCTAGACTTTGCGAGGACCAAGCTGAGTTACAGAGGCAGAAGGAGAAGGAGGTAAAATTTTAACTTTTCCTCTTCATTCCCCAACTTGATGCTTCTATCCCTCGTTGTAGAAAGCATCATCTCATGTTTTGGTAGGACATTCAGAGCTCCGCATTGTCTAGGAGGCTGTAACTTTACAGATTCAATCCAAGAGGTTATGAACTGGGTAACTGCATTGAGGATACAAGGGCCAAACAAAAGCACCACATAGAACATGAAGAGAGGACCAGCTAAAGGGAGAAGCCACGATGCCCAGCTCCAGATATTGTTCCAGTTACCCCAGGCACTTTCTAGTTCCTCTCTCCTTTTTATGATTCATTCCCTCAGCTGTTGAGCCATGTCCCTGACTATTTCTGATTGGTTTACATAAAAGTAACATTCTTCATTTATGAAGAGGCAGAGTCCTCTCTTTCCAGCTATCAGTAGGTCCAGCCCTCTCCTATTCTGTAAAACCACCTCAGCCAGGGAGTCTAGTTGGTCCTGTAAGGCCACTAAAGATTTGGCACTCTCTCAATGTCATCTGTGAAGTCTCTCGAGAGCATATGGTAAAAGGTGGTTGATGAAACAATTCCTTCTATTCCCATACCTATCTCAGCCATAATTCACAGACCAGCTAGTAGAGGTATAAACTGGATGACTCTTTTTGACCACATATGTGTTGTCAGAGGTACAGTAAGAGTCTGGCTGTTGGGGACAATATTCATCCGGCGAGTGAGGAAAGCTAAGGAGCAGATACCCATCCAGTTGACTGGTAGACATAAGTAAGCATCTGTCCCACAAACAAAGAAAAGGCCTTGAAGGGGGTGGCCCCATACTGTGTTTGTGGGAGGATGAGTGGGCCACTCACCTTCTAAAGTTTGATTACATTCGTTCCTGGCTAAATTGCCTAAGGTTCAGTTCCTCCATCATTTGTAAAGCATTCTGGAGGCTTTTGAGTTAACTCAATTATCCTTAAGACTGGCCCTTGTAAGGGTGGCTCTATAGGAGTTCCCATGGCTGTTGCATTATTTTGGTGCTGGTGTAACTAAGTACTGTGGAGCTCCTAAGCATAAGCAGAGCCAGCAATCCCTGGCCAGCTGGGGGTGGTGTCATTAAGAAGGCGATGAGTTGAGTTGAGAACCTGGTGCAGACGGGGGCCTATGGGGGGTTAACTCTGTAACCTGGGTCATCCCGCCAACAGGCAGAGCCTGATTTTTTAGGGCAAAGTTGGTCCATGATTTCACTTGTCTGCATTACTGTCCCTGTCAGGTAGGCTTTCCATGTATTTGGCAGACAGACACCTGTTCTGGGTTGTAACCCCTGCATGGCATTTGGGGTAGACGGAGGCACAGGGGCATGATGGCAATGCCATGGTGTTGGGATGCCACTTGGGGTTGGATCCTCTTGTGGGGGAATGGTAACAGCAGTGGGGGGAGTGACTGGAAAACATTTGTGGCACCCAGGCCCCTGGACATACATCACATGGCTACGAAGGCAGTAGGTGGCTGGCCTAGAGGACTGGCTATCTACACACTGTTCTAGCTGATGGTTAAGTAAGCGATTTTAAGGGTTGACTGTAATGTTGACAGGTGCTTGATGGATAAGGAACAGCACCATCTGTTACAGCAAGGGCACCAAAAGGCTGCAAAGCAGCCTGCACATAACAGATAAATGAACACTTGCAAAAGGTTTTCTCCCCATCTTTGGGTTGTCACGGCTATAGCAACTGAGCCTATCATGAAGGGGGGTCAGTTATACTGTGGATTAATTTAGTTAATAGGGAGAACTGATCATAAGAGACATCTAAGAATGAGGCTTCCCACTACAGTGAGATAACACAGCTAACCGCAGCTTCTGACGCAAATCCCAGTCCTAAGGTGTGATTGAAGCTAGTCCTATAGTGAAAAGCACAGCAATAATACCAATCAGGGATAGAGTCCAGGGTTGACAATGAAAATCCATTGGTATTTTAATAGCCAGATCTTCAAGCTTCCGCCGTGCATTGACCAGCCAGCTGCTGGAGTGTGGCTGGAGCAAGGCTGAAGAATCCTTATGCTTCTGCTGTGCATGGACTAGTCAGCTTCCAGAGTGACTCAAGCAGGTTTCAGCCTCTTTCGTGGGTGAAGGCCATTGTTTTTGGAACCAGATCTTAAGAAGATTTTGGGGGTCCCTGTTTTCCAGGTATCCTCATTACAGGAAGCCACTGCCTTCTTGACTCTGGTGTGGTGGGTCACACCAAGGGATGATGCCTGTAACTTTAACAGCAGTGGTTGCCAGGACAACCATGTGAGGGTCTGTCCAAACTGGCTGAAGTGGTTCTTTTTTCTAATCTTTAACCCATACCTCATCTCCTGGCTGATAGGGATGAACCCAATTGCCCAAAGGAATGGGTGATCTTTCTAAGGTTTCTCAGGCGATATGGTGGAAGACTTTTCCCAGGGCCTGGAGGTGTCAGGACATCTCCAGATCAGCTAGTTGTTGGGGGTTTCCCTTGAATTTTCCTATCACTGGGGGCATTCCCCCATATAGGATCTCAAAGAGGGAATAGCCTGAGGACCTTGGGGTGCGTCAGGCTCAGAGTAAGGCTAGGGGTAATATGTCAACCCAAGATAACTGGGTCTCCTGGCAGAGTTTAGCTAATGTAGTCTTGAGGGTCCAATTCATGCATTCAACTTTCCCTGAGCTCTCTGGCCTGTAAGCAGTGTGAAGCTTCTGTTTGATTCCCAGTGTCCTGGATAAAGTTTGGATTATCTCAGACACAAAAGTTGGCCCATTGACAGACCCTACGGAGAGAGGCAGCCCATATCTCGGGATTATGTCTCTTAGTAAGGCCTTGGCCACTTCTTGTGCCCGTTCAGTGCATGTGGGGAAGGCTTCAGCCCATCTCGAATGGGTGCAGATACCACAAGTAAATACTTATAGTCCCTGTAGAGCTTGACTTCAGTAAAGTCCACTTCTGGATCTTCAAAGGACAGTGTCCCAACTGTCTGCACCCCTGGCTTGGGTCTTGGTCATTGGCTGGCATTGTTTTGCCCACAAGCCACACACTAGCACTTATCTGGGCACACGGGGTTGGGAGTTAGGAATGAAACAGTAGTGGCTCAGTCAACTCTCCAGCTCAGTTTTTCCTAAATGAGTTGTTTCATGATGTTGCTTTACCAGCTGGATTGCTAAATTGCTGAGGACAGAGTCTTTGGTCTGGAAGCTTCCACCAGCCCTCCTTTTCTTTTATTCCTCCCTCATTTAGAGCCCATTGATCTTCCTTGGTGTATCTCAGGGACAGAGGCAATTCTTGTGCCAAGAGGACCTTAAAGATTGACTTGGGGCCCACTGTGGGGATTGGTTGGGTTGCCACCTCCTTGGCTGCCTGGTCAGCCAACCTATTTCCTTTGCTGATTGGATCAGTTCCTTGCTGATGGCCTTTACAATGGATGACTGCCACTTGGGAAGGCTTCCAGACTGCTTCCAACATCTGAAGGATTTCTTTTTTGTTTTTAATCTCTTTTCCACCCCTGCATCCCCCGACCCCCGGCTGTCAATAGTCCTCTTTCTTTATAAATGGCTCCATGTACACATAAAGTAGCAAAGGCATACCTTGAATCAGTATAAATGTTGACTCGTTTCCCTTCGGCGTGCCTTAGCGCCTTGGCGAGTGCCCATAGCTCAGCCCGCTGTGCTGATCACCCTTGTGGCAAGGCCGCAGCCTTCACTCTCTTGTCAGTTGTTGCTATGGTATAGCCTGCTTTGCGCTGCCCATCTTGAATGAAACTGCTTCTGTCAGTGAACAGTTCCAGTTCTGGGTTCTGGAAGGGAATGTCCGTCAGCTCTGGCCTGCTCGAGTAAATTTCGTCTATGACCTCCTCACAGTTATGATGAGGGGTTCCTGCTTCTGTAGGTACAAAGGTGGTGGGGCTCAGTGTCCACACAGTCTCGAGTTGGACCCGTGGGTTTTCGCAAAGCAGTCCTTGATAGTGAGTCATCCTGGAGTTGGTCAGCCACTTATGCCCCTGGCTGTTCATCAGGGCAGTAACAGCATGGGGAACTTTTACATTTATATTTTGTCCTAGAGTAAGTTTATCTGCTTCTCTGACCAAAACCACAGTGGCACCTAATGCCCGGAAGCATGGCGGCCATCCTGCAGCCACTGGATCCAGTCGTTTGGACAGGTATGCGACCGGGCACTGCCATGGCCCAGTTGTTTATGTGAGGACCCCCAGTGCAGTGTGATTTTTCTCATGTACAAAGAGATTAAAGTCCTGAATCACATCTGGCAGCCCTAATGCTGGAGTGCTGGTCAAGAGTTTCTTTATCTCCTCGAAGACCTTTTCCTATTCAGGTCCCCACTCTACGGGGTCCTTATCAGACCCTGCTGTGGCTTTAAACAAAGGCTTGGCAATTTCAGAGAAACCCAGTATCCAGGTCCGGCAGAATTTGGCAGCCCCAAGGAACTCACAGACTTCTTACTTGGTGTTCAGCCAAGGTATTGAACAGATGGCTTGCTTCCTCTCATGTCCGAGCACCTGATCCCCTTTTGAGATGACAAACCCCAGGTATGTGACCTCCTATCTGCAGATCTGAGCCTTTTTCCATGACACTTTGTACCCTATGGTGGAGAGTAGAGCCAACGGGGCTTTGGTACCTCTCCAGCAGTCCCCTTGGGTGGGACTGGCTAGCAACAGGTAATCCACGTACTGGAGTAGGTGCAGTTTAAAGGTTCCCTGGGAAAGGCAGCAAGGTCCGCAGCCAGGGCTTCACCAAACAGGGTAGGTGAGTTTTTGAAGCCTTGTGGCAGTCGAGTCCAAATCAGCTGTGTCTTTCTCCCAGTGTGTGCATCTTGCCATTCAAAGGCAAACAAGAGCTGGCTGGTTGGTGACAGCCAGAGGCAGAAGAATGAATCCTTGAGATCAAAGCAGGTGAACCAGCTTGCCTGAGTGGGTAAGAGACTCAGGAGAATGTAAGGATTTGGGACCACTGGATGGATGGTGATCACTGCACTGTTGATGGGGCAGAGGTCTTGGATGGCACGGTAGTCGTTCCCTCCAGGTTTTTTGACTGGTAAGAGCAGAGTGTTTCAGGGAGACTGACATTCGATTAGGATCTCGGCATCTCGTAGGCCCTGGATGCAGTCCCAAATTCCCAGGTGTGTCTCCTGCGGTACTGGATATTTATTTTTGTCTAACAGGAGTGACTCCTGGTCTCAGGTCCACTACAATTGGGGCATGGTTTTTGGCCAAACCTGGGGGCCCCTTCTCTGCCCAGATATCAGGGAATTCTTTTAGCAGTCTGGGGGGACTTATTTGTTCCTTCCCTGAGGAATAGAGATGCCATTCATCTTCCCCGGGCACAGTCATGGCCATCATCAGAGCTGATTGCCTCCCCAAGGTGAGTCTCACTGGCTTTCTGGGGGCAAAGGTGATTTGCGTCCCCAGTTTTGTCAGTAAGTCTCTACCCAGCAGGGGAATGGGGCATTCCCAGCAAGCACAGAAATTTATGAGTCACCAGATTGTCCCCTAGCTGACATGAATGGGCCTTGCAAAATGAGAAGGCTGCCATGTCCCCTGACCCCAACAATAGTTGCTGTTTGGCCTGTGAGCGGAACCACGGGTGTAGTTATCACAGAGTGTTTAGCTCCAGGATCTACCATAAAAGTCATTGATTGGCCCCCTACTTTCATTGTGACCATGGCCTCCTGGGGGCCCAGGATCAGGGAGCCTGGTCTTCCCTATTCTGATTCTGCTCTAGCCAGGCCAACAAGGCTTTGGATAGCCGGCTCAGGCTGGTGTCTTTCTTTGTTGGGTTGACTGAACTTTTTTGACCCTTTAGCTGTCCCTCTGCGATGGGGGCACTCATTCCTCCAGGGTCTGGTCTGTTTGCAACGGGCACACTGGTTGTAGCATAGTGGTAGTCTCTTCTTAGTTTCTCCTTTCCATGAGCAAACAGTCTGTTTCACTATATCTGAGCTCCTCAATGCTGCTGCTAGCAGGGCTGCTTTCTGTTTCATTTTGGGGCTTCACGGTCTCGGTTCACAAAGACTTTATTCGCTACCTCCAGGAGCTGTATGGCATTCATCCCAGCTAAGCCTTCTGGCTTTTGGAGCTTTCACTGGATGTCTGCACAGGGTTGAGCCACAAAGGCAGCATTAATTATCCATTGATTTTCGGAGATCTCAGGGTCAAATGAGGTGTATGTCCAGAACGCTTCACACAGTCTTTCATAGAAATCGGTGGAGGTCTCATCTGCTTTTAGGATTATCATTGTAATTTTGGACATATTGGTGGGCTTTTTGGCTCCCACTCGAAGTCCATGTAGAAAGGCATCATGGTAGTGACCCAGGGTTTCTTGTCCTTCTCTGGTATTAAAATCCCAATTAGGTCTCGTCTCTGGCATCGCTTCTCATGCCCATCCTTCTACATCTAAGACCTCTGGGCGGTTGTCTTCAGAGCCATTTTTGGGCTTCTGTCGAGATGCGTCACTTTTCCTCAGTGGTGAAGAGCTAGCGATAGTTGTCCCATGTAGGCTGAGGGTGTGGAAAATGGACTCTAGGAGGTCAATCATAGCCTGCGGTTTATCAGAGTATGCTGGGCTATGGCGTTTCCGGTTTAGGAGATCAGTAGTGCTGAAGGGCTGGTAATAGAGGATGGAGCAACCAGGCTGGACTGAGCCATACTGCTTCACTTGTTGAGGACCTTGAGTTTCTCGCAGTGGCATCTGATGGACCACAGTCAGCTGGTTAGATTGTTTGGCCGAGCAGAGCCACTTCCCTACTGGCTCAGGGCTGGAATCTTGCTCATGAGGTGGTGTGGGGGACACGGAGGGATGTAGGCTGTCTGGCAATGGGTCTGATGCTGGCTATGCCAGCGTCTGTGGAGTCAGAGGAACGTATGGCGGGGGCAGTAGTGGGTCTTCCACTGAATCTCCCTGGAATATAGTGTTCCCTTCTCCTTTTTTTTGAGTGGTTACGCCACAAATACCCTACCCTGTCCCTGTTCATTCATGCAAAATCTTGCCCATGGGGGCAGGGTCTGTGCTATTAGAAGCCAGGAGTCTATGTATGGAAACTGATGTGGATGTCCTGGAGTCCCATTGACAACCTCATGTACTGCTTGGACAGTGGGCAGGTTGAGAGTGCCCTCTGGCAGCCATCCAACATCAAAGGATGGCCAGTTGAGCTCAAATAAGTTACAAAGCGTCCTGGGGGGTCATCTTGACTCCATAATTTCCTACAAAGCCCTTCTTAAAGTTCTTTATCATGCAACCTAAAACTGTTGGCTTAGAGGAACTTCCCTGTGTTGACAAATGTAATCTACCTGGCAGGGTTTTGAGGAAAACCTAATCTCCTAGATGTCAGCTCAAGGAGTCAATCAACAGAAGAATAACCAGTAACCAATAATTTCTACCTCCCTGTGTATCCTGCTCTGAGTAGGTGGCACAATGACAAACAAGGGTGGGTGTCCCCTCAAAAAAAGAGACCATTCAGATGCCTGCTTGGCTGCATCCCCGGAGGGAACTTAGGTGACTCTTAGCATTGGCAGATCAGTATAAACCCCTGATCAGGATCTGCCTTGCAGGGAGGGACTGGTTCCCCCAGAAGCAAACACCATATGAGGTTACTACAGAAGCGCAAGCTAGGGGCCACTGGACTCCATAGCCGTGAAGGCCATAAGGCCACACCATTGAGCCTGAAGTGCAAGCAAATCAGGCCACACGCTTGTTCACATTCATTTTTTGTCCACCCGGCTGCTCTCCCAAGGGAGATTTAAGATGCCTCTTAGGCTTGGCAGGTCAGTATAAACCCCAGGCTCACAGGGCGGGATAAAATCCCCCAGAGACTGGCACCACCTTTCAGCCGTATGAGTTTGTCATGGAACCACAGGTTTTGAACCCTCTCAAGCCCTGTAGTCCAAGGACTGTGGAGCTCACTTTTACTTCATTCAATCAGCAATCATGCATACACAATCACTCAGAGTTTATCACAGTACCTCCCTTTTCTTGAGTCCCCAGGTCTCCCTATCTGATGCTCCCTTCTTGGGAGCTCCAAGGAGATGATCAGTCTCCTCTTCCACCTATAGGGGTAGGATTTCCTGACTGGGGACCAGCCCCAGGGCCTTACCTTATCCTGTGGCCATTCCTGGTGAGTTGGTCCGTCCCTCCAATGAGTCTGATCAGGGCTCAGCCATCCAGAGAGTTGGAACATCAGTCCAAAAGAGAACCCAGAATACTGTCAGGCGGCATGCCTCCTCATTCATCTTGGGGCTCCTCCACTCTGACCTGGCTGAGCCACCAGTCCAGCAGCTCAAGGGGCCAGTGTGTTTGGAATCTCAACGGGGCCTCCAGAAATGTTGCAAAAACCAGTATTCGAGAAACAAAGCACCACACTCGGAGAGTTGGAGAACTCAAGTTTATTGTGCTGCATAATATTATTTTTATGCTGCTTGACCAAGCCTAAGAGGAGTTAACACTCCAAGCTTGAGGCCCAAACAAAGGGGTTACAGAGTTTTATACACGGACAGGCATGATGAAGCAGGTTTGTTGGTTTGCAGGGGCTAGGGCAATTGCAAAGAGCAGGACAAGAGTGAGTGAGATAAGCTCTAGTTCTTAGTATTGTGAGTCCCCACTTTCTGAGACCTACATGATCTAGACTTTGTGAGGAACAAGATGAGTTACAGAGGCAGAAGGAGGAGGAGATAAATTTTTAATTTTTCTTCTTCAAGACAAGATGCTTAACTTCTGTATGAGCCTTATTGTTCTCTTCTGTAAAATTAAGGTGATACATTGACTTTCAGGATTACTATGTACATTAGAATAATGTATCTAAAATGTTTAGAATGTGGTAGATGCCCAATTAATAGTACTTATCATTAACATGTCTATTGGTAACCCTATAAACGCTCTGGAGGGAAAAAAAGATCAAACTGAGAACTTGCAGGTTGTTTTTATCAGCATCATCCACCATCCTTCCAGTTCAGTTCAAACATAGAAGTAAAGTACTTAGGTGTTTTTAGAAATTAATCTTTCTTCATTTTAGCCCATAAGCATTATAAGCCTAGTTCTTCTGATAGTAATCAGTATCCAGTAGTTATAATATGAGACATTTGCTACAGATGTTCCTTGTGTTCACAATGCAAGGTGCCTGAAATTTGAGTTTTAATGCCTAATAGAATTTAGCCTCGGAGAATCAGAAATTGGCTGGACCTAAAAAGCACTATTGCATTCAAATAGACTCACTGCTCTGCACTGCCTTGTCTTCCAATAAAATGAATTTTTTAAAAAAAACTCATTGTATACAGGAGATTAACCACACTCTGAAATCACCTTCAAGTTAGGTACATACAATACCTTTACTTTCTGATATCAATTGATCATAAAACCCCAGAAAATGTGATACAATCACGGATACTATGCTGATCAAGTCTCCTGAATATACACCATATAGTAGTATTCTCTGGTTAAAAGTTAATTTGGAGCAGTTTATATGGTAGAACATAACGGATTTCAGATTAGAAGTTAGGAGAAAAAGGACTTGATCCCAGATGAGCTCTTAACTCATACTGTGTTAGTAGACACATCTTTTTATGGTCCCAAATTCCCAACCCAGGGCCTCAGTTTCTAAATCTATGAAATAAAGGGATCAGACAGCAGAGATGAAAAATGGGTCTCACCAACTCTAATCAATCACCATTATTACTACAGTAACTGCATTAAGAGAAGACTGTGGACTTTCCAAGTTGGGGAATCATGCTTTCATTCAGTCTTAAAAAAAAAAAAAAGCATCCCACATTTTTCATTAGATATGATTTTTATAATTACATATACACACCAAAAACATTCAGAGAGACAGCAAGTTCAGTTTGACTAACTGTAGTTAATCCTTCAAGATACATATTTCTTCCTCTAAGAAGTTTTTTCTTTCTTTTTTGCTTCTTTTTTTTTCCTTCGCCCCTTCCTCTTCCTGCCTACTAGTGTTTTTCATCTCTCAGAGAAAGTTGGTCTCTTCTAGTTCTCTCCTAGCAAGTTCACTCAGATTCATCAAAGCATGTGCTCTGTCATTAATTAATCTGTGGCACACATTCAGATAAGGATTCTTTAAGAGCATGTTCTACATAACATTAATCTTGCTACCTGTCCCAGGGTACACCAGAGTATGAGAATGAGGATTAAGAGAAGGAACAGACAGGTGAGTATGTTACATAAATGAACAGATGAGTAAACACCTTCAGGGCCCTCATAGGTGGGAGATCATTATATTGAGTCCATTATATTGAACAGAAGGCTCTTTTCTGTCTCCTAGAATGCAAGTTGTACAATTAAGTAAAACATTCAGAAAAATTTAAAACACGAGTCTCTTTAAAGAAGGTAAAAATACACAATCCGGTTTCTTCACTTCTTCCAATTTACCAAAAAATATATGTACCTTTTGTTTCTGACATCTGGACCATATAAGTTGAATTGTTCCATAGTAAAGAGGATTGGATGGCAGTGACGGATGGCAAACCATATGAAAATAATGTATTTTCCATCTAAACATCAAGTCTCATTTAATTAAATTTTATTTCCAATATTCTTTCTTTTCTTCCATTTAATGTTCAGCAATTTCGATTTTCTCAAGTATTACTGCTTTTCCCAGCATACAATAAGTGAAGTCGCTCAGTCATGTCCGACTCTTTGCGACCCCATGGACTGTAGCCTACCAGGCTGCTCTGTCCACGGGATTTTCCAGGCGATAGTACTGGAGTGGATTGCCATTTCCTTCTCCAGCGGATCTTCCCAACCCAGGGATGGAACCCAGGTCTCCCACATTGTAGACAGACACTTTACCGTCTGAGCATAGATAGGCACTATTAATCAAAGATGACACACTCATTTAGAACGTTTAAATAACCTTAAACACCCTCTAGGTGGCACTCATCCTAACGCCAGAAAACTAATCCTGTGGTAGATGATCTTGTGTATCCTGCTCCTATGAACATGCTGGTTGGTTTTTAAACTGCCCAAATTTCTATTTTCTTTTCCCTAGTCAAAATCACATCAAAGAAGGAATAGTCAGGGGCCAAAACAGGCCAAGTTTCTTCCACATTTCCTCAGGCAAGGGTTTTTTTTTAATGCATCATTTGCTGAAATGAAGTGACTTCACTATTGACCTTTTGGGGGGGAATATGATTTCTGTGGCTTCAGTACAGCTTTAAAAAAGGGTCATAGATGTGTATGTAAAAGACCCCAAAGAAATTTCCACTGAAGCCTACCAGAGCTACATTAAAGTGAAGGCCAGCCAGGCAGCTATCTGGGGCACCAATCAATAAAAGGTATTAGAACATTGCTGAAATGTGATTAAATGGAGAGGCTTGCATTTACCAGAAGTCCTCTCAGGAAGACCATAAGAGTTATTAGGAAAGTGTTTCTGATAAGCCACATGGGATGGGACTTGAAACCTCCAGGTGGCACACCTCAGACACCTAAGGAATCAGCATTACCACTGAATTTTGCTGTGTTCAGTCAGCTGTACATTTTTGCTTCACTAAGTGTGATGTGAATGTCTGAGACCAGACCTGGCCACAGAGAAGAGAATAAGTGCCACTACCAGAGAATCTCCTTCTCCCCTTTCCCTCACATTCTCTACCTTCCTTCTAAATAAATAATGAATGACTTTTTGAAGAATATTACTTCCAAGGGGCAACATATTATTGACATACCTGGGACACTCATGTCCTACTCAGGGGAACATCCATAGACAAATAATTCTAAGCCTAAAAGCATTAGGAAAGTTTAAAAGGATAGGCCAGAAAACAGTATGCTTCAGGGTCTCAGGAAGTGATAAGAATGCTTCCCAGTGGCAGGTGTCAACTCCCAGGAATTTGGCTATTCAAGGGGTCAGAATTGATGCAGCAGTGGGTTCTAGACAGGGAAACATGTGGACAACCTCAGAACCTTTATTACTAAATTGTTTTCATGCTGTGATCTGGGATATAGCAAAGAGATCTATGCCCCAAGTGGGGCTGCCTTCTGATCTACGCATCTGAAAAGGTTGAAGATATCCTTCCAACAGCATATAGAGGTTAAGCAACTTGCACTCGGTTTAATCCATGGTATTTCCTGGCTGTTTGGTCCATGGCCTAAATGAGCAATACTCTACTTTGCTTATAGTAAAAAGATTAAGGAATATGACACAATAATTTTAAATAAAAGCATCTTCAACTGGGTGCTTTTTTCCTATCCAGTGAAAATTACTAAAGCCCAAGGAATATATGATCCTTTCATTTTTCTAGGAATTCTTAATTTTACCCCTGGACCCAGTTAACACAACAGGAAGCAAAGTATTCTGATCACATTAGCTAAACCCTCAAAAAATAAATAAATAAATAAAACTTTGCTGATAAAAGCTTTAATGTTATAACTTCATAATGTACTATTCCCACCCCCAAATTTTTCCCCTTAGCTGCCAGGAAGACCTGTACCAATTTAATTTTCAATTGCTGTAACAACATTAACTTACATTGTAACACATATATTTCTCCCCATCTATATAGTTTGTTACTGTTAGTAATTGTTTTCTTTCTGATTAAGAGTGTTACTATAAATGTGTCTTTTATTTGTAAACTTCTCAAATTCTTTATGGAAATAAGAACTATATCATAACTTATAAATAGAATAAGATCATATTTTGTCATTCATCACCATTAATATTTAATGTACACTCCCTTCTGAATTGCTCATTAAGAAATTATTAATATGCCAGATCATAAATTTAGACTATCCAGAGAGCCTTTAAAAAAATTTTTTATTCATTTATTTTAATTGGAGGATAATTACTTTACAATGCTGTGGTGGTTTTTACCTTATATCAACATGCATCAGCCATGGGTGCAAATGTGTCCCCCTATCCTGAACCTACACCTACCTTCCTCCCAACCCCATCCCTAGCCAGAGAGCTTTTTTAACCCTTTGTTTTACTGATATAATGAGCGATCCACATTTGACACTCTTTAACAGTGGAGATTCCTAAAATGCTCAAATGAGGCACAATTTCAAGTCTGAGACAGGTAAAGCATTAGTCATTCAGTTGTGTCTGACTCTGTGTGACTCTATGGACTATAGCCCACCAGGCTCCTTTGTCCATGGAATTCTCCAGGCAGGAATACTGAATGTGTAGCTATTCCCTTCTCTAGGGGATCTTCCCAAGCAAGGAATCAAATCTGTGTCTCCTGCAGGCAGATTCTTAACTGTTTGAGCACACCAAGGAAGCCCTTGAGATAGGTAACTTGCAGACAAATAAGGAATACCATATTTATAAAACAGTACAAGTCTTTAGTTATATTACTAAGATATGATTCAAAATAAAAAATCTAATAGATTTAAGAAAGATTTCTATTGCTGTGATTTATGTCAGAGAGTGTTCTGCCTATATTTTCCTCTAGGGGTTTTATAGTGTCTGGTCTCACATTTAGGTCTTTACTCCATTTTGAGATTATTTTTGTATATAATGTTAAGGAATGATCTAATTTCACTTTTTTTAAGCTATGTAGCTATCTAGTTTTCCCAGCACTATTTGTTGCAGAGACTGTCTTTCCAATGTGTACTCTTACCTCCTTTGTCATACATTAATTGACCACAGGTGCATGAGCTTGTTTCTGGGTTTTCTATTCTGTTCCATTGATTTGTATTTCTATTTTTGTGTCAGTACCATACTGTTTTCATTATTTCAGTTTTGTAGTATAGTCTGAAGTCAGGAAACAAGGCTTTATTTCTCCAGCTCTGTTTTGCTTTTTAAAGATTGCTTTGGCTATTCTGGGTCTTTTGTGTCTCTATACAAATTTAGAATTTTTTGTTCAAGTTCTTTTACAACTAAAATATTTTTCAATATGTCTCTGTGAATAATGGAAATAAAAACAAAAATATACAAATGGGACCAATTTAAACTCAAAAGCTTTTACACAGCAAAGGAAACAATAAACAAAATGAAAAGACAACCCACAGATTGGGAGAAAATATTTGCAAATGATGTGACCAATAAGGGATTCATCTCCAAAATTCACAAACAGCTATTGATACTTAACATCAACAAAACAAACAATCCAATTGAAAAATGGGCAGAAAACCTGGACATTTTTCCAAAGAAGACATACAGTGGTCAAGAGGCACATTAAAAGTCATTCAACACTGCTAATTGTTAGAGAAATGCAAATCAAAACCACAAAGAGATATCACCTCTCACCAGCTAGAATGGCCATCATCAAAAAATTCACAAATAATAAATGCTGGAGAGGGTGTGGAAAGAAGGGAACCCTCCTACACTGTTGTGGGAATGCAAATTTGTATAGCCACTATGAAGAACAGTATGGAAGTTTGTTAAAAAAAAAAAAAAAAAAAACAGAGCTACCCTATGACCCTAAAATCTCATTCCTGGGGATACATTTGGAGAAAATATGATCCAAAAAGATACACACACACACACCAGTGTCCACTGCAACAGCCAAGACATGGAAGCAACCTAAATGTCCATTGAAGAGGAATGGATACACATATACAAAGCAATATTATTCAGCCATTAAAAAGAATGAAATAATGCCATTTGCAGCAATATAGATGGACCTAAAGAGTGTCATAGTGAAGTAAATCAGAAAGAGGAGGAGAAATATTGTATGGCATCCTTTTATGTGGCATCTTAAAAGAAATGATACAAATGAATTTAACTTACCAAACAGAAATGAACTCGCAGACTTAGAGAACAAATGTATGGCTGCCAGGGAGAACAATGGGGGAAAGTGATAGAGAGTTTGGGATGGACACGTACACACTGCTATATTTAAAATGAATAACCAACAAGGACCTACTGTATAGCATGTTGGAATTCTGCTCAATGTTATGTGGCAGTGAGGATGGGAGAGGAGTTTGGAGGAGAATGGATACATGTGTATGTGTGACTGGGTTCCTTCACTGTTCACCTGAAACTATTACAACATTGTTAATTGGCTACACCCCAATAAAAAAATTAAAAGTTAAAAAAAGAAAGATTTATAAAAATTTCAGAATGGGATAACAGAGTTATAATAGACTAATATAAAAAACCTGAGATCTTTCCCTAAGGCATCACAAACATTTGGAAATTAATATCCCACAGGACAAACACAATTACTACTATGCATCATTCTCTGTTGTCATTTCCAGAGGAAAAAAATTGAATTGTTAAGATTCAAGGATGAAACTGATAATTTGCTTCATGTCCTGACACTGAATGAAGTCTTGACCAAGCATTAAGTCAGGTCCCAAGCTTTGTTCTGTGAAGCACTGTGGTTCAAAAAGATAGTAATAGAGGTAGGTACCCAGAAAAGGAATTCCATGATCAAATAAGTTTGGGAAATGCTCTATACCATGGTTTCATTCTTTGAGATGCAAAGTATGAAAGTTTTTGAGATATCTTGCAATCAAAAAGTTGTCACACTTTGCTTAACCTACCTTTTCAAAATCTTCTGGGGATAAGAGAAACTGTTTTCCTGGAACCCCTATAAACATTCTCCTCTCAAATCTGTGAAACTACTGTATCAAGTAGCCCACCCCATTTCCTGATTAAACTGAGTACAGAACACAAAAGAGTCTTTGCAGTTTTACTTCCCAGGTGGCACTAGTGGTAAATAACCCACCTGCCAATGCAAGAGACATAAGAGACAATCCCTGGGTTGGGAAGATCCCCTGGAGGAGGGCATGGCAACCCACTCCAGTATTCTTGTCCTCCCCATGGACAGAGGAGCCTGGCGGGCTACAGTCCATAGGGTTGCACAGAGTCAGACATGACTAAAGTGACTTAGCTTGCACATACCCTGTCTTTAGAGTCCTGCAAAGCAGGAGTCCTGCCAGCCCAAGAGAGAAGAAATGCCTGGAGAGTCCATGACTACACTAGCTTATCTTTCTGAATTAGTGAAATAGCAGGGAAACTACTATTATTCCAAATCACAGATGAGGAATCTGAGACTCAGAAGAGTCAAGGTCACACACCTAGAATATAACAGAGCTGTGTTTTACATCCAGGTCTGTTGGACCCTAAAAACCATTCTATCAATCTCTAGAAAAGAAAATACAGGAGAGTTTTAGAAAACTGTCTCAATGAGGGGGATGTACACATACATCCATATTTCTCAATGGCAATAAGAAGCTGTTACAAGTGCTATAAGTAGCAGGCACTATATATCCATCTGATTCTGGGGGAAGGAAAATCATATAAAAGCCAGGTGATTTCCCTCCTCAGTTCCTGGCTAACTAATCTACTTACAATTTATTGACTATACTCTTCTCTTTCAAAATTCACTTGCCTTTCTTTACAGGTGCCAATCTCTTTATAAGGGTAGTTCTCCCCACACTTTAGTTCCCAGGAAATTCATTCTTTCAAAAGCAGCTGAAATGTCAATTTTTCTTTGAAGGCTTGCCTAATGGCTGTCCTCCTACCTTTACCCCTCCATCCCTCCTCTGTGATCCCAAGCACACTGTACATGCCTCAACATTGCACAGCTCAGGCTGCAGAACCCCTGCTTGTTTACATACCTGTCTTCCACTTTATACCACAGCTGTGTCATATTTTTTCCTGTGTCCTAGCAGGGAAAATGGGGCTTGAAAAGCTGGAAAGCACTTTATAGATAGTCCTTGAACAAATGCATGTATCAATAATCAAATAGCCAGCATGGCTATGGTAAGTAACCTGGGAGCTTTTAGGGTTAAAAATGTACAAAACAGAAGCAAAATTGATCCTCATGTGAATAAACATTACAACCCAACTGAAGAGTCTTTGGGCCTAGAAATAAAAGCAATGGTCTCAGAGGACCTTGCTGAATCATCTAACTTCAGAGAAAACAAAACCCAACTTTAGGTCCCATCCCAGTTGCATATACCTGGGACTTATCACCTCCTGTCCAAAAACCTTCCACCCCCTACATCTGCCAGGGACTTATCACCACCTGCCCAAAACCACCCATCCCCTGTTCAACTACAAATGCCATCTCAACTAAAGAATACCCAAAACATCCCACCTGACTAACCTTTCCCTTATGGCTTCCACAAACCTTCTTTTAAATATGAAGTCTGCCTGATCCCTCTCGTGCTCAGCCTGGTTGTTAGGCCGACTGTCGCCCCTCCTTGCCTGAATAAAGGTAACCTACCTTCGTTGAGGCAGTCAATAGCCAGAACTATACTTTACACCAATGATACATTCAGTTAAAAGGAATGAACAAGTGTTACAAGCATCAACATGGGTAAATCTCAAAATGCTGAGCTAAAAAAGTACATTGTAAAATGATACATGATACTGTTCAGATGAATTTTTAAAACATAAAAAACAGTGTTCCCTATTATTTTTGTGTAGTAATGATAATTGATTAACAATATGCACAGGAATGGCAATCACTAATTCAAAGTAATGGTTACTTCCAGGGCAGAAAGAAGAATAGAACCAGTAAGAGCCACTCCTGATGATTTAACTCTACCTGATTGCATTAATTCTGAAAAAAAAATCTAAAACAAATATGGCAAAATAAACAGATCTGACCTGGTGGGTAGACAGAAATTGGTAATGTGTTTCTCTATAATATTATGCATGTTTGATGCATTTCATAATAAAATATTTATATATCATTAACGCTGCCAACTTAGGGAAGAGCATGACCCTGGGCATGTAGAACTGGGGGAAAACCTGAAAGTCATAGGGACCTTCCAGTGGAGTACTAAGGTCTGAAACTGTAATGAGCTTTCTTAGGGGAGAAAATGGAAGCATCCATTTCACTGTTGAGCTTGGGGCTGCCTTAAGGAAAATGTCATTGTCCCAATCCAAGGGCCCTGGACACCTGATAGGGCTTCAGGAGATCCCCCCATATGCCCCTACCCACTGCTCTCTGTCTATTCAGACCCCTATGTGCAGAAGTAAAGGGCCTCCCCTCTGGGCAGAAACAGCCCAAATGGACAGGAACTGGACAAGCAAGTGGTACCTTTACTCAAAAAAAAAAAAAAAAATTAGCTCACCCTTTCCAGGTCAGAGGTAGCCAGAGCACCTGGCTCAAGAGCAGAGCTCACTCCATGGGGTCTCAGCTCCCCCAAGACTCATCAGTACAGCAACTGAACTACACTGACCATTGAGACCTGCTTGTGCTTTTCCTAGCTCTGGAACCAAAGAATCTCCAGGCCTTCCTCCCATGGCCCTTCCCCTCCAAATCCAATGGGGGAAGGATATCAAACTTATATCCAGGCGTGGGGTGTCCATTTTCTTGGGACTGGAGTCTTTTCCCACCAATAGAGAGGGAGCGAGGGAAGGTGGAAGGGAAGGAGGAAGGCAGGGGCTGAGGGAGGGACTGGAGTCTCTTCCCAGAGAAAGAGAGAACAAGGAGGGGTGGAAGAGGAAAACAAGATAGCATCCAATTCCTCCCGACACTCTGCCCTTCATCTGGTCCCCTGTCCCTTCTTCGCAATTTCCCACAGGGAAGTCCCCAGAACACCACTAAAAACAAGTACAACTTCCACCTCAATCTACCTGGTTGACCCCTCAGGAATTGAGAATAATCCTTACACTTTCCAACCTCTTTCTGGCCTAAAGCTTTCTTTTATCCTCAAAAAGTTGTTTTAAGCATCTTAAATTGTTTTTATATTATAAATTTCATAATAGTACTAAAAATTGAAATTTAATATTCCCACTAAAATCACAAATTGTTACTTGTTTAATCAAATCTAATAGTCATCACTTAAACGCACAACTAATTAAATCTGAAAGAAAAAAATCTTTTTAGTTGGTTCATTTTACATAAAAATCAACACAATTTTTCATAGTTGCTGCTGCTAAGTCACTTCAGTCGTGTCTGATTCTGTGTGACCCCATAGACGGCAGCCCACCAGGCTCCCCTGTCCTTGGGATTCTCCAGGCAAGAACACTGGAGTGGGTTGCCATTTCCTTCTCCAATGCATGAAAGTGAAAAGTGAAAGGGAAGTCGCTCAGTCATGTCCGACCCTCAGCGACCCCATGGACTGCAGCCTACCAGGCTCCTCTGTCCATGGGATTTTCCAGGCAAGAGTACTGGAGTGGGTGCCATTGCCTTTTAGTTGCAGGTGAAATTAATTATTATTACAAATCACAACTGTGTATGAGTATATACTGTTTATTGAGCCAAGATTTGTGGGAGTTACTGCAGAAAAGATAAATTAGATACAGTCTATGCTTTCAAAATTTTATTATCCATACTTATGAATGACTATTGTCTTTTAAACGTATTTGACAGAGCACATAAATAGCATCACTGGAACTTACAAATGAAAATTAGCTATTTGCTTTGATTTGACTGGATTGGATGGTACCATAATTACATCTTTTATATTGCTGTTGTGATTACTTTCCTGACCTGTACTGAACAGAGCCCACAGTCCAGTAGATTAGCAGTAAATCCAGAATACACTTCAAATTGATTAAAGAAATGTAATTGTCACTTATAGGAAGGCAGAGGCCTTTGCAGCTACAAATATCAGTAAGTGTACAGTCACTAACCACTAATTATGTTTACCTAAATTATGAAGGTTACCGACAAACAAATGTACAAAGATGGCTGAAACACCTGACCTGCTATAAATTCGGTAAATCAGAAGTCAATCTAAATATATCCAGGGATGTAAGTATAGAGTATTTTCCCCCATTCAGAATTTTGTAGTCCTACAGTGAATAGCATATTAAGGTTAAACACTCTCCTACAAACCAGTAACTGAACATTAATGACCTGTACCTCTTTTTTTAAAATTCGTGTACAGATATAGTTTATAGTGAATAGCATATTAAGGTTAAACACTCTCCTACAAACCAGTAACTGAACATTAATGACCTGTACCTCTTTTTTTAAAATTCGTGTACAGATATAATTTATAGTGAATAGCATATTAAGGTTAAACACTCTCCTACAAACCAGTAACTGAACATTAATGACCTGTACCTCTTTTTTTAAAATTTGTGTACAGATATAATTTATATAAACTACAGAATGCCTCCAGATATGATAGCCAGAGACATGCATTATATCACTGAAAACAATATGAGATATTCAAAATGACAACACAGTACCTTCTTATAATAAGAATGTTTACCTCTTCTTTGGAAAGACCACCAAACTCAACCGTTAAACTTTTTCAGGAGAATCTTTTATGTTCCTTCCCATTTGATTTAAGAATCCTGTCTACAATATCCCTACTAGATGAATATCCGATGTCTGCTTAATAAACCATACTGGTGAGCTCAGCACTTCAGAAGTAGCCTCTTATGTAACCTAGACCCCGAAACCTCGCATTGCTCTTCTTCACATCGCAGTGCATGATCATGGTGAATATTTGGACTTTAGAGCCAAAAAACCTCGATCTGAATCTTGTACTAGCAGTGTGATCTTTGGCATAATTCTATAAGTGTCAGTTTCCCAATCTGTAAATAAGGACAATAACAACAACATTTCATAGAATTGCTGTGAGAATTAAGTGGAGAATGTGTATAAAGTAAACAATGAATGAAATCTAGTAAGTGCTTGATAGAAATCCTTATTGATAGCAATTCTGGTGTTTTGCTGTTGTTTCCACATTATGTGACTACTCTGGGGCATTATTCCTATTGACCACATCTTCCTTCTTAAAACTCTCTTGCCTTGTTTTCCACTATGTTGCTGAGGGAAGGAGAAATTTTCCCACTGCCCATCTTACGTTCTTGGCTAGGGTTCTGTAACAAAAAATTAATCAACAAGGGAAACAGCACACAAATATCTTTATGATAAGTTTCACATGACATAGGAGCTCTCATATGTAAATAAAGACCGAAGTGCAAAACCTAAATATTTATATATTAAGTTAAATAAGAGAGGCAATTGTGAGATACAAAATGTCACTAGTTACCAGAGAAATGCAAATCAAAACCACAATGAGATATTATCTCACACCTGTCAGAATGACTACTATCAAAAAGACAACAAAGAACAAGTATTGGTGAGGATGTTGAAGAAAAGGAATGCTTGTGCCCTGTTGGTGAGAATGTAAATTGGTGCAGCCACTGGGAAACTATGGGAGCTTCCTCAAAATATTAAAAATAGAACTACTGGGGGTAGGGTGGGAGGGAGGTTCAGGAGGGAGGGGATGTGTTTATACTTAGAGCTGAGTTACAATGTTGTAGAGCAGAAACCAACAACATATTTTAAAGTAATTATCCTCCAATTACAAAATTTTTAAAAAAGAACAACAAGAGTGTAGGGGGAAACAAAAAGAACTACCATATGATCCAGCAATTCCACTCCTGGATATTTTTCCAAAGAAAATAAAAACACTAATTCAAAAAGATATATGCACCCCTGTGTTCATTGCAGCAGTATTTACAATAGCCAAGACATGTAAACATGTCTTACTGCTTACTCATCCACCTGATATGTAAAAATAATACACATATAATTATTTTCCAGACTCCACTTCATCCTATTCAATGTGCTATCTAAGCAAAATGACTGTTACTCCCAGTTTTGCTCTGTGCTCTAGTCCTGGAATATGCTTCTCTAAGTTAACTGACTGAGTCCATAATTTAGTAATTTTTAAAGCACAATTTTCAAATCCTGGCTCCTCCATCCCAACTGAACAAATTACATAGCATCTTTAAACATCAATTTCTTCATCTGTAAAATAGGGATTATAATAATAGTACCTACACTGTGAAGTCATTATAAGGAATTTAAAAAATAGTAGCAAGGAGTAAAACAGTAAGTTCTGAATAAAATTTAGCTGTAACTATTAATATTATAGTTATTATCACCACTATTCAATGCCCTCTTCAGAAAAGCCAGTGCACAGAAATCATAACATTGAAAATATTGGCAACTCATATTAACAAGCTTTTGTTGTTAAAATCCTGATTCACTTAGCTTCTACAATCTACCTAAGCCATGTTTCCACTATCTAAGTTTGCTCCAATCTGAGAATTATTGGGTTAATCTTTGACTAAGCTGCATCTCTTAACATTACACATGTTGTTCTCCAGGTATGACCTTATTTTAGGATGTCTCCTCTGCCTCAGGATCTAAAGTTTTTTAAATTAGCAGTTCTGCCAAAGATATGTATCATCTATCTTCCACATTTTGGAGTTGTACCTGTATACTCTCCCAGGAAATACATAAAGTGGGGTTTTAGATTATAGTTAAGCAAACAATATGGAAATAAGGCAATAAGGCCTTATTGCCAAATTCAGACTTAAATTGAAGAAAGTAGGGAAAACCAACAGATCTTTCAGGTATGACCTAAATCAAATCCCTTACGATTATACAGTGGAAGTGACAAATAGATTCAAGGAATTAGATCTTATAGACAGAGTGCCTGAAGAACTATGGACGGAGGTCAGTGACACTGTACAGGAGGCAGGATCAAGACCATCCCCATGGAAAAGAAATGCAAAAAAGCAAAATAGTTGTCTGAGGAGGACTTACAAATAGCTGAGAAAAGAAGAGAAGTTAAAGGCAAAAGAGAAAAGGAAAGAGAGACGCATTTTAATGCAGACTTCCAAAGAACAGCAAGGAGAGATAAGAAAGTTTTCCTCAGTCATCAATGCAAAGAACTAGAGGAAAACAATAGAATGGGAAAGACTAGAGATCTCTTCAAGAAAACTAGAGATACCAAGGGAATATTTCATGCAAAGATGGGCTCAATAAAGGACAAAAATTGTATGGACATAACAGAAGCAGAAGATATTAAGAAGAGGAAGCAAGAATACACAGAAGAACTATACAAAAAAGATCTTTATGATCCAGATAATCACGATGATATGATCACTCACCTAGAGCCAGACATCATGGAATGGGAAGTCAAGTGGGTCTTCAGTTCAGTTCAGTTCAGTCACTCAGTCGTGTCCAACTCTTTGCAACCCCATGAATCGCAGCACACCAGGCCTCCCTCATCACCAACTCCCAGAGTTCACTCAGACTCATGTCCATCCAGTCATTGATGCCATCCAGCCATCTCATCTTCTGTCGTCCCCTTCTCCTCCTGCCCCTAATCCCTCCCAGCATCAGTCTTTTCCAATGAGTCAACAATTCGCATAAGGTGGCCAAAGTACCGGAGTTTCAGCTTTAGCATTATTCCTTCCAAAGAAATCCCAAGGCTGATCTCCTTTAGAATGGACTGGTTGGATCTCCTTGCAGTCCAAGGGACTCTCAAGAGTCTTCTCCAACACCACAGTTCAAAAGCATCAATTCTTCGGCGCTAAGCTTTCTTCACAGTCCAACTCTCACATCCATACATGACCACTGGAAAAACCATAGCCTTGACTAGACAGACCTTTGTTGGCAAAGTAATGTCTCTGCTTTTCAATATGCTATCTAGGTTGGTCATAACGTTTCTTCCAAGGAGTAAGCATCTTTTAATTTCATGGCTGCAGTCACCAAGTAGGTGTTAGGAAGCATCAATAAAAACAAAGCTAGAGGAGGTGATGGAATTCCAGTTGAGCTATTTCAAATCCTAAAAGATGATGCTGTGAAAGTACTGCACTCAATATGTCAGCAAATTTGGAAAACTCAGCAGTGGCCACAGGACTGGAAAAGGTCCATTTTCATTCCAATTCTAAAGAAAGGCAATGCCAAAGAATATTCAAACTACTGCACAATTGCACTCATCTCACACGCTAGTAAAGTAATGTTCAAAATTCTCCAAGCCAGGCTTCAACACTACATGAACCATGAACTTCCAGATATTCAAGCTGGATTTAGAAAGGGCAAAGGAACCAGAGATCAAAGTGCCAACATATGCTGGATCATTGAAGAAGCAAGAGAGTCCCAGAAAAACATCCACTTCTGCTTTATTGACTATGCCAAAGCCTTTGACTGTGTGGATCACAACAAACTGTGGAAAACTCTTCAAGAGATGGGAATACCAGACCACCTGACCTGCCTCTTGAGAAATCTGTATGCAGGTCAGGAAGCAACATTAAGAACTGGACATGGAACAACAGACCGGTTCCAAATCAGGAAAGGAGTATGTCAAGGCTATATATTGTCACCCCGCTTATTTAACTTATATGTAGAATACATCATGAGAAGCACTGGGCTGGATGAAGCAAAAGCTGAAACCAAAATTGCTGGGAGAAATATCAATAACCTGAGATATGCAGATGACACCACCCTTATGGCAGAAAGTGAAGAAGAACTAAAGAGCCTCTTGATGAAAATGAAAGAGGAGAGTGAAAATCTGGCTTAAAGTGCAACATTCAGAAAACTATGATCATGGCATCTGGTCCCATCACTTCATGGCAAATAGATGGGGAAACAGTGGCTGACTTTAGTTTTTGGGGCTCCAAAATCACTGCCAATGGTGACTGCCACCATGAAATTAAAAGATGCTTGTTTCTTGGAAGAAAAGTTATGACCAACCTAGCCAGAATATTAAAAACCAGAGACACTACTTAGCCAACAAAGGACCATTTAGTCAAAGCTATGGTTTTTCCAGTAGTCATGTATGGATGTGAGAGTTGGACTATAAAGAAAGCTGAGCACTGAAGAATTGATGCTTTTGAACTGTGGTGTTGGAGAAGAGTCTTGAGAGTCCCTTGGACTGCAAAGAGATCCAACCAGTTCACCTTAAAGGAAATCAGTCCTAAATATTCATTGGAAGGACTGATGCTGAAGTTGAAACTCCAATAATTTGGCCACCTGATGGGAAGAACTGACTCATTAGAAAAGACCCTGATGCTGGGAAAGATTGAAGGCAGGAGGAGAAGGGGATGACAAGGATGAGATGGTTGGATGGCATCACTGACTCAATGGACATGAGTTTGAGTAAATTCCAGGATTGGGTGATGGACAAGGAGGCCTGGTATGCTGCAGTCCATGGGGTCACAGAGTCAGACATAACTCAGTGACTGAACTGAACTGAACTGAACTAAGCAACCAAGCCAAATTAAACTAGACAGTGCATATTCTGGACGAGTCTTGTCCTGTATGGATTATCTATTCATATCAAGAAAATAGAATAAGTGAAATGGATACAACCTGGCCACTCTAATATTGCCTCTAAATGTTTTTAAGAGAAAAATTCAACACACTTTTATGAAAACTCAAATCACGTTAAATTGTCTATTGGATTTAAATTGTGCCAAGACATTATAGAGGTGCTTTTTCAAGTGATTTAAACATTCTTATGTCCAGAACATTTCTCTAAATTTAATAAATCTCACAAAATTGCTTATTTCCCAGATCGGTGAATGGGTATAGGGACACAAATCATTACAAAACATAAAGATCTTTACACCATTGTGTCTATTTCAGCTGTCAGAACCTACTACCATCATGCTTAGCAGTCAAATATCTACAAGTAACATCTGGTAGAGTTTTCAGTACCAAACAACTTATAGACTTGGTTAATGAACCCAAAATATTTGAATATAAATAGCTATTTTAAAGCTATATATTTACTCCAGCAAGGCTCAGTCATTGGCAAAGATAAAGAATAAATTAAATAACTTTGGAATACTATAATCTTCAGCATAAGAGAAACCCAAGTAAGACAGTAGGTGTTGCAAGAGGGCATCAGAGGGCAAACACACTGAAACCATACTCACAGAAAACTAGTCAATCTAATCACACTAGGACCACAGCCTTGTCCAACTCAAAGAAATTAAGCCATGCCCGTGGGGCAACACAAGACGGGCAGGTCATGGTGGAGGGATCTGAAAGAATGTGGTCCACTGGAGAAGGGAATGGCAAACCACTTCAGTATTCTTGCTTTAAGAACCCCATGAACTGAAAGAGAAACTCCCCAGGTCCGTAGGTGCCCAATATGCTACTGGAGATCAGTGGAGAAATAACTCCAGAAAGAATGAAGCGATGGAGCCAAAGCAAAAACAATACCCAGCTGTGGATGTGACTGGTGATAGAAGCAAGGTGCGATGCGGTAAAGAGCAATACTGCATAGGAACCTGGAACGTCAGGTCCATGAATCAAGGCAAATTGGAAGTGGTCAAACAAGAGATGGCAAGAGTGAATGTCGACATTCTAGGAATCAGCAAACTGAAATGGACTGGAATGGGTGAATTTAACTCAGATGACCATTATATCTACTACTGCAGGCAGGAATCCCTCAGAAGAAATGGAGTGGCCATCATGGTCAACAAAAGAGTCCGAAATGCAGTACTTGGATGCAATCTCAAAAACGACAGCATGATCTCTGTTCGTTTCCAAGGCAAACCATTCATATCACAGTAATCCAAGTCTATGCCCCAACCAGTAACACTGAAGAAGCTGAAGTTGAATGGTTCTATGAAGACCTACAAGACCTTTTAGAACTAACACCCAAAAAAGATGTCCTTTTCATTATAGGGGACTGGAATGCAAAAGTAGGAAGTCAAGAAACACCTGGAGTAACAGGCAAATTTGGCCTTGGAATACGGAATGAAGCAGGGCAAAGACTAATAGAGTTTTGCCAAGAAAATGCACTGGTCATAGCAAACACCCTCTTCCAACAACACAAGAGAAGACTCTATACATGGACATCACCAGATGGTCAACACCGAAATCAGATTGATTATATTCTTTGCAGCCAAAGATGGAGAAGCTCTATACAGTCAGCAAAAACAAGACCAGGAGTTGACTGTGGTTCAGACCATGAACTCCATATTGCCAAATTCAGACTTAAATTGAAGAAAGTAGGGAAAACCACTAGACCATTCAGGTATGACCTAAATCAAATCCCTTATGATTATACAGTGGAAGTGAGAAATAGATTTAAGGGCCTAGATCTGATAGATAGAGTGCCTGATGAACTATGGAATGAGGTTTGTGACATTGTACAGGAGACAGGGATCAAGACCATCGCTGTGGAAAAGAAATGCAAAAAAGCAAAATGGCTGTCTGGGGAGGCCTTACAAATAGCTGTGAAAAGAAGAGAAGTGAAAAGCAAAGGAGAAAAGGAAACATATAAACATTTGAATGTAGAGTTCCAAAGAATAGCAAGAAGAGATAAGAAAGCCTTCTTCAGCAATCAATGCAAAGAAATAGAGGAAAACAACAGAATGGGAAAGACTAGAGATCTCTTCAAGAAAATCAGAGATACCAAGGAAACATTTCATGCAAAGATGGGCTCGATAAAGGACAGAAATGGTATGGACCTAAGAGAAGCAGAAGATATTAAGAAGAGATGGCAAGAATACAAAGAAGAACTGTACAAAAAAGATCTTCACGACCCAGATTATCACAATGGTATGATCACTGACCTAGAGCCAGACATCCTGGAATGTGAAGTCAAGTGGGCCTTAGGCAGCATCACTATGAACAAAGCTAGTGGAGGTGATAGAATTCCAGTTAAGCTATTCCAAATCCTGAAAGATGATGCTGTGAAAGTCTGCACTCAATAGGCCAGCAAATTTGGAAAAGTCAGCAGTGGCCACAGGACTGGAAAAGGTCAGTTTTCATTCCAATCCCAAAGAAAGGCAATGCCAAAGAATGCTCAAACTACCGCACAATTGCATTCATCTCACACACTAGTAAAGTAATGCTCAAAATTCTCCAAGCCAGGCTTCAGCAATACATGAACCGTGAACTTCCTGATGTTCAAGCTGGTTTTAGAAAAGGCAGAGGAATCAGAGATCAAATTGCCAGCATCCACTGGATCATGGAAAAAGCAAGAGAGTTCCAGAAAAACATCTATTTCTGCTTTATTGACTATGCCAAAGCCTTTGACTGTGTGGATCACAATAAACTGTGGAAAATTCTTCAAGAGATGGGAATACCAGACCACCTGACCTGCCTCTTGAGAAATCTGTATACAGGTCAAGAAGCAACAGTTAGAACTGGACATGGAACAACAGACTGGTTCCAAATAGGAAAAGGAGTTTTTCAAGACTGTATATTATCACCCTGTTTATTTAACTTATATGCAGAGTACATCATGAGAAACGCTGGACTGGAAGAAACACAAGCTAGAATCAAGATTGCCGGGAGAAATATCAATAACCTCAGATATGCAGATGACACCACCCTTATGGCAGAAAGTGAAGAGGAACTAAAAAGCCTCTTGATGAAAGTGAAAGTGGAGAGTGAAAAAGTGGGCTTAAAGCTCAACATTCAGAAAACAAAGATCATGGCATCTGGTCCCATCACTACATGGGAAATAGATGGGGAAACAGTGGAAACAGTGTCAGACTTTATTTTTCTGGGCTCCAAAATCACTACAGATGGGGACTGCAGCCATGAAATTAAAAGATGCTTACTCCTTGGAAGGAAAGTTATGACCAACATAGATAGCATATTCAAAAGCAGAGACATTACTTTGCCAACAAAGGTTCATCTAGTCAAGGCTATGGTTTTTCCTGTGGTCATGTATGGATGTGAGAGTTGGACTGTGAAAAAGGCTGAGCGCCGAAGAATTGATGCTTTTGAACTGTGGTGTTGGAGAAGACTCTTGAGAGTCCCTTGGACTGCAAGGAGATCCAACCAGTCCATTCTGAAGGAGATCAGCCCTGGGATTTCTTTGGAAGGAATGATGCTAAAGCTGAAACTCCAGTACTTTGGCCACCTCATGCGAAGAGTTGACTCATTGGAAAGGACTCTGATGCTGGGAGGGATTGGGGGCAAGAGAAGGGGACGACAAAGGATGAGATGGCTGGATGGCATCACTGACTCGATGGACGTGAGTCTGAGTGAACTCTGGGAGTTGGTGATGGACAGGGAGGCCTGGAGTGCTGCGATTCATGGGGTCGCAAAGAGTCAGACACGACTGAGTGACTGATCTGATCTGATCTGAATCTTCATCAAATATTTGACCAAAGTCAATATGAACTACCTAGGTAAATGAAGTACTTATAGGTAATAGAAATTAGGCAACCTACAAATAGGTAACTTTCCACTGAGCCTCTGGATCTAACATTATAGGAGGAAAGTAGTAATAATATTTTTATTTACAACTTAAATTATGGAATGAATTATTTAGCAGTCAAGACTTCCATAACCTTTAAAACTTGGTTTCTAGAATGTAGGATGCCTAGTCTTGTTGGACTCAGGGTACCTCTGTAGCATACCACACAAGAAATTCCTTAGAAAGCCCACAGTGCTGACATATTTGAATAGTAAGGCTTTTATTACCATTTTAGATAAAAAAGATTCAGAAATTAAAGAAGTAAAAACTTCTGTATCCTGTTCAAAGAAGAGTAGGAGATGGGAGTGGGGTGGAAGGAATAGCCCCTGTAAGAAGCTTAGATGGAGCTGATATGCAGTCTAATGCATTTCTCCATTAATATTTCAGATGCTACATTAAGCCTTGCTAAGTACCAGAAACCCAGTTTTGCTTTTTTCTATGATAGGTCCCTATCTAAAGGCCAGTTACTAAGATGACTCTTTTCTGACCATGGACAGTGAGTCTCTCTATCCTGCTCAGGAAATGTTTTGTCTTGCTTTGTGCTATTATCTAGGGCAAGCTAAGGTTCTCTCCTGAGATTGTTAAGGTCTTTATATTAATAATTCTATTATAGTTCCTGACTGTTCTCACAGTCCACCCTATTCAGAGAAGCAGCAGCCCAAATTTCAGGCAAATGTTTCCAAATAAAATAAGCGGACTTTATGAGCAAGTCCTGAAAATTCAATGTATTTCAATGACAGCAAATGCTACAACCTGTTTAGCTCTTGGTGGAAAAAGAATGGTATAACTTGATAAATAGCCAGCACTTATATTTACATCAATTGTACCCTTCTGAATAATACTGCACTGTTGATGCCTATGATAGGATTTATGTTGGAAATTCAATTTAGTGGCTCAACTGAGGCAAGTATTCACAATGTTTTACTGAAAAGCTCTCTATCCAAACCTCCCCTGTTATCAGGTTTGTAGAAGGTACTAAAGATCAATGAGGCCAGACATAAACCTGACTCATTCATTGATAGCCAACCGAAAGCTATCCTGTGAATGTTAAACTGAGACTGAACTATTGGACAATACTTATTTGTTCATTCATTCATTGCTTGCCTACCCAATCAATATTTATGAAATGCCTGTTTATTATTATGAGAGTCACTTCAAACAAATATTTAGAAATGAAAATGGGTAAATGAATAATTAAAATTTGTTTGGACCATAATGCCTAATTTAATTCCCTACCAAAACCCTTTACTTACTGTTTCATCAGCGTGGTCAAAATGTTAAAAGAAATACATGACCGATTAAACTGGGATTATAGGTAAGAACTACATGAAATTATTTCATTATAGCACCAAAGAATTTATAGACATCATTCTATGAGAACAAACAGGCACATTGAAGTCTTTCCCACTGGTATATTTGAACGTGTTCATGTTTATATGACTCCGTCAAAGGTTAAGAGGTTCATGAGTCTCAATATGAAGATAATAACACTGTGGAGAAATCCACTTCTAGCAGTATAGTGGCTCAGAACCTAACAAACTGCCTGAAAAAAAAACAACTAAAAAGACTAGAGAAATTATTAAAACTTATTTTAAGATGTTTCAATGGATAACAAAACTGCTAAGAAATATTCAGAGGCCAAAAGTTAAGTGGAAACAGGAATTCAGAATGATGAGCAAATCACCAGAGTCAGATTTAGTTTTGAAGCCAAAACTGATGAACTTGACCACTCATTAGGACCTCCTGGGACACCAGGAACAGAAAATAAAGCCAAAGACCCTCCAAGTCAGGGAATGCCATAGAAGACTCCATCTACAAAATGCTGTCCAACAGCTATGGCCTCAGAGAAAGAAGTTGAAACAGACCCACATCCTCCTCATCCCAAAGATAGCAAGAAAACATTACCTGTTGAATTCCAGCTCTGAGTGGCAGGAGAGAAATGTTTCCTTCAAAGTTCTTAACTACAAGTCAGTCTCCATGAGTTTTACAGCCCAGATTCACACTGTCAGCCCTGAATAGTCTAAAAAAACCTCAGTAGAGAATTTAAGGTAAAGTGCTTGGAAGTTGGCAGCTGGAAGTTAGACTGTTGACTATTCCCAAGTGCCTGGAAAAAGGCAAAGAATTGCCCTAGACAAAGTAGCAGAAAAATGGAATTCAAAGTTAAAACTAGAAAACATACAAGGAA
This sequence comes from Bos indicus x Bos taurus, assembly GCF_003369695.1. Taxonomy (NCBI): domain Eukaryota; kingdom Metazoa; phylum Chordata; class Mammalia; order Artiodactyla; family Bovidae; genus Bos; species Bos indicus x Bos taurus. Next base: position 16,253,116 of record NC_040086.1, on the reverse strand, counting down.
ACAGCAAATAGAAAAATCAGACCAAAAGAAATCAGACATTGCTAGGTATAGGAATGTTATTATCGCCATCTAGGAGAAGTTTTCTTTTGTTAGGAATGCATACTGAAATATTTAAAAGTTAAGTATTATACCTGTAACTTATTTTTAAATCATTCATCAACAATATAAAATACATATAGATAAGTCATTGGAGAGTGACAAAATATATATGGTAAAATGATAAAAACTGATGGATCTAGGTGGAAAGTATAAGGATACTGATTGTAATTTTCTTTAAATTTCTCTTCATGTTTGGATATGTGTGTATCACTGATCCTGTTCATGATGCCAACTGTCTTGCCGTTCATACTGTCTGCACTGTTCATTGATCCCAGGGTAGGTAAGGCTTGAGCTAAGAGGCTGGAAGAAGATGCGAGGAGCCATAGGAAGTGCAGACACATTTATTCTCTCCTGGCTGGCACAGCAGCCATAACACAGCCTCTCTCCTGGCTGATGCAGCAGCTGTAGCAGTGGCCACAACATAACCATAACAGAGCCATAACACAATGTAGCTCCAATGTAGCCCCAGTGAAGTAGCAGCCAGGGCTTCCATGGTGAAGCTCATACAGGCATACTGTACACAGTAGCCCACAACCAAGCAAGTACCTGTGACATGCATGCGCAGTGCTATAGGTGAGCACAGCTGTTACATAACCATGCAAAGTCATTGTTTACAGGACATAGGGCAAGAGGGTATGAGAGCATGGGGCCAGAGAGCCTAACTGGTGTTAGGCTCTTGTTAATTTCCCCACAATGTTATGGAAATAAAAAGGTTTGAGAGATTTAAAACAAGAGATCAGATGTTGGAAGTATTGAACACAAAAAAATACAAAACATAAGCTAATTTTTTATTAATAATGAAATAAAAGAAAAGTAAATAGCAAATATTTTTAAGTGATCAAGAGATGTGAAAAAGGGCAAAACAAACTTGTGTCTTATTGCTAATAATGGTAATGGTAAGTGTAGAAGGAGTGATATAATTAAAACATAATTGATTACAAATCATAGTATTGATTTGGGCAAGATTACCAATGGATGGTAGAACTGTTAGATAAAAGTTTGATAAGGCACATAATATTTACCTAATTTTAAAATTTCTTTCCAATGACTGCCTATTAATTGCATAAGAGAAAAATTAAAACTTTATAATAGAATAACCTGGTTGATAACACCTAACCAGCTAATCAAAATTAATAGTCTCAGTAATGAAAGAAATTGAGATTCCTAAATAAGGCAATGATATAAGAATCCTTCGCCAGCAAAGCAAAAGGAAAAGGAGAAAAGGAAAGACATACTTCTCTTTGCCAGTGAAGCGTAAGGTAAAAGTATGGAAATACAAAAACACCTCGAATAGCCAAAGCAATCTTGCAAAAGAAGAATGGAACTGGGGGAATCAACCTGCCTCACTTCAGGCTCTACTACAAAGCCACAGTCATCAAGACAGTATGGTACTGGCACAAAGACAGAAATATTGATCAATGGAACAAAATAGAAAGCCCAGAGATAAATCCACGCACCTATGGACACCTTATCTTTGACAAAAGAGGCAAGAATATACAATGGAGAAAAGACAATCTCTTTAACAAGTGGTGCTGGGAGAACTGGTCAACCACTTGTAAAAGAATGAAACTAGAACACTTTCTAACACCATACACAAAAATAAACTCAAAATGGATTAAAGATCTAAACGTAAGACCAGAAACTATAAAACTCCTAGAGGAGAACATAGGAAAAACACTCTCCGATATACATCACAGCAGGATCCTCTATGACCCACCTCCCAGAATATTGGAAATAAAAGCAAAAATAAACAAGTGGGATCTAATTAAAATTAATAGCTTCTGCACAACAAAGGAAACTATAAGCAAGGTGAAAAGACAGCCTTCAGAATGGGAGAAAATAATAGCAAATGAAGCAACTCACAAAGAATTAATCTCAAAAATATACAAGCAACTCCTACAGCTCAATTCCAGAAAAATAAACGACCCAATCAAAAAATGGGCCAAAGAACTAAAAAGACATTTCTCCAAAGAAGACATACAGATGGCTAACAAACACATGAAAAGATGCTCAACATCACTCATTATCAGAGAAATGCAAATCAAAACCACAATGAGGTACCATTTCATGCAGTCAGAATGGCTGCGATCCAGAAGTCTACAAGCAATAAATGCTGGAGAGGGTGTGGAGAAAAGGGAACCCTCTTACAATGTTGGTGGGAATGCAAACTAGTACAACCACTATGGAGAACAGTGTGGAGATTCCTTAAAAAACTGGAAATAGAACTGCCTTATGACCCAGCAATCCCACTTCTGGGCATACACAGCAAGGAAACCAGAATTGAAAGAGACACGTGTACTCCAATGTTCATTGCAGCACTGTTTATAATAGCCAGGACATGGAAGCAACCTAGATGTCCATTAGCAGATGAATGGATAAGAAAGCTGTGGTACATATACACAATGGAGTATTACTCAGCTATTAAAAAGAATACATTTGAATGAGTTCTAATGAGGTGGATGAAACTGGAGCCTGTTATACAGAGTGAAGTACGCCAGAAAGAAAAACACCAATATAGTATACTAACGCATATATATGGAATTTAGAAAGATGGTAACGACCATCTTTGCGAGACCCTGTTTGCGAGACAGCAAAAGAGACACAGATGTATAGAACAGTCTTTTGGAATCTGTGGGAGAGAGAGAGGGTGGGATGATTTGGGTGAATGGCACTGAAACATGTATAATATCATATATGAAATGAATTGCCAGTCCAGGTTCGATGCACAATACAGGATGCTTGGGGCTGGTGCATTGGGATGACCCAGAGGGATAGTATGGGGAGGGAGGTGGGAGGGGGGTTTAGGATTGGGAACATGTATACACCCGTGGCGGATTCATGTTGATGTATGGTAAAACCAATACAATATTGTAAAGTAATTAGCCTCCAATTAAAATAAATAAATTAAAATTTAAAAAAAATTTAAAGATTGACAATAGTCAATCAAGTGTTAGTATAAATCATGAAGCATTATAATGCTTACACATTTCTGGTGGGAAAGTAAAAAGGTACAACAACTTTATAAAGTAGTTTGGCAATGTCTTATAACATTTAACATGCCTTTTATAAGACACCTAACTCCTAGCTATTTGTCCAAGAGAAATTAAAACATTTGTCTACACAAGGCTTGTACTGGAATATACAAGAAAGTTTTATTTGTATTAGGTAAAATATTAGAAACAATCCCAATGTCTATTGTTTGACTGGATAAACAAATTGTGTTATGTAAATATGATGGCATACTATTCAACAATAAAAAGGAATAAACATGATATATGCAAAAAAAAAAAAATGACCTGGTCTCAGCTCTGACCATAGTAGTTTATTTAGGGATGAGCACAAGACACAATACAGGCCAATGAGACTCAAATTCAAGATGGATGTAACTGTTGGGAAAGAGAAGCTTTATACTCTTTATACTGAGAATTATAACTCTGTGAATATCATCAATCTGGAGCTACCAGAGGCCACCAAATTGAGAGTCTTCCTGAGAATACAACCAGCACAAAATAGAGTCAAATAGCAGGAGAATCACAGACAAAATTCTGCTGCCATTTGTTGAGCTCTAAATCTAAGAAAGAATTATGCTGATGCACATTGTAAATTTTCAGTAATATGAGCTAATATATTCTTTTTAATACTGATTGATATAAACTTGTATTTAGGAGTTCCATAAAGCCTGTGACAAGAGACAGTATAATTAAGTAGCCTGGGCTCACTGAGCCTATAACCAGGGCTTAGCAACCCGAATGAAAGGCCTATAGTTAGAGGCTGAGGACTGAGATGGAGACATAAAGTGAGAAGAGCTTAAAAGCAGTGACTGGAGGAAAACAAACCAGGGTGTCAGTAGAACAAGTCTTGTGGCAGAAGATGAAAACATTAGTCTAAGGCAGAAACAATGGAAAGCAAGAAGAGAACATAATACAGTCCCTTTTAAAGGAGGACTTGGCAGGTGGCCAGTGCAATAATGCTCTTGGCTCCTTCTTCAGATTTATTTCCCACCACTGCTCCTCTCTAGCTCCCTATTTCAAGTCATTTCCAACCTTTATGGATGACCCACATAGACCTTGTGGAGCCATTCCTCAGTGCCTTTGCGTATACACCTTTGTATCCCTAAGCCTAAATGTCCTCTTCTTTCACTCAGACTTCAAGACCCAGCCTAAATTTTCCTCTGAGAAGCCTTGAGAGGTCCCCTCTCTACCTTGTGATCCAGCTCCATGGGAAGGCCTGGACTTCTGGAAGGCACTTCCTTGTTTTCACTCACCTATAACACAAGCTCTTTTAATAAAGAGAACTTGTCTAATTCACTTTAACATCCCCATACAATATCTTATCCATAATGCATACTTCAAAAATATGAATTGATAAAATACAAATCGCATGACGAAACATTAAAGGTGAGCATCAACAAAATAGTACCATAGGTTCTACACTTTCATCAACCCCAAATAAAAGGCTAAAACAAAACACCATCATACCAGAAGGTCAAATAAATATATTCAGCATTTACTATAGCCATAGCACTAGAAAAGAAATTTCTCTACATTCTAGTCCAACCTCTACTCATTCTTAAATGCAAACTAGATCTTCCTACAATTTCCTTATTACTCTGCACCCCATAAAGTTGCCTCTATGCCAGATCAAGGCATTCTCTGTAAGTCAAGTTAATCTTAAAAATGCAGCATGTGCTCAGCTGTCAGAATACTTTTGCTTTCTGTCAGCCTCATTATCTTCCTTCTCTGTATTATAAACAACTATAGAATGATGATCAAATATTTGTATGTGTCATTTTGTTATTATATGTAGCTGAGTTTTTATTGAATAGTTTTAGTGATCACAATTTGACATAAGAAAATGAAAGTTGCTTCAGATTCTTTAAATTGATCATAAATAAAAAAGCAAATTTTTATTTCAGGCTGAATACGGACTTTTTAAAACCTTAGAGAGGAACTAATAAGCTTATTTCAAATACTTAAAGTGCTAACATGTAGTAGACGAATTAAAGATAGCATGGTTTCAGAGGATAAAACTACAATAAATGCATAAAAATTAGCAGAAGACAGATTTTAGCTTAAAATAAGTAAGAACTGCCCTGCATAATTGCAGCTTTAATAAGCTGCCCAGTAATGGAGGAGCTGAATTACAAAGCAGAGAATTTAGCAAGAGTCATAAAAAGAAATATTCTCACAAATTCTATGTCTTACAGATATTACTTCATTAATGTTCATGGCATTTTGAAATATGTAACAAAGCCACCAGTCTCCCTTTTGTAGATGAAGAAATCAACAGACAAATGGTTTGCCCAAGGTCACGTATTGACTGATACAAGTTTGATGTTCTCTTTCTTATACAGCATTTGCTTACTGTCTTAGAAAACAATAAGCTTCTTGCAATTACAGGTGATGTTATTTATTGCTATTTAATTCTTGATGTAAGCAAAACTTGGAATTTTATATCTAAGAGTTGGCCCTCTTGGAATCTTTTAATAGTTAAGACTTTCATAGTTCTGCAAAGTCTTGAGTGTCACACTTTAATTAGTTTTAACCAATTTTGAATCAAAAAAAGTTAGATCCTAATGATCAGCATACAAATTGCTACATCATCTGTAACAAGTGTTAAAACCATTAAATGTCAGCATGTCATTATAAATCCAATGGCAGTTGGGAGAATAAATGTCAAATTTTTCATTATTTTTCTTCAGAGTTTAAAAAGCAACTGCCAATGTCAGCCACAGTTAATAGTCCAATCGTTTAGCTAAGAAATAAGCACTTGCATGAACCCCAAAGAAAAATGAGATACAAATTTCCCTCAAATCCTAACATTTACAAAGAACTATTGCTTCCATAGAAGGGTCAATTTTCAAATTAAATTAGCATTAGGGTGGGATGATTTGGGAGAATGGCATTGAAATATGTATAATATCATATATGAAACGAGTCACCAGTCCAGGTTTGATGCACGATACTGGATGCTTGGGGCTGGTGCACTGGGATGACCCAGAGGGATGGTATGGGGAGGGAGGAGGAAGGAGGGTTCAGGATGGGGAACACATGTATACCTGTGGCAGATTCATTTTGATACATAGCAAGACCAATACAATATTGTAAAGTTAAATAAAATAAAATTTTTAAAAAATACAATAAAAAAAAAACCTATTGGAGGCTAGACAACTAAGATCCACAAAGGGAAAAAATGAGAGGAAATAAACAATTCAAATAATAAAAATTTTAATATGAATTTATTTATTTAAATTGGAGGCCAATTCTTTACAATATTGTATTGGTTTTGCCATACACCAACATGAATCCACCACGGGTGTACACGTGTTCCTCATCCTGAAGACACCTTCCACCTCCCTCCCCATTCCATCCCTCTGGGTCATCCCAGTACACCAGCCCCGAGCGTCCTGTATCATGCATTGAACCTGGTCTAGCGATTCATTTCACACATGATATTATACATGTTTCAATGCCATTCTCCCAAACCATCCCAACCTCACCCTCTCCCACAGAGTCCAAAAGACTGTTCTATACATCTGTGTTTCTTTTGCTGTCTCACATATAGGGTTATCATTACCATCTTTCTAAATTCCATATATATGCATTAGTATACTGTATTGGTGTTTTTCTTTCTGGCTTACCTCACTCTGTATAATATGCTCCAGTTTATCCACCTCATTAGAACTGATTCAAATGTATTCTTTTTAATAGCTGAGTAATACTCCATTGTGTATATGTACCACAGCTTTCTTATCCGTTCATCTGCTGATGGACATCTAGGTTGCTTCCATGTCCTGGCTATTATAAACAGTGCTGCAATGAACATTGGGGTACACGTGTCTCTTTCAATTCTGGTTTCCTCGTTGTATATGCCCAGCAGTGGGATTGCTGGGTCGTAAGGCAGTTCTATTTCCAGTTTTTTAAGGAATCTCCACACTGTTCTCCATAGTGGCTGTACTAGCTTGCATTCCCACCAACAGTGTAAGAGGGTTCCCTTTTCTCCACACCCTCTCCAGCATTTATTGCTTGTAGACTTCTGGATTGCAGCCATTCTGACTGCATGAAATGGTACCTCATTGTGGTTTTGATTTGCATTTCTCTGATAATGAGTGATGTTGAGCATCTTTTCATGTGTTTGTTATCCATCTGTATGTCTTCTTTGGAGAAATGTCTAGTTCTTTGGCCCATTTTTTGATTGGGTCATTTATTTTTCTGGAATTGAGCTGTAGGAGTTGCTTGTATATTTTTGAGATTAATTCTTTGTGAGTTGCTTCATTTGCTATTATTTTCTCCCATTCTGAAGGCTGTCTTTTCACCTTGCTTATTGTTTTCTTTGTTGTGAAGAAGCTTTTAATTAATTAAGTCCAATTTGTTTATTTTTGCTTTTATTTCCAATATTCTGGGAGGTGGGTCATAGAGGATCCTGCTGTGATTTATGTTGGAGAGTGTTTTTCCTATGTTCTCCTCTAGGAGTTTTATAGTTTCTGGTCTTACATTTAGATCTTTAATCCATTTTGAGTTTATTTTTGTGTATGGTGTTAGAAAGTGTTCTAGTTTCATTCTTTTACAAGTGGTTGACCAGTTCTCCCAGCACCACTTGTTAAAGAGATTGTCTTTTCTCCATTGTATATTCTTGCCTCTTCTGTCAAAGATAAGGTGTCCATAGGTGTGTGGATTTATCTCTGGGCTTTCTATTTTGTTCCATTGATTTATATTTCTGTCTTTGTGCGAGTTCCATACTGTCTTGATGACTGTGGCTTTGTAGTAGAGCCTGAAGTGAGGCAGGTTGATTCCTCCAGTTCCATTCTTCTTTCTCAAGATTGCTTTCGCTATTCAAGGTTTTCTGTTCAGTTCAGTTCAGTCGCTCAGTTCTGTCTGACTCTTTGCGACCCCATGAATTGCAGCACGCCAGGCCTCCCTGTCCATCATCAACTTCCGGAGTTCAAACTCATGTCCATCGAGTCGGTGATGCCATCCAGCCATCTCATCCTCTGTTGTCCCCTTCTCCTCCTGCCCCCAATCCCTCCCAGCATCAGTCTTTTCCAATGAGTCAACTCCTCATGAGATGGCCAAAGTACTGGAGTTTCAGCTTTAGCATCATTCCTTCCAAAGAAATCCCAGGGCTGATCTCCTTCAGAATGGACTGGTTGGATTTTCTTGCAGTCCAAGGGACTCTCAAGAGTCTTCTCCAACACCACAGTTCAAAAGCATCAATTCTTCGGCACTCAGCTTTCTTCACAGTCCAACTCTTACATCCATACATGACCACTGGAAAAACCATAGCCTTGACTAGACAGACCTTTGTTGGCAAAGTAATGTCTCTGCTTTTGAGTATGCTTTCTAGGTTGGTCATAACTTTCTTTCCAAGGAATACTGTTTCCACTATTTCTGCATCTATTTCGCATGAAGTGATGGGACCAGATGCCATGATCTTAGTTTTATGAATGTTGAGTTTGAAGCCAAGTTTTTCACTCTCCTCTTTCACTTTCATCAAAAGGCTTTTTAGTTCCTCTTCACTTTCTGCCATAAGGGTGGTGTCATCTGCATATCTGAGGTTATTGATATTTCTCCCAGCAATCTTGATTGCACCTGTGCTTCTTCAGAGGTTTTCTGTATTTACATACAAATTGTGAAATTATTTGTTCTAGCTCTGTGAAAGATACCATTGGCAGCTTGACAGGGAATCCACTGAATCTATAGATTGCTTTGGGTAGTATACTCATTTTCACTATATTGATTCTTCTGATCCATGAACACGGTATATTTCTCCATCTATTAGTGTCCTCTTTGATTCTTTCACCAGTGTTTTATAGTTTTCTATATATAGGTCTTTTGTTTCTTTAGCTAGATATATTCCTAAGTATTTTATTCTACTCGTTGCAATGGTGAATGGAATTGTTTCCTTAATTTCTCTATTTTCTATTAGTGTATAGGAATGCAAGGGATTTCTGTGTGTTGATTTTACATCCTGCAACTTCATTGATTAGCTCTAGTCATTTTCTGGTGGAGTCTTTAGGGTTTTCTATGTAGAGGATCATGTCATCTGCGAACAGAGAGAGTTTTACTTCTTTTCCAATTTGGATGCCTTTTATTTCTTTTTCTGCTCTGATTGCTGTGGCCAAAACTTCCAAAACTATGTTGAATAGTAGTGGTGAAAGTGGGCACCCTTGTCTTGTTCCTGACTTTAGAGGAAATGCTTTCAATTTTTCACCATTGAGGATATTGTTTGCTGTGGGTTTGTCATATATAGCTTTTATTATGTTGAGGTATGTTCCTTCTATTCCTGCTTTCTGGAGAGTTTTTATCATAAATGGATGTTGAACTATATCAAAGGCTTTCTCTGCATCTGTAGAGATAATCATATGGCTTTTATTTTCAATTTGTTAATGTGGTGTATTACATTGATTGATTTGTGGATATTGAAGAATCCTTGCATCCCTGGGATAAAGCCCACTTGGTCATGATGTATGATCTTTTTAATGTGTTGTTGGATTCTGATTGCTAGAATTTTGTTAAGGATTTTTACATCTATGTTCATCAGTGATATTGCCCTGTAATTTTCTTTTATGGTGGCATCTTTGTCAGGTTTTGGTATTAGGGTGATGGTGGCCTCATAGAATGAGTTTGGAAGGTTACCTTCCTCTGCAATTTTCTGGAAGAGTTTGAGTAGGATAGATGTTAGCTCTTCTCTAAATTTTTGGTAGAATTCAGCTGTAAAGCTGTCTGGACCTGGGCTTTTGTTTGCTGGAAGATTTCTGATTACAGTTTCAATTCTCGTGCTTGTGATGTGTCTGTTAAGATTTTCTATTTCTTCCTGGTTCAGTATTGGAAAGTTATACTTTTCTAAGAATTTGTCCATTTCTTCCATGTTGTCCATTTTATTGGCATATAGTTGCTGATAGTAGTCTCTAATGATCCTTTGTATTTCTGTATTATCTGTTATGATCTCTCCATTTTCATTTCTAACTTTATTGATTTGATTTTTCTCCCTTTGTTTCTTGATGAGTCTAGCTAATGGTTTGTCAATTTTATTTATCCTCTCAAAGAACCAGCTTTTGGCTTTGTTGATTTTTGCTATGGTCTCTCTTGTTTCTTTTGCATTTATTTCTGCCCTAATTTTTAAGATTTCTTTCCTTCTACTACCCCTGGGGTTCTTCATTTCTTCCTTTTCTAGTTGCTTTAGGTGTAGAGTTAGGTTATTTATTTGCCTTTTTTCTTGTTTCGTGAGGTATGCCTGTATTGCTATGAACCTTCCCCTTAGCACTGCTTTTACAGTGTCCCACAGGTTTTGGGTTGTTGTGTTTTCATTTTCATTCATTTCTATGCATATTTTGATTTCTTTTTTGATTTCTTCTGTGATTTGTTGGTTATTCAGCAACGTGCTGTTCAGCCTCCGTATGTTGGAATTTTTAATAGTTTTTCTCTTGTAATTGAGATCTAATCTTACTGCATTGTGGTCAGAAAAGATGCTTGGAATGATTTCAATTTTTTTGAATTTGCCAAGGCTGGATTTATGGCCCAGGATGTGATCTATCCTGGAGAAGGTTCCATGTGCACTTGAGAAAAAGGTGAAATTCATTGTTTTGGGGTGAAATGTCCTATAGATATCAGTTAGGTCTAGCGGGTCTATTGTAGCATTTAAAGATTGTGTTTCCTTGTTAATTTTCTATTTAGTTGACCTATCCATAGGTGTGGGTGGGGTATTAAAGTCTCCCACTATTATTGTGTTATTGTTAATTTCCCCTTTCATACTTGTTAGCATTTGTCTTACATATTGCAGTGCTCCTGTGTTGGGTGCATATATATTTATAATCGTTATTTCTTCTTCTTGGATTGATCCTTTGATCATTATGTAGTGTCCTTCTTTGTCTCTTTTCACAGCCTTTGTTTTAAAGTTTATTTTATCTGATATGAGTATTGCTACTCCTCCTTTCTTTTGGTCTCTATTTGCATGGAATATCTTTTTCCAGCCCTTCACTTTCAGCCTGGATGTGTCCCTTGTTTTGAGGTGGGTCTCTTGTAGACAGTATATATAGGGGTCTTGTTTTTGCATCCATTCAGCCAGTCTTTGTCTTTTGGTTGGTACATTCAATCCATTTACATTTAAAGTAATTATTGATAATTATGATTCTGTTGCCATTTATTTATTGTTTTGGGTTCGAGTTTATACACCCTTTTTGTGTTTCCTGTCTAGAGAAGATCCTTTAGTATTTGTTGGAGAGCTGGTTTGGTGGTGCTGAATTCTTTTAGCTTTTGCTTGTCTGTAAAGCTTTTGGTTTCTCCTTCATATTTGAATGAGATCCTTGCTGGGTACAGTAATCTGGCCTGTAGGTTATTTTCTTTCATCACTTTAAGTATGTCCTGCCATTCCCTCCTGGCCTGAAGAGTTTCTATTGAAAGATCAGCTGTTATCCTTATGGGAATCCCCTTGTGTGTTATTTGTTGTTTTCCCCTTGCTGCTTTTAATATTTGTTCTTTGTGTTTGATCTTTGTTAATTTGATTAATATGTGTCTTGGGGTGTTTTGCCTTGGGTTTACCCTGTTTGGGACTCTCTGGGTTTCTGGGACTTGGGTGATTATTTCCTTCCCCATTTTAGGGAAGTTTTCAACTATTATCTCCTCAATTATTTGCTCATGGTCTTTCTTTTTGTTTTCTTCTGGGACTCCTATGATTCGAATGTTGGGGCATTTAACATTGTCCCAGAGGTCTCTGAGATTGTCCTCATTTTTTTAAATTTGTTTTTATTCTCTGATTCATTTATTTCTACCATTCTATCTTCTACCTCCCTAATCCTATCTTCTGCCTCTGTTATTATAATCTTTGTTCTATCCAGAGTGTTTTTGATCTCATTTATTGCATTATTCATTATATGTTGACTCTTTTTTATTTCTTCTAGGTCCTTGTTAAACCTTTCTTGCATCTTCTCAATCTTTGTCTCCAGGCTATTTATCTGTGATTCCATTTTGTTTTCAAGATTTTGGATCATTTTCACTATCACTATATGGAATTCTTTATCAGGTAGATTCCCTATTCTTCCTCTTTGGTTTGGTTTGGTGGGCATTTATCCTGTTCCTTTACCTGCTGGGTATTCCTCTGTCTCTTCATCTTGTTTATATTGCTGTGTTTGGGGTGGCCTTTCTGTATTCTGGCAATTTGTGGAGTTCTCTTTATTGTGGAGTTTCCTCACTGTGGATGGGGTTATACAGGTGGCTTGTCAAGGTTTCCTGGTTAAGGAAGCTTGTGTCAGTGTTCTGGCGGGTGGAGCTGGATTTCTTCTCTCTGGAGTGCAATGAAGTGTCCAGTAATGAGTTATGAGATGTCAGTGGGTTTGGAATGACTTTGGGAAGCCTGTATATTGAAGTTCAGGCCTGTGTTCCTCTGTTGCTGAAGAATTTGCATGATATGTCTTGTTCTGGAACTTGTTAGCCCTTGGGTGCTGCTTGGTTTCAGTGTAGGTACGGAGGCATTTGATGAGCTCCTGTCAATTAATGTTCCCTGGAGTCAGGAGTTCTCTGGTGTTCTCAGGATTTGAATTTAAGCCTCCTGCTTCTGGCTTTCAGTCTTATTTTTACAGTAGCCTCAAGACTTATCCAGTGGCTCAGATGGTAAAGAGTCTGCCTACAACACAGGAGACCTGGATTTGATCCCTGGGTTGGGAAGATCTCCTGGAGAAGGAAATGGCAACCCACTCCAGTATTCTTGCCTGGAAAATCCCATGGATGGAGGAACCTGGTAGGCTATAGTCCATGGGGTCGCAAAGAGTTGGACACAACTGAGCGACATTTACTTTACTTTACAAGCCTTCTCCATCTATACAGCACCATTGATAAAACATCTAGGTTAAAGATGAAAAGTTTCTCCACAGTGAGGGACACCCAGAGAGGTTCACAGAGTTACATGGAGAAGAGAAGAGGGAGGAGGGAGATAGAGGTGACCCGAATGAAGATGTGGTGAAATCAAAAGAGGAGAGAGCAAGCTAGCCAGTAATCACTTCCTTATGTGCGCTCCACAGTCTGGACCACTCAGAGATGTTCAGGGAGTTACACAGAGAAAAGAAGAGGGAGGAAGGAGACAGAGGTGGCCAGTAGGATAAAGAGGGGAATCAAATGGAGAGAGACAGATCCAGCCAGTAATCAGTTCCCTATGTGTTCTCCACTGTCTGGAACACACAAAGAGATTCACAGAGTTGGGTAGAGAAGAGAAGGGGGAGGGAGGAGACAGAGGTGATCTGGTGGAGAAAAAGGAGATTCCAAAGGGGGAGAGAGCAGTCAAGCCAGTAATCTCACTCCCAAGTAAAAATGGGTACTGAAGATTGGGTTCTTAAAGGTACAAAAGGTACAAAAAAAAAAAAAAAAATACCAAAAACCAAAGATTAAAAATCTAGAGTGGAGGTTGGATTTTCAAAAATACAATACTAAATTTTTTTAAGTCACAAAAATTATAATATATATATATATATATATATGAAGTTTGCTTTTAAAAAGTAGTGTCTCTCCTTTTTTTTTGCAAAGTAATAGTAGGTTATAAAAATGAAAATTAAAGGAGTAATAGAGGACTTAATTTTTTTTTTAAATTTTTTAAATAAAGAATGATAGTAAAAGTAGTAAAAATATATCTAGGGCTTTCTCTGGTGTTGTTGTGGGCAGTGTGGGGTCAGTTCATTTTCGGATAGTTCCTTGATCTGGCTTATCTTTCTCAAGATCTGTAAGCCCCTTCCTATGTAGTCAGTACTAACTACAGGGTTTTAATCTATTGCACCTGTCACTTGCAAGGCGGTTCCCTGTTCGTTTTAGCTTCTTCTGTTTGCTGGTCTCTTCAGTGTCTAATTTCCACCCTGACACAAGGAGGCAGTGGTGGACACTTTTTTAGGCTCACTTGTTCAAAATCAATGCAGATGGTGACTGCAGCCATGAAATTAAAAGAAACTTACTCCTTGGAAGGGAAGTTATGACCAACCTAGATAGCATATTCAAAAGCAGAGACATTACTTTGCCAACAAAGGTCCGTCTAGTCAAGGCTATGGTTTTGCCAGTGGTCATGTATGGATGTGAGAGTTGGACTGTGAAGAAAGCCGAGCGCTGAAGAATTGATGCTTTTGAACTGTGGTGTTGGAGAAGACTCTTGAGAGTCCCTTGGACTGCAAGGAGATCCAACCAGTCCATTCTAAAGGAGATCAGCCCTGGGTGTTCTTTGGAAGGACTGATGCTAAAGCTGAAACTCCAGTACTTTGGCCACCTCATGTGAAGACTTGACTCATTGGAAAAGACTCTGATGCTGGGAGGGATTGGGGGAAGGAGGAGAAGGGGACAACAGAGGATGAGATGGCTGGATGGCATCGCTGACTCGATGGACATGAGTTTGGGTGAACTCCGGGAGTTGGTGATGGACAGGGAGGCCTGGCATGCTGCAGTTCATGGGGTTGCAAAGAGTTGGACATGACTGAGCAACTCAACTGAACTGTTCATTCGTGCTGTGGGGAGGGAAGGACGCTGCAAATAGATAACACCGGCGTGTGCTCACAGTGACTCGACCATACTGGGTTTGCCCCTGCTCATGGCATGTGTGCTTTCCCTGTCTATACTGCTTAGGCTCTAGGTTGCTCTGCTGGGAACTGTCTGAGGTGAGCCTGGGTTGCGTGCACTTCCCAGGTCTAAGCAGCTCAGGTTCAGGTACTCAGGTAGTCCTCAGAGGTGCAGATTCCATTGGCCCTGCATTTTGTGCCCTTCCCAGGTCGGAGCAGCTCAGGTGACCAGGTGTTTGGTGAGCACAGTCACTGCGACTTATCGCCTCCCCCATCCCTGCCGCTCGGTTTTCTGGGTATACAACTGGCGCACCTTTTCAGGCGAATGTTGACCATCCAGAATCCCAAGAAGTCTTAGCAATAAAGCCTGCTTGCAGTTTGGTAGATAATGCCTCTCTGGGGCTGCGATTGCCCCCTTCTGGTTCTGGCTGCCTGTCACTGGAAGGGGATGGTCTGCAGCTGGCTAGCTCTCCTCAGTCCTTTGTTCTATGAGCGGGCCTGGTGGTATCTTAGGTTAGAGCTTTTCACGTGGTAGCTATCCCACAGTCTGGTTTGCTAGCCCAAGTTAGTTCCCTCAGATTGCCTTCGGGGCATTCAGGCCCAGTCCTTACTCTAAGCAATGCAGCCCACGCCTCCCTGCCCAGCCCCCGCTTGCTAGTGGCAGGTGCAGGCGTCTGTGCTGCTTCTCCACTGGGGGAGTTACCACTGGGCACGTAATCTGTAGGTTTTAATTATTTAGTTTTCCTCCCAGTTATGTTGCCCTCTGTGGTTCCAAGGCTCGCCACGGACTCAGCAGTGAGAGTGTTTCCTGGAAACTTCTCTCTTTTTTAAGACTCCCTTCTCTGGATGGAGCTCCGTCCCTACATTTTTTGTCTCTCTTTTTGTCTTCTGTATTTTTTCCTACCTCCTATCGAAGACAATGGGCTGCTTTTCTGGGTGCCTGATGTCCTCTGCCGGCATTCAGAAATTGTTTTGTGGAATTTACTCAGCGTTCAAATGTTCTTTTGATGAATTTGTGGGGGAGAAAGTGGTCTCCCCATCCTATTCCTCCACCATCTTAGGACCGCCTCCTAAATAATAAAATTAAAGACACCAAAAACCAATAAATGAAAATTTTCTTTATTAGTAAGAAAAGAAATTTTAAAATAAAATTACAGTGAAATATTATTTTTACTTATCAAACTGAAAAGGTTTTAAAACATAAAAACACAGTGCTGCTGCTGATGCAGTGAAACTAGTGCTCTGTGATAGGTAGCCTCAAAGATGGCTGCCATGATTCCTGCTTTCTTGTACTAATGCCCTGAGCCCACGATGGCTCAGATGGTAAAGAATTCCCTGAAGTGCAGGAGTCCTGGGTTCTATCACCTGGAGAAGAAAATGCCAACCCACTCCAGTATTCTTGTCTAAAAAATTCCAGGGATAGAGGAGCCTGGCAGCTACAGCCTACGGGATCACAAAGAGTTGGACATGACTGAGCAACTAACACTGTCATTAGGTACTGTAGACCCTTTACCTTATGTGTGGTCTTGACTTAGTAACTTGTTTTTAACAGGGTACAGCAAAAGTGTGAAATGTCATTTCCAAAGTTAACTTACAGAAAAACTGTGCCTTCCATATTTCCTGCTCTCTTTAATTCACTACTCTGCTCACTCACAGAATCCAGCTGCCAAGTTGTGAGCTGCCATATGAAGAAGACAATGTGGCAAGGAACAAGATATCTCTGGCCAAAATTCAACAAGGACTTGAGGTCTGTCTAAGGCCATATGAGTGAACTTGAAGGCAAATGCTTCCATATTTGAGCCTTGACTGTAGCACTAGCCAACATCTTGACTGCAGTTAACCAAGTAGAACAATGCTGGTGTATCTGACCCTTAGAAACTGGGAGATAATAAATATTGTTGATTTCAGTTGTAAACTTTGGGGTAATTTTTTATATTATAACAATAGACAACTAAAAAATCCTCTCACATACTTTTAGATTCTGGAAAGTTAGTATGACAATATGTGTTAATAGCCTTGTATAAAGTTTATTCATTTTTACCTAACAGTTTCACATCTAGTATTCTTTATAAAGAAATAAATTGAAGTGTGGCAAAAGACTATTTATAAGAAAATCAAAACATTATTTGTGAGAATATTACTAAATAAAACCATCACCTTTAATGGTTAAAGTTTTTAAATAAACCAAATGTCCCTCAATATGGAAATACATAAAAATACCAACAAGATTTTGTAAACGAGACAATTCTGGAAGAAGAAAGTAATGAAGGAGTACTAGTCCTACCCTATATTAAGACATATTTTAAAGTTACAATAACTAAATCAGCAAGGTTTGGCATGTGAATAAATGGATCAGAACAGATACTCCAGATATAAATACAAATAGATACAGAAATTTAATGTGCTTAAAATGATATAAACAACAGACTGGTTCAAAATTGGGAAAGGGGTACACTAAGGCTATATACTGTCACCCTGCTTATTTAACATATATACAGAGTACACCATACAAAATGCCAGGCTAGATGAATCACAAGCTGGAATCAAGATTGCTGGGAGAAATATCAATAACCTCAGATATGCAGATGATACCACCCTAATAGCAGAAAATGAAGAGAAACTAAAGAGCCTCTTAATTAAGGTGAAAGAGGAGAGTGAAAAAACTGGCTTAAAACTCAACATTCAAAAAAACTAAGATCATGGCATCTGGTCCCATCACTTCATGGCAAATAAATGGGAAAAAAATAGAAACAGTGACAGACTTTGTTTTCTTGGGCTCTAAAATCACTGGGGATGGTGACTATAGCCACAAAATTAAAAGACACTAACTCCTTAGAAGAAAAGCCATGACAAACCTAGAGAGTGTTTTACAAAGCAGAGACATCACTTTTTGCCAATAAGATCCATGTAGTCAAAGCTATGGTTTCTCCAATAGTCGTGTATGGATGTGACAGTTGGACCATAAAGAAGGCTGGTGCCAAAGATGCTTTTAAACTGTGGTGCTGGAGAAGACTCTTGAGAGTTCCTTGGACTGCAAGGAGATCAAACCAATTAATCCTAAAGGAAATCAACCCTGATTATTCATTGGAAGGACTGATGCTGAAGCTGAAGCTCCAATTCTTTGGCCACCTGATGCGAAGAGCCAATACACTGGAAAAGACCCTGATGCCAGGGAAGATTAAGGGCAAGAGGAGAAGGGGATGACAGAGGATGAGATGGTTGGATGGCATCATTGACTCAGTGGACATGAGTTTGAGCAAAAACTCTGGGAGATAGTGAAGGATAGTAAAGCCTGGCATGCTGTATTTCATGGGGTCAGAAAGAGTAGGACTTGATTTAGTAACTGAACAACAATCAGTTCAGTTCAGTTCAGTCACTCAGTCGTGTCTGACTCTGCAACCCCATGAACCGCAGCATCCCAGGCCAACAATGATCATATCAAACTAGAAAAAAAATGCAAGAAAGCAATTAAGAGTCAAAGGGCTAACTTTACTATTCAAAGGGCTCCTAAAAATAAATTTTAAAAAGACAATAAAAAGTATAGAAAAATGGCTAAGTAATATGAAGAGTGAATATAGATAGAAGAAAATTAAAATAGCTCTTGAACATGGTAAAAAAAAATGCTCAAACTCTTTCATAATGAGATAATGAATGCCCCCATCTGAATGACAAGGTCCAAAATTTTTAATAATATGAGTGTGTGGAACAGCGGGCACCATCAAACACAGCTGATGGAAGTGTTCACTGCTGCAACCTCTCTGGAGAGCAATTTGGCTGAAACTATCAAACTTCCCTTTTAAAAAAAATTTATTTATTTATTACAATTGGAGGCTAATTACTTCACAATATTGTGGTGGTGTTTTCCTACATTGACATGAATCAGCCACAGGTGTACATGTGTCCACTCCCTCCCCAATCCCTTCCCCCACCTCCTTCCCCATTCCATCCCTCTGGGTTGTCCCAGTGCACCAATTTTGAGTGCCCTGTTTCATGTATCGAACTTGGACTGGTCAGTTCTTCACATATGGCAATATAAATGTTTCAATGCTATTTTCTCAAATCCTCCCACCCTTGTCTTCTCCCAGAGTCCAAGTCTGTTCTTTATATTTGTGTCTCTTGCTGTCTCACATATAGGGTCATCATTACTATCTTTCTAAATTCCATATATATGCATTAATATACTGTATTGGGAGAAGGCGATGGCACCCCACTCCAGTACTTTTGCCTAGAAAATCCCATGGACGGAGGAGCCTGGTAGGCTGCAGTCCCTGGGTCGCTAGGAGTCGGACACAACTGAGCGACTTCACTTTCACTTTTCACTTTCATGCAATGGAGAAGGAAATGGAAACCCACTCCAGTGTTCTTGCCTGGAGAATCCCAGGGACAGAGGAGCCTAGTGGGCTGCCGTCTATGGGGTTGCACAGAGTCAGACACGATTAAAGTGACGCAGCAGCAGCAGCATACTGTATTGGTGTTTTTCTTTCTGACTTACGTCATTCTGTATAATAAGCTCCAATTCCATCCACCTCATTTGAACTGACCCAAATGTGTTCTTTTTAATAGCTGAGTAATATTCCATTGTGTATATGTACCACAACCTTCTTATCCATTCATCTGCCGATGGACATCTAGGTTGCTTCCATGTCCTGGCTATTATAAACAGTGCTGCGATGAACATTGGGGTACACATGTCTTTCAATTCTGGAAACCATCAAACTTCTGATCCTGCTAGAATTGTACCCTGCAGAATCAGTCACATTTGGATAAAATCATACAGGTTTGGAGATATTCAGTACCACATTTTTAATAACTAAACATGTGGGACAATTTAAACAGGCATCAACAGGAGGCTAGTTAAATAAATGAACAAACTTCATTAAATGGAATAATGTGCAGCCTCAAAAATGAATGAAGTAACTCTACATACACTGACATACAGCAACTGTAAGACACACTGGAAAATTTAAATAAATGTAGAATTGTATGAATAGGCTCTCACTTGTATCTTTTAAAAAAGAGAATATATATTCTATGAACATAACCCACAATTTATCATTCATTGCAAAAATGTATATGTATTAATAATGATTTTCTCTGAAGGATGATGTTGCAAATGGTTTTTCTTAATAAATTTCTTTCCCCACATTTTCTAAAATAACTACATTCAATATTCAAAGAAAAATACTTTGAAAATACACATGTACATATTAGAAAACATTAGCAAACATCACACCCAACATTGATTTAAGGGATAGGAGGAAAGTCTGTTGTTGTTTTTTGGATTCCCATAGCTGAGCATTTTCTTCATGCAGTCATGAAAAATGAACATTATATTGACTTTTACCTATGTCACATAAAATTGATAAGGACAGAGAAATGGAAGAAAGGGTATAATCAATCTTTAGGCACAACAGTTTGCTTTTCTTTTAAGTGTCTTTTCCAAAAGCAATTACTAAGGAAGAAATGAAACCTGAATCAAAAGAAAAACAAACAGGTTAATACAAGCCTTCAAAACACTTTTGTAAGTTAAAGTAAATTAGACTTGGCAAGTAACTGTCTCTTTCAGTGGAGACAGTACATTACAGAACCAGTATATTTGATGGTTTGGGGAAGGTCCACACTAACAGCAAAAAATCTTTATTCACTAATTTCAACATGCCAGTAATGTAAACCACCTATTGGCCAAACTATAAAATGGAGAGTAACACTATTCTGCAGATTTACAAAGCCATTGAAATATATATAGTAGTATAGAAACATCTTCCAATTTGACATTATTCATTGGTAAGTACTATGATCTGAGTATTTTTGTTCCCCCAAAATGCTTATGTTGAAACCCTAACCTCCAAACATCATCGTATTAAAAGTCAGCGCTTTGGGGAGGTGATTAGGTAATGTGGGTGAAGCCCTTATTAATAAGATTAATGTTTATAACAGGGACCTCACAGAGTTCCCTAGCACCTACCATTACATGAGATAATATGGAAGTCTGTGACACAGAAGAAAGGCCTTACTTGATGATGTTGGCACTTTGATCTTAGACTCCCAGCCTCCAGAATTATAACCAATAAATTCCTGCTGTTTATAAGTTACCTGAATGCATGCCTGCTAAGTCACTTCAGTCGTGTCTGACTCTTTGTGAACCTATGGACTGTAGCCTGCCAGGCTCCTCTGTCCATGGGATTCTCCAGACAAGAATACTGGAGTGGGTTTCCACACCCTCCTCCAGGGGATCTACCTGATCCAGAGATTGAACCAGCATCTCTCAGGTCTCCTGCACTGTAGGTGGGTTCTTTACCACTAGCACCACCTACAAGCCACCTGGTCTGTAATATTTTATTACAATAGCCCCAAGACAAAGAACAGAAAGTTAATTTTTCTCTTCAGGATCCCATCTGTCATCTGATGGCTTACTCATGAGGGTAAGTTCAGGAAGGAAAGTATGGCATGAAGGAACTTCTTTTCTTTAGTGACTGCTTTTCTAGATTTTACTGATGTGTAGGGAGAAGGGCACAGGCCATCAGGAGAAACAGGGTGTGAAACGCATAGGGTTTGGCACAGTGAGGGAGAGGTATTAGAGAAACTGATGGAACTGGAGGGCGATGGTGGAGCATGGCTGTCCAAAACCACGTCTGGGACTCTGAGAAAGAGTTACTTCACAAGATTAAACACAACCCACATGCATGCTCACCGATACTGGCAAGTGTGGGAGTGTTCAGCTTCCCTTAAGCAGGTAGAAGGCTAGAGTCCAGCTTTTGAAAAGATAAGAAGATCCCATGGTCATAAACCAGATCTACTAATCAGAATTTTCCAGGTGAGGTCTCGTACCCTGTGTTTTTTAAACTTCCTAGCTGAATCTGAGTCATGAGAACCATCATCCACCGTTTGAGCATGACTTTTCTGTTACATCTTACCCTAAATCACTCCTATATTGTACACCTCATTCTTTTCTAGTTATAATGCTGTTATCTTCCAGACCAATTTATTGCTAACAGGCTAAAGCAAGGGAAATCATCTGAATTTTTATTGGCCAACATTAAATAAATAGTTGCAGTTGCTAAGCAATCAAACCATTATTATCAAAAGACAAATTTCAGTAACATATCACTTGATTAAACCTACACAAAAGGCAGGATGTGTGATCAATCAATATTTCTAATCCCCTTTTCTATCAACTACAAGTTTTGAGTACTACAAGAAAATCAGTATATAATTTTATTTTGAGTCACCAAGGAAATAGAATAACAGAACCTCATAAACAGAAAAGACCATAAGAATCATTTAGTACAACACCTCTTCTGATGCCTAAATCTTTACTACAGCACTGCTGACAGGTGATTTTCTATTCTGGCATAACCAGACAATAGGAATTTATTAGTTAATGCCAAAAGAAGAAAATGCAAATCTGCAGATGAAAAACAAAATTATAAACACTTACATGAAAGCAGTCTCAGTTACCCAGAAAATTACAAGCCTGGAGTTTTGCTCATGTATTCCTATTGTTAATCTGACATATGAATTTAGAGTTAGCCTAAACAAAAGGGCAGCATTAACACACTAGACTATCACAGGATGGGCTTCCTTGAAAATGCTGTCCTCATACTTATGCACTTCAAAATTCACAGATTGCAAACAGCTCTAAAGTTGCCACTGAGATAATAGGCCACATTCTTATTCCACTACAGATCTCTTTATAAAAGATAGAGAAATGAGTCAGAGGAGAGTCTAGACTCGCTGTGACAACAATTTAACTGGTTAAACTAAGCCTGACTCGCCTCTTGTTCACAGCATTCACCTGGCCCTTATTACGAAGTACCTAGTACTGCTTAGGGTCTTCATGGGTGACTCTATCTTTCCAACAAGCTATTTACTACACAAGTTAAGGCACCTTCCATTGGAACTACCCAAGCAAAGTACAGGGTGCCCAGCTAAATTTGAATTTCAGATAAACAACACTTTTTAGCATAAACATGTCCCATGCAATATTCCAAGTTGATTTAGGGTAGAGGATGTCACCTGCAATTGTGTCACTTAACATCCAGACAATTTCTATGAAATCTAGAAAAAAACTTTCCATGCAATATTTGAAACTTACGCTAAAAAAAAATTGCTTATCTGAAATTCAAATTAACTAGGTATCATGTATTTTTATTTACTAAGGCCAGCAACCTTATCTGGGATACCTATATATTTCTAAAAGGCCAGCTCAGGACTCCAGGATAGCAAGTATTTGACAACCTATCCTGATTAGTTGAACTAATGTAATTTGATCCAGACAAACCTGAACATGACTGTTACAGAACACAACATCTCTAGCACTTGGCCCTTGGTTCCTCCCTGTTCCAAGAGACCAACTGTTTATCCAACCCAACATCTCCTCTGGGTTAGTGAGATAACCAAGAATCTGACCTGGGTTATTTCCAAGCAATTGTTATGGGGCATGGAAGTTGGAAAGACTAGTCCAGGTAGTTCTGAAATCCAAGGGAACAAGTCCCAAGCTCTAAGCCCCAGGCAAGGTAGGCTCCACAGTGGGCTACCCAAGGGTCAAATGTAGATCAGAAGATAAAGATCTGTGACAGGAGGGTGACTGAGAGAATCTCAAAGAGCAGTTGCAGCCAAATCAAAAACAGGGATCAGATGTCCAAGCATTGAAACCATTTGGACAAAATCCTTCCCTCGAGTTCACAAAAGGCAATCTTGGATATGCTGACCATGATTTTTCTCTGTATGGTTCCTTATACTGTTTCGTTAGCCTTCTCCCAAGAAAGTAATACAGCTGTGTTTTTCCAAATTCATGCCCCACCAGAGACAGTGGTAGGAAAAGAGATCCATGATCCTTAAAAGAATAACGTCATATTTCCCAGGCAGCCCTGCACTGAACAGGCCAAAAGTTTCCTGCAGCAGACCCAGGGAGCCAAGCATAGTCAGAAAGTGTGTGTTAAGCTGTGGGGGGATGGTAAAGAGAAGACCACAAAGGGAGGAGAGGCACACAGGTGATTTTTAGGCATGCCTTTAGTAGTTCCCTTCCCCTGTGAAATTTCTGAAATCCCTCCCAGAGCACCCTGTGGTTGCTTCATCCTCAGTGCTGTCCTGACTGCCTTCCTCACGGGATGCTCTCTCTGTTTTCACCAGGTACGCCAAAACCCTCAGCCCAGAGCCAACAGGCCACAAAATTGTGTTGCTGCCTGCCTGTGGGACCCTAGGGGGACCCTAGGGGGACCCTGGAGGGATACTACCTAGCTGGTTGGTGCCCTAGATGCTGCCTGAACCATGAAGCCAGAAAGGTCTGTATTCAAATCCCAGCCCAGCTATTTTTTTCACCCTTTGCCAATACCAAGGTTAGTAATTTCTCTGTACCTCAGCTTAAATCCCCTACCTTCGACAACAATTTATGGAGATAGTAGGAGTCCAACTTTGACTCTATATATAGACAATTAATAAACAGAAAGAATTCTATCAAAAGAATTTCTTACAGAATAGTAGAAGTGAATGAAGAGTTAGAAAATCTAAGGAGCATATATAAATTAGCAGATCTAGGTGACATTAAGGGAAAATATTAATAGAACTGACAAACACACCTACAGCCTCCTTTCTCATTTCACCTCAAAGGCTTCTGTGAAACTGAAATGACTAGTGAGGAACTAAGGAATTAGTGTTAAATCTTTATATCTTAATAAAGATCCAGGAAAGAGTGATCAGCAAGTTAGTGAGATTTTCCTGATATTATTCTAAGAGATGCTGCAAATATCAGTGAGCAAAGATAAAATGATGCAAAAATAAACAAACTTGGAAACACAGGCGAGAAGTAGCTGTGTAAAACTCAATGTGAAAAATGCTAACTCATTTAACTGAGAAGCTTGCTGTGCCCAAGGGACTTGAGGAAGCAGGGAACTAATAAATGAAAAAAGATACCAAGGGGCAAATAAGAATAGCAAATTAGAAAGAAGTTTATATTATGAGCTTTGCCAGGGAGAAGAAGGAACACCATTGTTTGAGTATATGTACAAAATCCTATTATTCCACTGTGGGAAGAAAATATTTATGCAGCAAAACTCTACTCAGATTGCTCTGAGGATGACATACCAAGTTTGGCAATTCAGAAGGTCACAGTTATATCTAAGTAAGGGGAATTAAAGGAATAAAAGTATTACAACAAAGGAAATGATAGTTCTCAGAGTGGGAAACAAGGACAGCTGAGTTGTTCATAAAAAATGGGCAGCATGTGAATTTAACCCATAAATATGGGGAAATATGTGTAATGGGGGATGGCGTTTTGTCTGAATAGAAATTAAGAAAGAGGGGGGATTTTAGAAGGAGAAATGGTGTGTAATAACCTGGTAAAACCATGAAGGATGAAGCCATGAATCTAATACTGCCCAGGGAGCAAAGGCAAGTCCATGTCTCCAGGCCTTTAAATGAGCTGAGATCAAATGCTAGAGGGTGTCTGTGCTCCTGCGACATGGTCTTATTGATGCAACAGACCAAATGACCTTAGAGGGCCCTTCCTGGGAAAAGGTTTATGGTATGAAGAAACATATGTCCTTTTCTAAAGGGAACATCTCAAATAATAATGAAGCAGAAATCCTTGCTCCCTATAGTTATTACAAGTCCCAAGGCCTGGTTTCAGCAGTGACCCAAATCCCAAGGCAAATTCAACTTAATATGTGATACTTTCATTAGCAAAGAGGACATGTGGCTTCAACACATTTCTTCTACTTAGAAAGTTTCTGACACAGGTCAAATGATGTAGGAGAATTAGTGGTGTGTTCTAGTACTCCAGAATAAGAAAGAGTTACAGTATTAAAAAAAAAAATGAATTAAGTCCTAACTATTATAATGTCAAAAGTGACAGAATTATAAAAGTTATATCCAGGAGTCTTGGGATGTAGGGAGAAAAGGGCAGGGATTGCATTAAGTTTGAGAAATAAGAAGGAGACAGGGTCTTTCTGTAGTCTGGCAGGACAGACTGAGATAGAGAGAGCTCAATAAATATATAAAGGAAAGTAGAAAGGCAAAGGGAAAGGCAGGAAGGAGGAAGGAAAAAGACCCATACTAGAATTCTCTCTATGCCACTAACTGGGAGCTTCCATAGACTGCAGTGAGTGGGATTCAGGGCCCCCTAGAGTTCTGACCCGAAGTATCTAGTGATGCATAAATTGTCTACAGCAGAACAGCACACTGTATGGAGTCTATAAATGTGTATGTACTCAGTCTTTCAGTTGTGTCCGACTTTTTGTGGCCCCATGGACTGTAGCCCACTAGGCTCCTCTATCCATGGGATTCTCTGGGCAAGAATACTGGAGTGCGGTGCCATTCCCACTCCAGAAGCTCTTCCCAACCCAGAGATCGAACCCATGTTGCTCACGTCTTCTGCATTGGCAGGTGTCTTCTTTACCACTAGTGCCTCCTGGGAAGCCCGTAACTATAACTATCCCCAACGGGGAAAGCAGCCTCAAAGATTTTGTAGCAAAATCAAGCACTTTCTATCAGATAACTATTCTCATTTTGAGAAACCACTCTTGGCCTTCTACTGGTAGAAACTGAATGTCTTATAATGCAAAACCAGGAGACATGGAAGTAGGTGCTATTTGATTTTAACAACCTTCAAATATAAGTATGCCCTGTGTGTGTGTGTGTTAGTCATTCATTCATGTCCAACTCTTTGTGACCCCATGGACTGCAGCCCACCAGGCCCCTCTGTCCATGGGATTCTCCAGGCAAGAAAACTGGAATGGGTTACCATTTCCTCCTCCAAAGTATGCCTTGTGGCATCTGGTTACCAAAAGGACAAGGTATTTACGAGATTAGTTCAGCTCAGTCACTCAGTCTTGTCTGACTCTTTGCAACCCCATGAACTGCAGCATGCCAGGCCTCCGAGTCCATCACCAACTCCCAGAGTCCACCCAAACCCATGTCCATTGAGTTGATGATGTCATCCTCTGTCGTTCCCTTCTCCTCCTGCCCTCAATCTTTCCCAGAATCAGGGTCTTTTTCAGTGAGTCAGTTCTTCGCATCAGGTGGCCAAAGTATTGGGAGTTTCAGCTTCAACATCAATCCTTCCAATGAACATCCAGGACTGATTTCCTTTAGGATGAACTGGTTGGATCTCCTTGTAGTCCAAGGGACTCTCAAGAGTCTTCTCCAACATCACAGTTCGAAAGCATCAATTCTTTGGCGCTCAGCTTTTTTTTATAGTCCAACTACCACAGCCATACATGCCCACTGGAAAAACCATGGCCTTGACTAGATGGACCTTTGTTGACAAAGTAATGTCTCTGCTTTTTTAATATGTTATCTAGATTGGTTATAACTTTCCTTCCAAGGAGTAAGCATCTTTTAATTTCACGGCTGCAATCACCATTTGCAGTGATTTTGGAGCCCCAAAAAATAAAGTCAGCCACTGTTGCCACTGTTTCCCCATCTTTTTGCCACAAAGTGATGGAACCGGATGCCATGATCTTAGTATTCTGAATTTTGAGCTTTAAGCCATCTTTTTCACTCTCCTCTTTCACTTTCGTCAAGAGGCTCTTTAGTTCTTCTTCTTTTATGAGATCAGGCTTGAGTAAATTTTGAAGGCATAAATGGGTGGCTCCCTTTCCTCGTGAGGCTGCTCCTAAAGTCCCATTTCCAAAACTATATAAACACCTTTCTGTCAACCTAATTTTAAAGTCTAGAGAGAAGTTCTCTAGGTCGGCCTGACTAAAAGGACATTTTAAGACTGACTTACATATCAGATCAGATCAGATCAGTCACTCAGTCATATCCAACTCTTTGCAATCCCATGAAACGCAGCACCCTAGGCCTCCCTGTCCATCACCAACTCCCGGAGCTCACTCAGACTCACGTCCATCGAGTCAGTGATGCCATCCAGCCATCTCATCCTCTGTCGTCCCCTTCTCCTTTTGCCCCCAATCCCTCCCAGCATCAGAGTCTTTTCCAATGAGTCAACTCTTTGCATGAGGTGGCCAAAGTACTGGAGTTTCAGCTTTAGCATCATTCCTTCCAAAGAAATCCCAGGGTTTATCTCCTTCAGAATGGACTGGTTGGATCCCCTTGTAGTCCAAGGGACTCTCAAGAGTCTTCTCCAACACCACAGTTCAAAAGCATCAATTTTTCCACGTTCAGCCTTCTTCACAGTCCAACTCTCACATCCATACATGACCACAGGAAAAACCATAGCCTTGACTAGACGGACCTTTGTTGGCAAAGTAATGTCTCTCCTTTTGAATATGCTATATAGGTTGGTCAAAACTTTGCTTCCAAGGAGTAAGCGTCTTTTAATTTCATGGCTGCAGCCACCATCTGTAGTGATTTTGGAGCCCAGAAAAATAAATGGTGATACTGTTTCCACTGT
This sequence comes from Bos indicus x Bos taurus, assembly GCF_003369695.1. Taxonomy (NCBI): domain Eukaryota; kingdom Metazoa; phylum Chordata; class Mammalia; order Artiodactyla; family Bovidae; genus Bos; species Bos indicus x Bos taurus. The sequence goes on along the minus strand of NC_040086.1, from coordinate 16,225,142 downwards.
TTCCCCATCTATTTCCCATGAAGTGGTGGGACCGGATGCCATGATCTTCGTTTTCTGAATGTTGAGCTTTAAGCCCACTTTTTCACTCTCCACTTTCACTTTCATCAAGAGGCTTTTTAGTTCCTCTTCACTTTCTGCCATAAGGGTGGTGTCATCTGCATATCTGAGGTTATTGATATTTCTCCCAGCAATCTTGATTTCAGCTTGTGTTTCTTCCAGTCCAGTGTTTCTCATGATGTACTCTGCATGTAAGTTAAATAAACAGGGTGACAATATACAGCCTTGACGTACTCCTTTTTCTATTTGGAACCAGTCTGTTGTTCCATGTCCAGTTCTAACTGTTGCTTCCTGACCTGCATACAGATTTCTCAAGAGGCAGATCAGGTGGTCTGGTATTCCCATCTCTTGAAGAATTTTCCACAGTTGATTGTGATCCACACAGTCAAAGGCTTTGGCATAGTCAATAAAGCAGAAATAGATGTTTTTCTGGAACTCTCTTGCTTTTTCCATGATCCAGCAGATTTGGCAATTTGATCTCTGGTTCTTCTGCCTTTTCTAAAACCAGCTTGAACATCAGGAAGTTCACGGTTCACATATTGCTGAAGCCTGGCTTGGAGAATTTTGAGCATTACTTTACTAGTGTGTTAGATGAGTACAATTGTGCGGTAGCTTGAGCATTCTTTGGCATTGCCTTTCTTTGGGATTGGAATGAAAACTGACCTTTTCCAGTCCTGTGGCCACTGCTGACTTTTCCAAATTTGCTGGCCTATTGAGTGCAGCACTTTCACAGAATCATCTTTCAGGATTTGGAATAGGTCAACTGGAATTCCATCACCTCCACTAGCTTTGTTCGTAGTGATGCTTTCTAAGGCCCACTTGACTTCACATTCCAGGATGTCTGGCTCTACGTCAGTGATCACACCACTGTGATTATCTGGGTCGTGAAGATCTTTTTTGTACAGTTCTTCTTTGTATTCTTGCCATCTCTTCTTAATATCTTCTGCTTCTGTTAGGTCCATACCATTTCTGTCCTTTATCGAGCCCATCTTTGCATGAAATCTTCCTCTGGTATCTCTGAGTTTCTTGAAAACATCTCTAGTCTTTCCCATGCTGTTGTTTTCCTCTATTTCTGTGCATTGATCGCTGAAGAAGGCTTTCTTATCTCTTCTTGCTATTCTTTGGAACTCTGCATTCAGATGCTTATATCTTTCCTTTTCTCCTTTGCTTTTCGCTTCTCTTCTTTTCACAGCTATTTGTAAGGCCTCCCCAGACAGCCATTTTGCTTTTTTGCATTTCTTTTCCATGGGGATGGTCTTTACCCCTGTCTCCTGTACAATGTCACAAACCTCATTCCATAGTTCATCAGGCACCCTATCAGATCTAGGCCCTTAAATCTATTTCTCACTTCCACTGTATAATCATAAGGGATTTGATTTAGGTCATACCTGAATGGTCTAGTGGTTTTCCCTACTTTCTTCAATTTAAGTCTGAATTTGGCAATAAGGAGTTCATGGTCTGAGCCACAGTCAGCTCCTGGTCTTGTTTTTGCTGACTGTATAGAGCTTCTCCAACTTTGCCTGCAAAGAATATAATCAATCTGATTTCAGTGTTGACCAAATGGTGATTTCCATGTATAGAGTCTTCTCTTATATTGTTGGAAGAGGGTGTTTGTTATGACCAGTGCATTTTCTTGGCAAAACTCTATTAGTCTTTGCCCTGCTTCATTCCGTATTCCAAGGCCAAATTTGCCTGTTACTCCAGGTGTTTCTTGACTTCCTACTTTGCATTCCAGTTCCCTATAATGAAAAGGACATCTTTTTTGGGTGTTAGTTCTAAAAGGTCTTGTAGGTCTTCATAGAACTGTTCAACTTCAGCTTCTTCAGCGTTACTGGTTGGGGCATAGACTTGGATTACTGTGATATTGAATGGTTTGCCTTGGAAACAAACAGAGATCATTCTGTCATTTTTGAGATTGCATCCAAGTACTGCATTTCAGACTCTTTTGTTGACCATGATGGCTACTCCATTTCTTCTGAGGGTGTCCTGCCCACAGTAGTAGATATAATGGTCATCTGAGTTAAATTCACCCATTCCAGTCCATTTCAGTTCACTGATTCCTAGAATGTCGACATTCACTCTTGCCATTTCTTGTTTGACCACTTCCAATTTGCCTTGATTCATGGACCTGACATTCCAGGTTCCTATGCAATATTGCTCTTTACCGCATCGCACCTTGCTTCTATCACCAGTCACATCCACAGCTGGGTATTCTTTTTGCTTTGGTTGCATCCCTTCATTCTTTCTGGAGTTATTTCTCCACTGATCTCCAGTAGCATATTGGGCATCTACTGACCTGTGGAGTTTCTCTTTCAGTATCCTATCATTTTGCCTTTTCATACTGTTCATGAGGTTCTCAAGGCAAGAAAGGGCAAACACACTGAAATATACTCACAGAAAACTAGTCAATCTAATCACACTAGGGCCACAGCCTGTCTAACTCAATGAAACTAACCCATGTCTGTGTGGAAACCCAAGATGGGTGGGTCATAGTGGAGAGATCTGACAGAATGTGGTCCACTGGAGAAGGGAATGGCAAACCACGTCAGTATTCTTGCCTTGAGAACCCCATGAACAGTATGACTTACAGATGCTTTTATCTAATCTGTTGCTACCAGAAATGAACTGCTGCAGTGAGTGGGCCTTTCAGCAGTTCTTCCTATGTGTGACTTCACCTAGAAGCAAAGAAGATCTAAGGTAAGAGTTTATATTAAGCCATGGACAGTGGTTAATGGTTTCTACAGATTGTCAGGAACTCGGAAGGATCATGTTCCTTGGGAGATTCAAGAAAAGAAGATTCAGGAAAGAGCTATGTGAATGGACACACAGTGCAAGAATATTTTGTCACATAGGAATGATGACCAAAGGGCCTCTACCAGGGAGGAGGCTTTCTATAAACAGTTATTTGTTGAGTCTCTTTCCCATATCAATCCATGCTTGCTCATTGGGTTCATGAGTAAGGTAACCATGGAGATAAGAATGGAAGTTATATATGGGTTCAACAATGTGAAGTTTCTCTATCCTATAGGACAGGGGAAAAAAGCAGAATTAAACAGGGTGTAAAATGAGTTTTGGGAGTTAGTAGGGATAGATCATAGCAGACCTTGAAGCACAAAGATCTTGGTCTTTATCTAAGAGAATTAGGAGCCATGGTAGTATTTGGAGAGAGGGGAATATATAATATGCTCTTGGTGCAAAATATTTTGGAGAGGAGGAGGGTCCAGCAGCCCAGGCAAGAGGTGATGCAGCCTAGACTCAGGTACTGCAGTACACAGATAAGTAAGATGATGGATTGGAGCGATATTTGGAAGTTAACATTTATCAGAATTTGTGATTGATCAAGGGTGCAAAGTGAAGAAGACAGGAAGGATGCAGGAGTCCCTCGCCAAGACAGGAAAACACTGGAAAGGGACCCAAAAGGAAGGAAACTCTCTTTTGTACAGAAACCTATATGCCCAACTAATATACCCAGCTTCCTCAACCAACCACCTCAAAAGATTAAATCAACTTTAAGTGCTCAAAAAGCAGAGTCAGGCTTTGCCCTCAAAAATATGTGCCCACTGCTCACTGATGCCTAATCTTTTTTTAAAATAAAAGTATCAAAGTCACCACACTTCACAGTTAGAAGTAAAAGACATTATACTGGTTTCCTAGGGCCACCACAGAGAAGGAAATGACGACCCACTCCAGTATTCCTGCCTAGAGAATCCTGTGGACAGAGGAGCTTGGTGGGCTGCTGTCCATAGGGTTGCACAGAGTCAGACAAGACTGAAGTGACTTAGCATGCATGCATACATTGGAGAAGGAAATGGCAACCCACTCCAGTGTTCTTGCCTGGAGAATCCTAGGGACGGAGCAGCCTGGTGGGCTGCCGTCTATGGGGTCGCACAGAGTCAGACACGACTGAAGCAACTTAGCAGTAGCAGCAGAGCCACCACAACAAATTACCAGAAACTAAGATGCTCAAAACAAGAGAAATTTCTTCTATCACAGTTTTGGAGGCTAGAAGTCCAAAATCATTATCAGCACAACCATGAGCCCCTTCAAAGGCTCTAAGGAAGAATCTTCCCTTGCCTCCTCCAGGTTCTATTGGTTTTGTGGCTATGAAAGCGTAACTTCAATCTCTGCTTCTTTCTTCAGACAGCCTTCTTCTCCCTGTGTACCTGTGTCATCTCCTTTTCTATCTCCAATAAGGACATTGTCCTTAGATGTAGGGCCTACCCCAAAACCAGAATAATCTCATTTTGAAATTCTTAATCACATTTGCAAAGACTCTATTTCCAAATAATATCACACTCACAAGTACTAGGGGTTAGGACTTGTCCACATCTTTTGGAAATCCCTATTCAATCTATTACAGGTTAAAAAAAAAAAAAAAAAACTGCTTTGATACACTTTGCTTAGGCATACTTACATGAGTTTCAGCTAAACCAGCATTCTCCAGAGTGTGTCAGACAAACATAAATTCCTGGAGAGGCTCAAAAGAAATATTTACAATGCTAAAATAAGTTTGGGGAACACTGAATACTATAAACCTCTCTTATGATTTATCATTGCCACATACACATTTCAGTTTCTTAGAAGTCTTACAGTAATGAAACCCATTCAAGTTGTTCAGTCTTGAATTTTCCAAACTTATTTGACACTTGAACTTTTCCTTCTGGTTACAGGACACACTGACATCCAAAAAATTATGCTCCATGGAACATACGGGCTTCCCTGATAGCACAGTTGACAAAGAATCCATCTGCAATGCAGGAGACCCCAGTTCGATTCCTGGGTCAGGAAGATCTGCTGGAGAAGGGATAGGCTACCTACTCCAGTATTCCTGGGCTCCCCTTGTGGCTCAGCTGGTAAAGAATCCACCTGCAATGTGGGAGACCCGGGTTTGATCCCTGGGTTGGGAAGATCCCCTGGAAAAGGGAAAGGCTACCCACTCCAGTATTCTGGCCTGGAGAATTCCATGGACTGTATAATATAGTCCATGGGGTCGCAAAGAGTCAGACATGACTGAGCAACTTTCACTTCACTTCACTTCATGGAACATACTCACAGATATGTTAACATATAATCAATCAATAATCAGTAACTATAAATGATCTGGGTTTCTGGATGCCTCTCAATTTTGATGGGGAAGAAGAAGACATGAAATAAGGTCTTAAACCTTGAGGAGAGAGGATGAAGTGACCACTGAATTCAGGAGTGGGGTATGCTGGAGTATGCAGTCAGTATGCTGGGGAAGGTACAGAAAGAAGAGACTGGAGGCTCAAAAGAATTTTTCTCAAAGAATTTATTCATTTCAAACTGTGAGGATCAGCACAAGCTGTGAAACAGGTTTTCGGTTGATTAATTAGATTTTTCATTTGTTGTGTTTTTTTTTGTTTGGTTTTTTGGTCAGTCAAGTAAAAGCATGTACAGCAACTTGGTTATTTATAGTCATTTTTGTTTTATATTTTCTCAAACATGATTTCCTTGTAAAAAGGCATGTTTCCCACAGGTTTTATTCATCAAAGTGCCAGTGTAACTGCATTTCTGTCATTCTGACTTCTCCCTATAGTTGCTGCTAAGAGTAGTCTTTCTTCTTAGTTCCTCAACTACCAAACATGTATAACAGAGTGCTGTCTTGGTTAATGTGAATCCTGTTTGTTCATCTGGATGAAATGTAAACCTACATGCCCAAGGTGAGGAAGTGAGCTCCATTCATCTGGAGATCTGGTCATTTCCAATGGCCAAACTTAGATCGGAAGGCAAGGTTCCAGAGAAAACACAAGTCTCACCTCCCCTGGGAGCGCCTCCCAGGTTCTTGCACCAGCTGCAGTGCTGTCAGCCTGCCTCCTATGCCATTCTCCGCCTTTGTGAAAGGCATACAGAAAAGCTCTCAGACTCTGCTCTCATTTCTTCAATGGCCATATCAAAGCTGAGGCTTAACTTCCTCTTTCTAGCAAGAAAGATGATGTGTAATCTGGGCTCCTTCATACTTCCCTCTCAACAGACCATCAGACTGAACAGTAGTCAGAGGGTTGAGGTTCTGGATCTCTTCACTATACTTTTCCCGCCTCAGGATTTTTGCTGCTCTTAAAGGTTTGTGTCACAGCAAGCTCAGAAACAATATCCAAGAGTTTCCCAACATGGAAGTCCTGTATCATTAGGGAAATGAAACATCATTTTATTTGATGTTTACATCAAATAAAGAATTATAAGAATAAAAACATTACAATTACAAGAATTAAAAAAAAAAAGATTACAAGAATAAACATAGTTAATTGGTTATGAGTTTACCTTAGCATGCATTAACAGAAAAAGAAAAGCAGTACATAAACTCTGACTCCATGAAGGTGATTGCTTAGAGTTGGCCTAATGTTTTAAAATTTATTTGTCTTAATTTGAAGTATAATCATACAGATGGAACATGGATGTGGGCGGTCTTATCTGAGATTTAGGAAGCACCACTATGTCAGATACTAGGCTTTGCCACATAATCTTAGACTGACAGGGACATTTATGGCAGTCCCAAGAGCAAGAGTCCTATCTCTAAACATGCCCCAACAAATGGATTCTGTCCTAAGTTCAATCTCTTTCAATGTAGAAGAAATTCTAGGGAAGAGACTTTTCCATCACAGACAAATTCTTACTGAAGGAGAAATGGCAGTGCTTTTCTTTCTTAGAAAAAAGATTTAAGCCAAATTACCCTAAAATAGGAGCCAAGGTAGAGAAATGTCAGGTCTCAGGGGAAACAGCAAAAGATTTTATTTTGGAAGATGTAACTTTAGATACTAACAGTGACAATCCAATGATTCAAATTCAAAGGGTATTTGCTTCTGAATACTTTTGAGTAACTTAGAAAGCTTATCTGCAGTGTCCATGAATAGAAAAGTCCTTGCCTTTCCTATAAACATCTCTGTGTATTCTTTTCCCAAATCCAACATCCCATCCTTGCTTTGTATATGTGCTGCCAATGCAGTGGTTCAGATGTTCCAAGAAGAGCCAGAGTCATTGACTCCTGCCTGGATTATCACAGCAGGCACCACTGGCACCAAGCTCTCCCCAGTTTTTGGTCTTCCCATCCAGATGTCAATGTAAGAGTCTTTCAAAAATCATTACTTATGTATATGCCCCACCAAGAAAATTCTGATAGATCTTTGTTACCCAAAATGCAGTTATTCATCTATTCATTATTTTTTTTTTGAGTGTGTACCATATGTCAGACACTGCTAAGCAGCTTCCCTATTGCTTAAAGTACTTTCATAGGGTAGGAATTAATGTGGAGAATGACTTGGAGTTGGGTAGAACCTGGTGCCTAAGAAACTACCAGGCATGTGTTTGAGAATGTTCTTATTTACCTTCCTAGAAAACAACCATGCAATTTTGTAAAAGAATACTGTAATGCCCATGTCCTTTGACACCTTTTAGAACTCATCAAATCCAATCATTTGGGAAGTCTACCTTCCCAAAAAAGTCTACCTTCAAAGATAAGAACTTTGCATCTTTCATCTTTATATCCTCAGTCCCAGCATATACTAAGCATGATTTTATATTTTGCTAAAAGAATATAATACAATCCAAAACTCAAAAAATAATTAATTAGTTATTGTTTTGAGTTACTTCCTTCTGTTACATGAGAAGAATCACATCCACTCTTTTGAAATAATCATATTTTAGATGTGTCCAGTTAAAATAGGAAAAAAGAGGATAGGAGTTGAGCTCAGGATGAAATCAAGAATGGGATCAAGAGAAAAGCCATGACTTTGGGAAAAAGCAAACAAGCTTAATGAAAAGGAATTTATTAAACACTTTCATAAGGAATTATACAAAGAAAAACATCTTTCCTCAAGATGTGGCAGTTCATTCATTCAGATACTCATTCAAACATTAAATGATAATGGGAGACAGCTAAACAAGGAAAGACACAGAGACATAGAAATACAAAACTAGAAAGAATAAAGGGAGGATGTAAGAAAGAAAAGGAAGAGGGAAGGGAAGGGAAATATATCCAATGCCATGGCATTATGCAGAGATCTGAAATTGAAAAGGTGAGAGGAATCAGTGATTGATAACTATTTTAAATGGATTGGTAAGGAAGATTTCTCGAAGATCTAAATGATAATTGGGGCCAGCCAGGTATAATCATGGAATGAAAGCACTGTAGCCAGAGAGAATATTTAGTGCGATGATGCAAGTCCTATAAAATGAAAAATATAACTGAAAAAACAAGACACACATACAGAAATACATAAAAATTTCTTCAATTTCTGATCACTGTGAATTCAGACTTTAACTGGAAGTCCAGAGTAATACTCTCATTACTGAGTAAAATGAAAATTTAACATGAAAAAAAACTCTGAAACAAGAGTTTTAAAGCAAACAAACAAAAAAGTGTAAAGAATCTTCTCGGTTGCATAGTCAAGTAATAATCTTGCCAAAATGTGTTAACTTTAAAAGGATACCATAGCTTAAATTTTTAAGTGGTCAATTTCCCACCATTTTGTCAGTCCAGTTTTTCTGGAAAATCTGCAACTTCTTTTTGGACTGAATACCAGCTGGATACAGAAATCCTGGTTCATTACTAAAATGAAACAATCAGAAATTTTAGCCAAGTATGCAGAAATGCTGGGCTTTCTTCATGGATAAGGACAGCTGGTGAATTTATAGTATTTATCAATCATCACAACCTCTATTAGGTTACAAAAACCGTGGTATTTAAAGTTCCCAATTCCATAAACAGGGAATCAGAGGCACTGAATGAACAAGTAAAATGGTTGACTTACAATTACTGATAAAAGCATCAATAAATTCCTCAAGAAAACCTAGGCACTGGGTCACAATTCTTTGTCTCCTTATATACCTACAAACTCTAAATACAAATGAGATTGAATTAAGGAAACGCCAATGTACTCCTCCTTTCGATCCAAACAAGGCTTTATTTTAATTGGATAGTGAGGATTATAAAGAATAAGATCTGTGTGTTGCTTTTCAGATTCAAGGAATTTGGTATGAGAAAATCAGTTTAGACAAAATTCCACAAGGTCTCTGAATCTGTTACATCTGTCCTTCACAACTTCCTTCTAGAAGGCATTTTCCTGTAGCTATTTAAAAAAAAAAAAAAAAGACTGGATGAACTTCAAGGGAACTTAAGTAAATGCAGGGTAGTAAATTCAGCAACAAGGTCCTCATCATTTCCTCCCTCAGGAATTTGGCATCCATCCTTAAACAGAAGTGCCTTTGTAGGAGCTGTGGGATCCAGCACTGTACTCCAAGGAAAGTCTCACCCACCTATGTATGGGATAGTACACATACCTAGACCTGGACTCCAGCTGAAGACCCTTCAGTGGCCTGAGAGCTGGCTCCAGACCCTCTAGACTGTGGTCTGGGAGCCCCAGAAAGACACTGTCTTAGATAATCACCCAAGGATGAGAGAACCTTTGTGGAAGTCTAGATTTCCAGTGGAGACATTCCAGCTTACTGCTGAAGCAAAAAAACATACAAGTTTGGAGAGGGTAAGAGGAATATTTTGATTACCCATGTCATACCTCCCCCAAGGGAGTATAACTCAGTACCAAGTGATCCCTTCTCAGACCATGATTTTCCCCAGGGAAAGTAAGGACATGTGAGTGAGCACCCAGATTCCCTAGTCATCTGGGACATGGCCAGAAAGGTCCGTTACTAGTTCCAGTCCATAGGAGGCTTCTGAATTCCCCTCTTCCCACTGAGACACTGAATGTACAGCTACACAAGGAGCAATCCCCCAGAAAGAAATCCAAAAACTAGCTGAGCAACTCCTATACATGGTACAAACAAGAAAATACCCACGTCGAAAATAGGAAGGAAAGACTGAGATAAACTCTTGTCATGAATCCAGGCACAAAACCATTCAACTGGGAGGGAACTCTCAACTCCCGGCTTTTCCCTGAGAAGCAAAGAGTTTGGACTCAATATCTAGAACTCCAACTTTTAAGACTCCCACCTAAGTGATGGGCCCCCAAAACGCCTAGCTCTGAAATCCAATGCAACTTACCTCCACAAGACCCACAAGACTATACAAAACAAAGGAACAGTTCTTAACTGGCTCCGAGGATTCACTGGACTCAGCATGGAGGGAGCAGATAAAATACCTCCACTCCCCAGCGTTTCCCTGAAGAGGGACTATTTGCATATATTAAAAGCAACTGCCTGAGGGCCAGGCTTCTAATTTTGCACACCATGAGGGACTGCCTGCCATTTTCCCTGGGGACTGGAAAAGCATGTGGATACCTCCCTTGCCTTTCCCTATACCCTGACAAGGGAGCAGGGCCCCATAATAGAGGATTCATCATATGTAAGGGCTTCTCAGGTGGCGCTAGTGGTATAGAACCCATCTGCCAAAGCAGGAGACATAAGAGATATGGGTTCAGTCCCTGGGTCAGGTAGATCCCCTGGAGGAGGGCATGGAAACCCACTCCAGTACTCTTGCCTGGAGAATCCCATGGACAGAAGAGCCTGATGAGCTACAGTCCATAGGGTCGCAAAGAGTCAGACAGGACTAAAGCGACTTAGCGTACACAATGGCGAAGAATGTGAAGACAGCACACTGGAATTAAGACTCCTTATTTGTCCCTCTGTCTCTCAAGCAGATGAAGGACTAAACAGAGTTGAACTCTCCACCTCAGTGGGAAATAAGATCAGTATTAATAAAATAGTGATTCAGAGGACTGACTTGCGGAAGAACATAGAATGCAAAGGATAAACACATAAAAGTGATTAGAGATAAAATAATAGACATGAAATAAAGATAACAGATATCTAGCATCCTAACTGTAGCAATAAAGAAAAAAGCAGAGTAAGCAGAATGGAAAAATATTAAGTGTAATAGAAAACCATTTTCTAAAATAAAAGAAGACAGAATCTGCAGATTGAAAGGATTTACACACATAAGCAAAAATTATTTGCAAGTCATTAAAACAGAAACAGAAAAGCTATTGTACTTCAAAGGAAAAAGTCTATATGTAATTAGGCAGAAACGGAATTTGCAAAAGAAAAAAAAATCAAGCTAAACTCATACTTTCAGCAACACTAAATGCCAGAAGACAATAGAGTAATATGCACAGACTAAGGGGGAAAATATGTCATTATCTTTGTTTATTGTATCACTCAATGACCTGAATGAATTTTGAAAACATAATATTGAGCAAAAGAAGACAGACCTTCACAGTAATATCCACTATTAAAAGTTCAAGAATAGACCATTCCAATTTATGGTGATAGCAATTCAGGAGAAAAATTTCCTCTTGGAAAGGCATGGGGTACTATTCAGAGGCAAGAGGTACTAAAGAACTTTCCAAGGGATGAAAAGTTCTAGAACTTAGCCTGTGGAGTAGCTACATAGATGTAACAAAGGTAAAAGTTCATTAGATTTAAGATATGTGCATATCATGGCATAAATAATATTGCAATTTAAGAAAATAATTTTAATAAAAAATAGTAATTAATAAATTAGAAAACAACAACACAGAATTGATCAAGAAAAGCTCATCTTATAGTGGAGTGGGTAAACACATAAACTAGATAAACCACTTCACTACCAAAGATTTTTGAAAAGGGATAAACAACAACAACAAAAAAAACCCCACAAATTTAAGAATAAGAAAAGGAGAGTTATAATAAAAGATAAAATAATTATAAAACAACAGTTTGCAAATTTTATTTTTTAAAATGCTGACAACCTCAAAAAAAAATAGAAAATTTAAAACAAAAACATGAAAGAAATTCCAAAGTTTTCAATGAGCTAATCCCCACAAAAACATTGATTTCAGACAAGGTCACAAGTAAAATATTTCCAACTTTTAAGCTAGGATAATTATCATTTTATTTACACTATTTTTTAGTAAAAATGGTAGATTAGAGCCAGATCACAGATGTTCCATCCCCCCATGCCCAAAATGAAGGGAAAAGGTAGAGAAAACTAATAAACATGTACATATAAACACACGCAAACAAGTCAAATACAGAGTCCAAAATCTTACCACAAATGTCTAGAAAACAAGAGGCAAAGATTCTGGTATGGTATGGCATGACATGGGATGACTTTTGACCAGTATCACAAGAGGTACAAGGGAAAGCTGAGGAAAAATACACTGAGAATTCTCACTAATACCCCAGTTCAAAGAGAAGCAAACTGAGAAGTCAAGAATATGTCCCTGGAAAGACTTGGACAGACAAATTCTGAAGGGGGCAAAGTCCTTGCCAACTTTTATAGGCTTCCGTGAGGGGATAGGAATGACCATTACTCTCTCTACAGACAAGGAAGAAAGCAGAGAGAAGAGAAGGATCAAACAGTTCTCTTCAGATCTAATTATTACCCCAAAACAAGCACTTTGCAGGACTGAAAACAAAGAAGAAAAATAATGGCTTGAGACCCTCTGAGAATAAGCCAGGAAACAAAGGAATAAGAGAGGCCTCAGTTAAGTTCTCATCACCCAACCTACGCCCTACCAAAGGGGAGAAAATCAACAGTAACTAAGGTTGCATTTAAGCAAACAAAATTACAGGACACCCAGTTATACTTGGACACAGTTATACTAAAAAAGTACTCACTGTTTACCAGAAATTCAAATTTAACTGGATGCATTATATCTGTCTGCGCTAATAGGACCAGAATCAGGGAGACCCCCTTATTATTTCCTTTTTGTCAGCAGGAAGAATGGGAACAGCTTAGGGGTGATGGGTGAATAAAGATGAAATGAATCCAAGAGCCCTGCCTCTCTAACAGAAACTCTATGGTATCATTGCTGTGTGTTTTGTGCTAGTCACTCAGTCGTGTCAACTCTTTGCAACCCCATGGACTGTAGCCCACCAGGCTCCTCTGTTTGTGAAATTCTGCAGGCAAGAATACTAGAGTGGGTTGTCATTCCCTTCTCCAGGGGATCTTCCCAACCCAGGGATTGAACCCAGGCCTCCTGCATTGAAGGCAGATTCTTTACCATACCACTAGAAAGTAATAATGAAATGAAATGAAATAAAAAATAGGTTGGTCTTAGACTTTTCCATAGAAACATTTGTTGCGAGAATACATTAACAAGACATGAAAATTTCTGAGAAAATGTGAAAAATCAAGAACCTATTCAGCCAAGAGCTTGATTAATTATGTTTTCAACATAAAGGAATTCAGAAAGTAATAGCACCCACCAGACTTTCCCACAAACTACACTGACAAATGGAAACAAGGCAACTGAGATGAATAAAAACAGATTGTTAAAACTAGAAACCATGAGTAAAGAACAGAAAGTAACCAAAAAAATATAACACATAAATCTGGGCTTCTCTGCTGGCTCAGACAATAACAAATCTACCTGCAATTCAGGAGACATGGGTTTGATTGCTGGGTTGGGGAGATCCCCTGGAGAAGGGAATGGGAACCCACTCCAGTATTCTCTCCTGGAGAATTCCATGGACAGAGGAGCTTGGTGGGCTACAGTCCAGAGGGTCAAAAAGAGTCACATATGACTGAGCAACTAACATAAATCTACTAAAAAATAATGACATGAAAGATAGGAATTATTAAAATGCTACTAATGAATATTATCTAAAAGCTGAGGAAAGATAAGTAAAAACTAATGAATATAATAACCAAACTATCCTTTTTTATGGAATTGTTTTCTTAAATTATAGGGGCATCTTTTATAAATTAATATTTTATGAAAAAATGTATCAAAATTTTTGAAATATCACCTATGAGTTATTTTCAATAATTTGTTTTTAATCTGTTAAAATCAAGTAAAATTAATTTTTTAAATTCTTATTTAAAATAAATATTAACAAAATTTGATAAAACCAGAATTTAATATGATCTTATGTTTGCAAAATTAACTTCATTTAACATTCTATTCATTCCATAAATAGGCATCATTATCTGAGAACCTACTATATTCCAGACACACTATTTTTTTATATAAATACAAATACACACACACACACAAACACGTCAAAAAATATCTGGCATCTAATATTAATGATACCTATTTTTAAATGGTAGAATTTGGATTGAGTCTTCATTTTGTTTCATTTTTCTTCTAAATACTTATAACGAATCATTTTTATAAAAACAAGAAATTATCACAGAATATAAAGAAAGGGGAAAATGACATTTAATTTTAAAAAGCCAACATAACACATATCAAAATGTGACAAAAAATGCATGAAAATGGAATAGCATGCAAACTTCACTTATGAATATTTAAGCAGAAATCCCAATTAAAATGTAAACATATAGAGTTAGATAGTTCAATGAAAGAATGACATAAGAATGACATACCATAAGAATGACAAAATAGTCAATAAATATTAAAATATTTATCATAGTAAGTTTAAAGGAGATAAATCATAAAATCTTGTTGTATACTAAAAGACATTTTATAAAATGCATAATTTACTCCAAATATTAACGAATAATAAGCCAGTAAGAAATACACAATTTTTCAAACTAATAAAACTGTAGAAAAATCAGGAAAGTAAGACGTTCCAAAATTCAAGTGAAGACATTATTCCAGGAAGGGAGTTATCTACTCTGTTAATGTTGCTGAGATTCATGTAAAATAAGAGATGAAAAAGGATCATTGGAGTTGGTGTGAATATCACTGGTAATCCAGATAAAAGCTGTTTTCTTGTCATGGTGAGGATAAAATTTTTACTGAAGTGTTCAAGCAAGAATGAAAGAGGAAAATGTTGTGATAAGTATGAACAATCTTTGGAAGAGTTCTACTACAGAGAGAAAGAGAAAACAAGGGTCATTGCTAAAAGAGGGTGTGGAGTCAAAGGGGTTTTTTGGTTGTTTGGGGTATATTCTAACACATATGTTGATCCATGGAAAGGAAAGGGGAAAAAAAACCAAACTCCTACTAACAGAGAGAAAGGGAACAGTTTCAGGTGGAATATCTGTGAGTTTGAACAGGGTAGCTGGCCTTAAGAAAGAGCAAGAACAGCTCTTTTGTATTAAGGAACAAGGGCAGAGCATAATGGTATCGGAAGTTTGAAAAATTTGAAGATGCAAAGAGGAGAGAGCTCTGCGGTTATTTTCTCATTGAAGGAAGAATCAAAATCATTAGCGTAAGAAATGGTGAAAGATGTTGGAGAATTGAGGCAGGTAGTTAAGATGAAAAATAGTCTTTGGGGGATCATGGAAGAGTGACAGAGTGAAGAGGGAAATAATTAGGATCACTGGACTGGGTTCAGGACCAACTTGGGATTTATGGTTCATAAATTAAGGCCAGTCAATGGTTAGATGGTTTGTCTCAAGTGTATCCAGCCCCAGGGGAGTGGGGGGTGGGGGGTGGTCACAGCTGGGGAGGGGAGATGCAGAATAGGTGGAGTGGGTTCAAGCATCGCTGGGACTTTTCTAGGTGAGGACAATGAACAAAGAGGCCCAGAAGTCAAAGGTATATGCAAAAAGTGATTGAGGCGACATATATGAAGAGCTAATGGCAACCCACTCCAGTACTCCTGCCTGGAAAATCCCATGGATGGAGGAGCCTGGAAGGCTGTGGTCCATGGGGTGGCTAGTACTCGGACACGACTGAGCGACTTCACTTTTACTTTTCACTTTCTTGCATTGGAGAAGGAAATGGCAACCCACTCCAGTATTCTTGCCTGCAGAATCCCAGGGATGGGGGAGACTGGGACAGGGACGGGCTGCCATCTATGGGGTCGCACAGAGTCGGACACAACTGAAGCAACTTAGCAGCAGCAGCAGCAGCAAGCTGACCAAGAGGGTAGAGAAGACAAGATGAAGCACTTGGATGTCACCTGAACCTCCCACCCCACTCACCTAGGAAATCTGCATATCCTCAGGAAAGACAGAAGTTGTAGTCATAACCTAAATAGGCATCTTATTAATTTTTCTCATACCTTAAGGGTCAACTAACCCAACTCAGATGGTAAAGAGTCCCATCAGCAAGGTGGGAGACATGGGTTTGACCCCTGAGTCAGGAAGATCCCCTGGAAAAAGCAACGGCTACCCATTCCAGTATTCTTGCCTGGAGAATTCCAGGGACAGAGGAGCCTGGTGGGCTACTGTCTATGGGGTTGCAAAGAGTCAGACACAATTGAGTGACTAACACTTTTACTTTTCAACCTGTTTCAACTAACCCTAAGTGATCAGAGAGATAACATTCTCCTGTGGTATAAGTGGTATAAGTAACAGCTAATGAGTTTTAAGCAACCAAAACAGACTGGATATCTTAGCCATAGAAGGTAAGCTGATCCAACTAAACCCAGAAAGGACAGAAGGCAGAGTAGCACCAAAACCAATGTCAAAAAATCTCATAGTCTCTTGAAGGCAATACCACTAGAACAACTTCCCTTCAACAACATGCCCTCCATTCAAGGTGCAAATTTCCTGGAGACTAAGCTTATCCTAGCTTCCGTCATGGAGACAGCTGTAGGCCACATGTGTGCAAGGCACTGTGAAAAAGAATCCCACCAGGCCACATGGAAGAGGGATGGATGGATCCACAAAGGAACGAAGAGAACAAGAAACTGGATAAACAAACAGCAGTCTGTTTGTTTCTTTGGTCTGAGAAAACTGACAGGATGATAGAACAATATTAGGACCAAGACATTTTGTAGCTGGACTCTTAGAGGGAATCAGCACCAACAGAAGGGATTCTCAAGCAGCATGGTGGCTGCAAGAGACCAACAGTTTGGACAGACAGGGTCCCAGGGCAGGGCAGTAACACCTCACATTGCAGGTATCGTGGCAGCAACAGCAATGGCACTGACTAGTCCAGTACCAGAAGGAAGCAAAAGGGTCAATTTATGAGAACACAGAAGACCTCCCCTGAGAACTCTAAGAAGTACACAAAAAGTGGAAAGATTTGAAAGTGAGGTCTACCCGAAAGTTATGGAAAAGCCAAAAAGTTAGTGAAATTTAGAAACTGATATTGAGGTACATTTGACTAGGAAAATTTCAAGTGACTCTTAGTCCTTTTCTGTTCTCTAACAGAAAGGAAAGGGAACTGGGTTCGAATGCCATGTTTATTCATTCAAACAAAGGGGACACTGATGCAAATAACAAGTAGGGAACAGTTCCTCCTTCCTGATAGGTCCAGATATAGAAGAACAACTGGCTCCCTGAATAAGACTGTCACACATAGGGCTCTCCTTACTTAAGCGTGAGGAAGAAAAATTAGGCAGTTCTCAAATTCGAAATCCTTCCTCACCCACACTTCCTACGGATATAATTTTGCAAAGACATACTATGTCCACAAGTCAACTCAAAACGAAGGGGTAGACCCTGCTACAAATTACACAGTAAATTCACATCGTTGCCTCCTTCCAGTCATGCCTCTAAACACACACACACACACACACACACTTTTTCATGCCTATAAAACTTAGTCAAAATGAACATCTAGAGTAGGATTAATAGAGAAAAAGATGTTTAATTTCAAAACCTGCAAATAAAGAACAAAGGAAAGCAAGAGGTCACACACACACACACACACACACACACACACGTGCACTCACAGTTTGCCTAAATCATGGGTGTGTTGATCACAGATTAGAGGATGATGCAATAAAACAACTTCAGGTCTTTTTAAAATATTAGATAATTTAATCTCCTTCTTGCTACCTGTGACCTTCTTGAATCAGTTCTGCAGCAGGCTACGAGTAACACAACCCCTGTAGGGCAAGCTCAGCTCATTGCAAACTCTGGGTCAGGACTGCAGAAGACAGCTTCCTTCTACTTCTTTATTCAAATCCTGTCTTATTTTAGAAGGTACAGTAAATAAAATTTTCATATTGCAGATGAGATGTTGTTTCAAAGGAATCACTGGCAAAAGAATGATCCATTGCTTCTTGTTTCCACCACAGAACATTTGGGTAGGCCTTTTAGGGAACCTACTTAACTTGGTTATTTATATAATACATCCTCTACCAAAGTCTTGTTAAATGTTGCTGCTGCTGCTGCTAAGTCGCTTCAGTCGTGTCCGACTCTCTGAGACCCCATAGACGGCAGCCCACCAGGCTCCCCCGTCCCTGGGATTCTCCAGGCAAGAACACTGGAGTGGGTTGCCATGTTAAATGTTAAGAGTATTTAAAACCTTATGAGCACTGTTTAATACTAGCTCCATGTTACTAAAAGGACCACACTGATTTCTAAAAATATGCTTCTACTTGATCCTGGCATTACTTAATCAGGAAGCTTTTGCATGAGTTCAACTCTATACTTGCATTTCACTGTTTACACAAACAACTTCTATGTTTGTAGCAGCTCATATTTGCCATTAAGATTATCTTTCCAGATCAGAATCTAATTTCTCCAGACTGAGGAACACTGTGGCTTCTGCAATGAATACTTTATAGAGGTTCAGTTCTCAAGCCTTCTAGATATCAACCTTCAGAATCCTTGAGAGACCAAGAAAAGACAAGTTCAAAGATGAAAATTAGAATGCAAATCACATGAAAGCCTAAGGGTTTCTTCAGTGAGAGAGAAAAAGAATGGTAAATCATCATGTTCATAAATTCTGGGGAAAAAAACAGCAAAAAATATTCTATATATGTTTTATACTCTTCTGCATCTTATTGCTATAGTTTTAAGTGTTAAGCAATTTAGGATAATATCTCCAATAAAAGTACATTTAGCCCATGAGAGCACTAATAATATATATATATATATATTATTATATATAATATATACATATATATATATATATCAAAGCAACATTTCATAAGAAACACACAGTTCCATTAGAACTGCACACTCTCTCAGTCCTTTATGCTTTCCAGGAGGATTTTGAAATGTCTTTTTATTGTGGGGCTGTTATTGCTCGTCACTTTCCCAAATAATGCTTCACTATCTCATAATTATTACTCAGAGGTCTGATGGACCCACACGGAATTTGTTGTATTCTAACACAAAAATAAGAATCTCATTTTAAATCACCAATAAATACAAATACAAAATTTTGCATTGTACAGTACAAAAATACCTTCTCACAGAAGAACACAAAAGAGACAAGGGTTGCTAGGCAACCACCCAGCACAAGCTTTAGCATTCAAGGTAACAGAAAAACTACTGTACTGCTACCACCGAAAGGTTCTTGCTTAAAGCAATGAAAGAAAACTGACAGTGAGGAGTTGAAACAGAGTTCAGAAATACCACCACTCTCCAAAAATTGTATTTGATCATGTTTTATTGAGTTTAATATGTTGATTTACAAAATCAGTGAAGAAAGTACAATAAACCTTGTTTGGATTGTGTTCAACTTTTAAAATTCAGCTGCCATTTGCTACACGACTCTGGGTGTTATTTTCTGCGCACGCTAAAGGTTATACTACACACAAGCTTTTCTTTAAACAAAATCAACGCGAAGAGCAGTTCCTGGGTGAGCAGAACAGAGCTCACCAGACCACCATCCATTATTCCATCAAAAATCCAGTGCTGGAGATATAAGGATTATAATCCTTGAGATCTATAATACAGAGCAAGGTATTATGACGTGTGTAGTCTAGAGCAACCTGCCTGGGTTGAGTCTTGGCTGTATACCACTTACTAGCCTTATGACCTCTGATAAGACACTTATCCCTAACCATTAGTTTCCTCATCTGCAAAAGGAAAGGAAAAGCTTACCTACACTATGATATTCAAGTGGTAATTAGAATAACGTGTGTAAATCCCCTTGCATAGTGGCTGACATGTGATATGTACACAATAAATGTTCATATTATTGATTTTATCATGAAAGTAAATAACAAATAATGTTCAATCGCATTTACTTAAATACTCTCAGGGTACTTATTAAACAAATACCTAACATGGTAATATTTTGTTCCAGCACACAATGTAATATGGGAATAAGTGACATGGGAAAGATCACAGAAGTAGCACATGGTCTACTTGTTAAGTAGACCATTAATTGGAGACCTATATCTTTCATCATCCTATGCAACTTGGGACCCTGTTATTAAGAAATGGTGAAAAGATAAATGAACCCCAAAACAGGATGGCCTACATTATCTTGGTCCTATCTGAGTTCCTTGTATTTATATAGGAAGCTATAAGGAATTATGTGTGCTCAGGTCACCATGGAATTTCAGATCTTTGGGCTACTACCTAAAGGAAAATTTCATCTATGGAAAATCAAGAGCCACACTGGAGCTGAAGTGGTCTCTAAGGGCTCAGCCACAGGAGCTCAAATATCCCACCTCCAGCTGGTGACACCATTCTGTGTTTTCTGGCCTGCTACAAGTTCTTCCTTGTGTGCTCACAGCTTTTTATTTTTTTTCTTTTGGTTTTTCTGGCAGTGGCATGTGGGATCTTAGTTCCCTGACCAGGGATCAAACCTGCAACCCCTGCATTGGAGGCACAGAGTCTTAACCACTGGACCTCCAGGGAAGTCCCTTAGAGCTTCAGTTTTATGATTAACTTCCATATGCCTCACGATGGCCTTGCTGACTGCTTCTTCATAGTGACTTACATGCTCTTCCATGGACAATGATGATAGACACTATGTTACCTACTTTGAATCCCAAAACAGAGATTCTGATTGCCAGCAAAAAGGTGAAAAGCACTGTAGTGGACAAACACTAGGATGTGTCACCCAGATCGCCTTCAAAAACAAGGGATTTCTCCCCCAGCCATTGCAAGTGTTGCTGTGAGACAGCCCCCAGCCTTCAGGCCCCACAGAGACACACAGATTGTCTCAGCTAAAGAGAGTTGCCTCATCAAAGGCATTGTCCCCTTCCTGGGCAGCTGAGACTTAGAGAGGATAAAGGCCTAGTCCTCTTATCTTGATTCAGGACATCTCCAAAGGATAACTCCAGGTCCAGAACTCCCTAGGATATCTGCTGAATCCTGAATTGAGACTGCATCACCATTCAACTCTTCACTGTGTCCACTTCTGCTTCTGTTCTCCTTTCATTCCCCTCCCCTTCCTCTCCCCTTCTCCTTTTTCCTCCTCTTCCCTAGATGTAGATCTCTAGAGCACTCCTGAAGGACCACCCTATACACTAAGCATCTCTGAGTCTGCTGCATATGAAACGAAGAACTGAAGTGACATAATTCATAAATTGCACACATCAAATCTTCAAGTCAAACTATCTAGGTTGTCAATAGCCAGTTGAAATACTGCCTGCCCCAGCTAAAGTGCCCACTGTTGACACAATAAGCTATGACTCAGGGACTAGGAAGATAAGGTTGTGTGTCAGTCAGTCAGTTCAGTCGCTCAGTCATGTCTGACTCTTTGTGACCCCATGAACCACAGCATGCCAGGCCTCCCTGTCCATCACCAACTCCTGGAGTTTACCCAAATTCATGTGCACTGAGTCAGTGATGCCATCTAACCATCTCATCCTCTGTTGTCCCCTTTTCCTCCTGCCTTCAATCTTTCCCAGCATCAGGGTCTTTTCAAATCAGTCAGCTCTTCACATCAGGTGACCAAAACATTGGAGTTTCAGCTTCAACATCTGTCCTTCCAAAGAATACCCAGGACTGATCTCCTTTAGGACCGACTGGTTGGAACTCCTTGCAGTCCAAGGGACTTGCAAGAGTTTTCTCCAACACCACAGTTCAAAAGCATCATTCTTCGGCCCTCAGCTTACTTTATAGTCCAACTCTCACATCCATACATGAATACTGGAAAAACCATAGCCCTAAATAGATGGACCTTTGTTGACAAAGTAATGTCTCTGCTTTTCAACATGCTGTCTAGGTTGGTCATACCTTTCCTTCCAAGGAGTAAGTGTCTTTTAATTTCATGGCTGCAATCACCATCTGCAGTGATTTTGGAGCCCAGAAAAATAAATGCTGACACTGTTTCCACTGTTTCCCCATCTATTTCCCATGAAGTGATGGGACCAGATGCCATGATCTTCGTTTTCTGAATGTTGAGCTTTAAGCCAACTTTTTCACTCTCCTCTTGCACTTTCATCAAGAGGCTTTTTAGTTCTTCTTCACTTTCTGCCATAAGGGTGCTGTCATCTGCATATCTGAGGTTATTGATATTTCTCCCGGCAATCTTGATTCCAATTTGTGCTTCATCCAGCCCAGTGTTTCTCATGATGTACTCTGCATATAAGTTAAATAAGCAGGGTGACAATATACAGCCTTGACGTACTCCTTTTCCTATCTGGAACCAGTCTGTTGTTCCATGTCCAGTTCTAATTGTTGCTTCCTGACCTGCATACAGATTGATCAGGAGGCAGGTCAGGTGGTCTGGTATTCCATCTCTTCCAGAATTTTCCACAGGTTATTATGATCCACACAGTCAAAGGCTTTGGCATAGTCAAGAAAGCAGAAATAGATGCTTTTCTGGAACTCTCTTGCTTTTTCAATGATCCAGCGGATGTTGGCAATTTGACCTCTGGTCCCTCTACCTTTTCTAAAACCAGCTTGAACATCTGGAAGTTCATGGTTCACATATTGCTGAAGCCTGGCTTGGAGAATTTTGAGCATTACTTTACTAGCCTGTGAGATGGGAGCAACTGTGCGGGACACCACCCTTATGGCAGAAAGTGAAGAGGAACTCAAAAGCCTCTTGATGAAAGTGAAAGTGGAGAGTGAAAAAGTTTGCTTAAAGCTCAACATTCAGAAAACTAAGATCATGGCATCTGGTCCCATCACTTCATGGGAAATAGATGGGGAAACAGTGGAAACAGTGTCAGACTTTATTTTGGGGGGGGGGGCTCCAAAATCACTTTAGATGGTGACTGCAACCATGAAATTAAAAGACGCTTACTCCTTAGAAGAAAAGTTATGACCAACCTAGATAGCATATTCAAAAGCAGAGACATTACTTTGCCAACAAAGGTCCATCTAGTCAAGGCTATGGTTTTTCCTGTGGTCATGTATGGATGTGAGAGTTGGACTATGAAGAAGGCTGAGCACCAAAGAATTGATGCCTTTGAACTGTGGTGTTGGAGAAGACTCTTGAGAGTCCCTTGGACTGCAAGGAGATCCAACCAGTCCATTCTGAAGGAGATCAGCCCTGGGATTTCTTTGGAAGGAATGATGCTGAAGCTGAAACTCCAGTATTTTGGCCACTTCATGCGAACAGTTGACTCATTGGAAAAGACTCTGATGCTGGGAGGGATTGGGGGCAGGAGGAGAAGGGGACGACAGAGGATGAGATGGCTGGATGGTATCACTGACTTGATGGACGTGAGTCTCAGTGAACTCCGGGAGTTGGTGATGGACAGGGAGGCCTGGAGTGCTGCGATTCATGGGGTCACAAGGAGTTGGACACGACTGAGCAACTGAACTGAACTGAACTGAACTTGAGCATTCTTTGGCATTGCCTTTCTTTGGGATTGGAATGAAAACTGACCTCTTCCAGTCCTGTGGCCACTGCTGAGTTTTCCAGATTTGCTGGCATATTGAGTGGAGCACTTTCACAGCATCATCTTTTAGGATTTGAAATAGCTCAACTGGAATTCCATCACCTCCACTAGCTTTGATCATAGTGATACTTCCTAAGGCCCACTTGACTTCACATTCCAGGGTGTCTGGCTCTAGGTGAGTGATCACACCATCATGATTATCTGGGTTTTGAAGATCTTTTTTGTATAGTTCTTCTGTGTATTCTTGCCACCTCTTCTTAATATCTTCTGCTTCTGTCAGGTCCATACCATTTCTGTCCTTTATTGTGCCCGTCTTTACATGAAATGTTCCCTTGGTATATCTAATTTTCTTGAAGAGACCTCTAGTCTTTCCTATTCTATTGTTTTCCTCTATTTCTTTGCATTGACCACTGAGGAAGGCTTTCTTATCTCTCCTTGCTCTTCTTTGGAACTCTGCATTCAAATGGGTGTATCTTTCCTTTTCTCCTTTGCTTTTCACTTCTCTTCTTTTCACAGCTATTTGTAAGGCCTCCTCAGATAGCCATTTTGCCTTTTTGCATTTCTTTGTCTTGGGGATGGTCTTGATCCTGCCTCCTGTACAAACAATGTCATGAACCTCCATCCATAGTTCATCAGGCACTCTGTCTATCAGATCTAGTCCCTTAAATCTATTTCTCATTTCCACTGTGTAATCATAAAGGATTTGATTTGATTTCACTCAAAATCAACCTGTCTAAATATTGTAATATTAGACCATTATTTCTTCAATATAGCATGCATTGCCATACTAAAAAAAAAATCTTGAAGGCAGCATGTTATTTTTCTTGTATTTGATGCTGGTTTCCTACTGTGATTTAACACCTTAAGAATTCTCTCTTTATCCCTGAAATTCAACATAACCAGGCTATGTCTAGATGTCAGTTGTTTTATTATTTTTTCCTAGAATACAGTAGCTTTCTCCAATTTGTTCACTCAGTTCATGAAACTTTTTTCTGTTTTCAATCTCTGAATACATTTTCAATTCCATTTGTCAGAAAGTATATTTCAGGGTCTCAATCATCCTTGCATTGAATTGACTGTCTTTGCCTATCCTCTATGTCTATTACTTTTCATTTAATTCCTTAAATATCTTATTCTTTTTCATTTACATTCATTATGGTTATCTTAAGCTTTTTGTCTACATCATCATTTTTATTTTCACCTATGCTAGTCTATTCCTTGGAGAAGGCAATGGCACCCCACTCCAGAACTCTTGCCTGGAAAATCCCATGGACGGAGGAGCCTGGCAGGCTACAGTCCATGGGGTCGCTAAGAGTCGGACACGACTGAGCAACTTCACTTTCACTTTCATGCATTGGAGAAGGAAATGGAAACCCACTCCAGTGTTCTTGCCTGGAGAATCCCAGGGACGGGGGAGCCTGGTGGGCTGCTGTCTCTGGGGTCGCACAGAGTCGGACACGACTGAAGCGACTTAGCAGCAGCAGCAGCAGCAGTCTATTCCTTGATGTTTCTAATCACTTTATTGGCTCTGTATTGTATTGGTTTGATCTTCAATTTGCATTATTTGCTCCACAGTATCCTTATTATTACATCTATCGCCCCTTCCCTGAAATAACATGACTGTCATTTCTATTAAGTTGCTAAATAACACAGAGCACTGTAGGGGAATTTTCTTTTGTTCTAGGTCATAGTATCTCCCAGACTAAATTTATTGTTCATTTCTTTCTATTTTTGTTCATGCTTGCTTTTATTGTTGCTAAAATTTGTTCTAATAGTTGCATTGTCATTTCTTCTCATACTATTCCCATTCAGTCTGAGCTGATTTGTCCCAGTAATTTTTCTCTGATACAGTGTGGGTTACAGTTTGCTTTGTCCCCTCAGCTATAATTTGAGAGCTCATTTTGATCATAGACTGAGTCATAGCAGGCAGGCAGTGGGGTGAGTAAAAGACAAGAAAGAGCTCATGTGAAGCTACGAACAGTCTCTTGAAGAATACATGAGCTCTACTCTCTTGTCTTCACTCCAACTATTTGGAGAAGATTGAAGGCCATGAGCTATCCCCACTCAGCGGTAGTGAGAAGTCCTCCCATCTTAGCTGTCAACAGAGGTTGAGAGAAGTTGAAATTCTATCCACATCTGGCAGTAATGAGATGGTGTCCCCCATGAGCAGTGTTAGAGAAGTTAACTACGATAAAAGATTTTTTTAAACAAAATAAAAATGACTTAAATAGGATCTAGAGTCTTACACAATATTATCCAAAATATCTAGGTTTCAGTCAAAAATCATGCATCATACCAAGAACCAGAAAAACATCAAACAATTTAAAAGCACAATCATCAGATGCCAATCCCAAAGTGACAGAGGACTTTAAATTATCTGACAAATATTTTAAAGCAGTTGTCTTTAAAATGCCTCAACAAGCAGCTACAAAACACAGTTGAAAAGTGGGTACAAAAAAAAAAAAGTCTCAGCAAAGAACAGGAGATATAAAAAAGAAACAAACGAAAATTTTAAACTAAAAAAATCAATAACCAAAATAAAAAATTCAGTGAGTAGGCTCAACAGCAGACCAGAGAAGAGAAAGTAAAGAATCAGTGAACTTAAAGCCAGACAACAGAAATTACCCAATCTGAAAAACAGAGAAAATATGGGCTGAAATAAAAAAAAATGAGCAGAGGCTCAGGGATCTCTGGGACTAAAATAAAATCCAATATTTTGGTCAACAGAAGGAAAAGAGACAGAGGATCAAACTGAAAAGTATTTAAAGACAGTCTGGATGAAAAATTCCAAAATTTGACACTAAGTATATAAACCTAAATATTCAAGAGCAGCTCAGTGACTCACAAATAGGATACATCCAAAGAAATTCACAATAAGACACATGGTAGTCAAGCTTTTGAAAATTTTTTTAAAAAAGAAAAAGTTTTGGAAACAGAAAAAAATAACACCTTACCTATCAGGGAAAAACAATTCAGAGGACAGTGGATATCTTATCATGGAACTAGAAGGAAAGACAGTTTTCAAGTGCTGGAAAAAAAAAAAAAAAAGAATTGCTAGAATTTATAATCTGATATCTAGCAAAAATGCATTTTAGAAATGATGGGGAAATCAAGGTATTCTCAGATGAAGGAAAACTAAGAGAATCTGTTGGGAGCAGATCTACCATAAAAGAATAGTTAAAGTTTTCTAAATAGAAAGGAAACAACTGATCAAGGAAACGAAATGTCAGGAAAGAAGAGAGAGCAAAAAAAAAAATGGTTAAAACAACTCCCTGACTCCTGAGTTTTCTAAATTATGTGCAGTGAGTGAGGCAAAAATTATAGCCCTGGCATGGTTCTAAAAGTATGTAGAAGAATTATTCCAGACAATTAATATAATAAATGGAGGAGAGTATATGGACATAAAGAGAAGTAGGTTATTTATGCTTCACTCAAGCTGATAATATGTTGACACCAGTAACCTGGATAAATTACAAACACACATATATATAAAGCAACACTTATAGTAACTACTTAAAAAGCTACACAAATAGACACAATCAAAACACTGCAGATAAATCAAGATGTAATTCTAAAAATGTTCAAGTAATCCACAGGAATGAAGGAAAAAGAAAGCACAGAAACAAAAAACAGAACAAACAAAAAATTTAAAGTAACATAGATTTAACATATGAATAATTACATTTAAGTTACCTAAATACACCAACTAAAAAAGATTGGAAAAGTGGATTTAAAACTATGAACCACTTGTATGCTGTCTAGAAGGAGTTCATATGAAATACAACGACCTAGGCAAATTGAAAATAAATGAATGGAAAAATAAAACATGCAAACATTAATCAAAAGGAAACAGAAGTAGCTGTATTAACATCAGATAATGCAGACTTCAGAACAAAGAAAATTACCAAAGACAGAGGGGTACATAATTATATGATAATAAATTGTTCAGTACTTTAAGAAAACAGCACAAAATATGTATGTACGAAACTACAGAGGTGAAAAATATTTGCAGCAAAACAGATAAAATGAACAGAGAAATCGACAATTACACACTTATAGTTGCAGTCTTCATCCTATCTCTCATAAATTGGTAGAATAACTATACAGAGATTCAGTAAAGATATAGAAGAACTCAAACACAGCATCAGCCAACATTGATAGACCACTCCACCTAACAAAAACAGAATACACATTCTTTTCAAGGAACATATACCAAGATAGATAATATTCTCATCCATAATCTCATCTCTTCCTCCAACATTCCTCCAACTCGCAGAAAGGCAACCTACCTTCTCAACCAAACTCTCTTCATTCAAACTTAGAGAGAGAGGCGATATAATGCCACAGACGTAAGAGATGCAGGTTGGATCCCTGGTTTGGGAAGATCACCTGGAGGAGGGCACCACAACTCACTCCAGTATTCTTGCTTGGAGAATCCCATGGACAGAGAAGCCTGGCAGGCTACAGTCCATAGGGTCACACAGACTCAGACATAACTGAAGCGACTTAGCATAGAAATATTCATGCATGCTAAGTCACTAACCCATGTCTCTTATGCCTCCTGCATTGGTATGTGGGTTCTTTACCACTAGTACCACCTGGGAAGCCCATAATTATAAGTGCATGCGTGTGTGTGTGTGTGTGTGTATACATATATCACACATATATGTGATATATCACACATATATCAGCTTTAAAGACCTTCTAGTCATCAGATCCCACAGAGAGGGAGAAAGAAAAAATAAAAGAAACTCAAATATCCCCAAAAGATACAACTCCATTAACTCTAGAATTCCATGGCTTGTTCACAAGTGAAAGTCAAAGTTGCTCAGTCATGTCCGACTCTTTGCAACCCTATGGACTATATAGTCCATGGAATTCACCAGACCTTGTTCATAAAAGTAGGCTTAAAGGGAAAGTTGAATGCAAACTTTGCAAATGGCATAGACCACAGCCATCAGGATATTGCACACCCTGCAGAGGAAGGCCTCCTTAGGGTATCTTCCAAGGCTGGTACTGACCAAGCATTAAAAAAGGATCAAGTGACTAGTGTGACTTGTGTTTTTATCAGTAATTAGATTTAGTCATTTAATTTCATTGTAAGGCCTGAACCTTCCATTAAGGAAAGGGTAAATGATTCTCTTTCAAATGTGCATTAATTTTAGGACACAATTTAGAAAATTACCTCATTCAATGTACTCAAATGGCACTCAAATTGCCCAAAAGAGTTATTATATTTCCCCAAAGTGAGAGATTTATTATTTTCTAACCAGTTGTATCAAGTCCAATTAGAAGTGTAATATAACTTCTAGATAGTTACAGCAGGACAGACAAGTATTATAAAGGCCAATTGAGTAATTTATATGAAATTTTTAATATATTGGTAATACTCCATCAAGACAAGTTAAACTGCCATTTTGAAGAGTAATTTTCATTATAGAAATACAAGATATACAAGCTATACTTTTTCTTCTTTGTCACTCCCCAAAGGCTGTGTTTATGCCTGTGTATGTGTGTGTGTATGCATGTGGTATGAATGTGTATAATTGTTGGTGTCTGATGAACAGAAATTTATTAGTCAAATCCAAACTGTTCTGATGAATTATTCTTTTTTCTTATTTTTCCTCTTTCAATGCTTGTTTTCTCCATATCATCCATATGCTATGACATCAGATAGCAAATACATCAATAGACTCCTCTTCATATAAATTACTGCATAGTAAAAACATATACACAGCTGTCTTGCAAGACAAATCTAAATTGTAAAATCAAGTTTCCTCCATGATTTTACCTAAAGTATAATATGAATTTATGGGGGGTGGGTGGCGGTGGGGAACATATCCCACTGGGAGTTGGACAACAAAAATGTAAATAGCTAAGTTTAACCACGAAGGTCCCCAGTATGTGGCTATAGAATGTGAATGTTAAGAACTGCCTTCTTTCTGCCTCATGAGGGAACTGTGTAATTTAAATAGACTCATATGCATGAAGCACATCGGGTCCCTGGCGGTCAGGAGATGACATGGTTATATTATTTACAGTAACAATTACATTGTGTTTCACCCAAGAAGTTCTTTATAAATGTTAATTAGTTTTCTTAAACCCTTGTGGATAAGTCTCTTTTGCTCATTTCACAAGTTAGAATTTAGACACTAGGAAGGTAAGTGATTTTCTCGAACCATAGAGCCCCCTGGAATTACAGCAAAGAGTACCTGGCACCCATTGCTATGAGGAAGCAAACTGAAGTATCCATGGGTCATGTGAGTAGAATCACTACACAGGAACTTTAACGTATGGTTGACTCATATGCCTCTATTGGAAAAACATTCTTTTAAAATTTTATTTTTGACAGGTTGAGGATTTTACATTTTGAAAAAAGAAAGAGAACACTGATCAGTGGGATCGAAATCACAATCCCGGTTTTTAGTGAGAATGTGAACTCAGGATTTTACCTTTGTTTGTCCCTGGTTCAAGTCATGACCCAAAGGAAAGCTGCCTCCCTTCTAACCAGCCGGCACAGTGAGCTTTGTTTTAAACAGTTGGGCTCAAACATTATCTCCCTAACAAAGCATTTTGTAAAAGAAACAGACATGAAGCATGCATGTTTCTTAGCAGAATGGTTAAATATTGGCTAGCTGAAACTGTAAGAAGAAAAAAAAAGTACAGTATTTGCCCTCTGAATTTTGGGATTGTTTACAGTCAGTCGAATTCCTCAAGTTGCCACCAAGAAGTAAACTGGATGCTGTCTTTGGTTTGTTTGCTACTCTGCCTACACACTGCCTCTTACTTGTACGAGCTGTAGGCCATTGCACGGGGGGATAGGGTAGAAAGACAAAAACTAACAAAAGCAATAAAACAACAGCGGCCCTCAAACCACTTCTCTCTTGCTTTATGGTTGGTTCTTTTGTTGGTTGGTTTTCTAGCACTGATTCTCTGATTTTATTTTCAGTTCCTTAGCAACACAAACTTTGTAGAACTTCAGAAGAAACTACAAAATATTATCTTAGATAACTTTTTTAAAAACGCCAAGCACTGATAAGTAGAGGATTTGGAATTAAGACAAAGAACAGGGAAATGTAGAGAGGTTTCCCCTCACATTCCTTCTTTGAGCTGCAGTATGGAAATATGGCGCTAGTGGTAAAGAATCTGCCTGCCAGTGCAGTAGATGACAGAGACGTGGGTTCGGATCCTTGGGTCAGAAAGATCCCATAGAGGAGGAAAGGGCGACCTGCTCTAGTATTCTTGCCTGGGAAATTCCATGGACAGAGGAGACTGGCGGGTTACAGTCCATGGGGTCACAAAGAGTCAGGCAAGACTGAGCATGACATACTCATTATGAACATGGGAATATGTAACATGTTGCATTCCAGGTGGTAATGGGTGTTGTTAGGGCAAAATTCTGTTAGCAGAGGACCATTTAACTGGTTATACCTACTCTGGGTCTCATCAGAAAGCACCCAACAAGTTAATTCAGATCCAAGAAGTTGCATAAAAACATGATACTTCATGAAGGTTGGATTTGTGAGAAGGACAAAAAGTAATATGAAAAAGTTGTTACAAATTCAGACTCTAAATCATCTTAGATCTTTATCATCTTGGATCTTCACATATTAGATCTTTTATCTCTTTATTGTACAACATCAAGCAAATTACCCTATGAAACCACTATCTTCATAGAAGGACTATTCATAACAGTGTTCATACATACAAATGTTCACAAACTGATGAACAGATAAGCAAAATGTGCTGTATCCATGCAATGGAAGACTACTCATCCAATAAAAAGAATGCAACAATGATACATGCTACAAAGTGGATGAGTCTTGAAGATACTATGCTAAGTGAAAGACGCCAGTCACTTCCATTTTTATACATGATTCCATTTACATGAAAAGTCCATAATAAGTAAATCCACAGAGATACAAAGCAGATTAATGGTTCCCAGGAGCCAATGAAAGAGGAGAAATGAGAGTGACTGCTTTGGAAGTAATAAAAATATTCTGAAATTAGACTGTGCACAGTCTTGTGAATACATCAAAAATCACTGAATTATACACTTTTAACAGGTGAATTTTATGGTATGTAGATTATACTACAGTTTGGGGGGGAGCCCTCTGTTTCTCATACGTTAAAAAAAGATTAATAATAGTTTCTCTTTCATAAGACTGTTGTAACAATCAAGTAAAATAATGAAAATAATGTACATTAACACAGTGACCAAATTAACAAGTGCCAAATGGTGGCTCACTGGTAAAGAACCTGCCTGCCAATGCAGGAGACACACGAGACACAGGAGACAGAATCTGCCTACAGGAGATGTGGGTTTGATCCCTGGATTGGGAAGATGCCATGAAGGAGGAAATGGCAAACCAATCCAGTATTCTTGCCTGGAAAATTCCATGAACAGCGGAGACTGGCAGGCTGCAGTCCAAGGGGTTGCAAACAGTTGGACATGACTGTTGAACTGTGGTGCTGGAGAAGACTCTTGCAAGTCCCTTGGACTGCAAGGAGATCCAACCAGTCCATTCTAAAGGAGATCAGCCCTGGCTGTTCCTTGGAGGGACTGATGCTGAAGCTGAAACTCCAGTACTTTGGTCACCTCATGTGAAGAGTTGACTCGTTGGAAAAGACCCTGATGCTGGATGGGACTGGGGACAGAAGGAGAAGGGGAAGACAGAGGATGAGATGGCTGGATGGCATTACCGACTCGATGGACATGAGTTTGAGTGAACTCTGGGAGTTGGTCATGGATAGGGAGGCCTGGCATGCTGTGATTCATGGGGTCAAAAAGAGTTGGACACGACTGAGCGAATGAACTGAACTGAACTGAGCAAATAAGTATGTATGCATGATCAAGTTAATGCTACTTATTATGAGAATTTGCTTCAACTCACCATTCATAGTCAAAATATGCTAAACTATGTAAGAAATAGGCAGTGGGTTCTCATCTAACCTCAAGATTTTCCCAACGACCTGGCAACTGACCCAAAACAGTATGGCTAGAGGAACAGTTCTGAACCAGTCTGCATCCTCTTCTGAGAATCCCAAGATTATCTTGTCCCAAAGTAGAATGATCAGATTTAATATCTAAAAATATATGAAACCCAATTAAATTTTAATTTCAGACAAACAACTAATGATATTTTTTTTAGTATAAGTATATCCCAAATGTTTTTATAGGTCATACTTATACTTTAAAATTATGTAACATTTGGGACATACTTATACTAAAAAAATTATTTGCTCTTTATCAAAAATTCAAATTTAACTGGGCATCTGACAACCTATGAGGTCTAGAATAGGTTGGAAATTCTCTTTCTGGTGTCACAGAAAGCCCTTATTTATGACACCTTAGTAAATGCCCATGTTTAAAGCCACTCACAGGGTGTTGTTCAGTCACTAAGTCATGTTCAACTCTTTGCTAGCTCATGGACTGCATCACGCCAGGCCTCCCTGTCCTTCACCATCTCCCGGAGTTTGCTCAAACTCATATCCATTGAGTCAGTGATGCCATCTATCCATGTCACCCTTTGTCGTTGCCTTCACCTCCTGCCTTCAATCTTTCCCAGGATCAGGGTCTTTTCCAATGATTTGGCTCTCCTCATCAACCACAGTACTTCATATTTACTAACAGGTTTATACCATAACTCCAGTCCAATATGCCCTACAAAACAATGACCTAATGCCTTTAGTCCTGCAGCTCTTCCATCTCTGGGTTGTGCGTATCTGTGTGTTTGTTTTCTAAAGAGATGCAGTTTCCCAAGGAATCAGTATTGTGCGGTGGCAATAGATGAGACAGATTAAATTCTTTTAGTTGGAAAAGTTATTTCTGTTGGAAGTAGAACAACCCCATTTGTATAGATCCTTTCTGGATAATATCTACCTCCCTTCCCCAGCAACAACTGAGGAGAATTTAACACTAATATCTGTGATTTTTATAAAAACTACAAACACATACAAAATTGATGTGTGAGTGCAAAAAAATATATTTCAAGTGACCATTGTTTTCCCACCACCATTTATGAAGAGATTGTCCTTTTCCCATTGTATTAATATAGACTTGGTTCCTCTGTCATAAATTAATTGACTATATATGCATGGGTTAATGTCTGGGCCCTCTGTTCTCTTCTGTAGATCCTTATGTCTGTTTTTAGTCTATTACCATACTGTTTTAATTACTATAGCTATGTAATACATTTTGAAATCAGGGAGCATGATGCCTCCAGCTTTGTTCTTTCTCAGGATTGGATTGGCTATTCAGAGTTCTTTGTGGTTTCATTATTAACATTTTTAATAAAAAGACTGCAATATAATACAAAGTTCCTTCCACAAGGGGGGAGAAAAACTAATTCATAGAGTGTGGAAGCTGGCAAAACATTAATACATCATCTAATCCAATGCTTCTCAATCCTGGGCACACACAGCAAAATCACCGAGAGAGGCTGTTACATACTGTTAGTAAAAATGCCAGGTCCCACTCCACTATCTCTAATTTACTTAATCTGTGACAGGACCTGGGAAACAGTCTGTCTAGTCAAGACTATGGTTTTTCCAGTAGTCATGTGTGGATGTGAGAGTTGGACTATAAAGAAAGCCAAGCGCCAAAGAATTGATGCTTTTGAACTGTGGTGTTGGAGAAGACTCTTGCGAATCCCTTGGACTGCAAGGAGATCCAAACAGTCCATCCTAAAGGAGATCAGTCCTGAGTGTTCATTGGAAGGACTGATGTTGAAGCTGAAACTCCAATACTTTGGCCACCTGATGCAAAGAGCTGACTCATTTGAAAAGACCCTGATACTGGCAAAGATTGAGGGCAGGAGGAGAAGGGGACGACACAGGATGAGATGAATGGGTTAATGTCTGGGGCCTCTGTTCACCGACTCAATAACCTCATGCCTTAAGTCGGTGAATGTTCACCCATTCACCGACTCAATGAACATGAGTTTGAGTAAACTCCAGGAGTTGGAGATAGACGGGGAGGCTTGGTGTGCTGCGCCAGGGGGTCGCAAAGAGTCAGACACGACTGAGTGACTGAACTAAACTGAAGTGATAATAGTCTGAATAGTTTGTTTCCAAAATTCATCTGAATAAAACTTTACTATTCTTTAAAAAAAATAATAAAAAAATAAAAACTTTCTAGAGAATTCTTCTAGGGAATCCTAGGGAAGAGGATTCTTCTAGGGAATCCTAGGGAAGAGGATTCTTCTAGAAATACCCTGGTGGCTCAAATGGTAAAGAATCTGCTTGCAATGCAGAAGACCCAGGTTTGATCCCTGGGTCAGGAAAATCCTCTAGACAACAGAATGACAACTTACCCCAGTATTCTTGCCTGGAGACATCCATGGACAGAGGAGCCTGAGGGACTACAGTCCACAGATTTGCAAAAAGTTGGACATGACTGAGTCACTAACACTTTCACTTTCAGAGGATTCTTCAGCCATGATGAAGAAGCACTGATTTAAGCCAGCTCCTTATTACCTGTAAAAAGGCTTGCCTGAGACCATTTAAGATGGGCAGGACCACGAAATATCTTTCTAGTCTCCCTTGAATCTGCACTGAACCAGAACTATGGCTTCTTTTCAAAAATACTCAAAAAATTATCTTAGAAAAAATGCTATCTGTAAAGCTAAAAGAAAATAAAAAATCAAACATGAATACAAAAATGTACCCTAATAGGTAATACACTGTATCACAATAGCTATCTTTCAAATATACTCACAGTGAGGCCAAACAATACAGAAACACAAAACATCAGTGTGGAGCAGAGAAAGGTTTATTATACAACCATGCAAGAAGACTAGAGGCTAATGCCTTAAAAACTCCCAAACTCCACCAAAGGCTTTCAGCAAGCCCTTTTAAGGGTGAGGTGGGGGAGAGGTGTGGTTAGTTGTTGCAAACTTCTTGATGTAGGATCCTTTGTTCTTGCAGTCATCCACATAGGTCAGGTCACGGTTTAGTCATGATATTCCAGTCCACAGCATCTTCAACTGGCCTTTCATGCCGGCAGAGCGGCTGCCAAATTCACAATCAGACAGAGCGTTCCCATCTCCACCTGACTGCCAGTGTACCTGTCAGTGTGCCTGCCCAAAGCAAGAAGCTGCAGGGAGGAGAGGCTGCTCCTGGTACTGCTGCAGCCTTCCCCTTCAGTCCCCCTCCTGCCCACAGTGCTCCACCAGGTTTAGCTCACCAGGGTTGGTTCAGGACTGCTTCAGTGAAGGCAGTGGGGTGGGGTGGGGTGGGGAAGGCGGCACCCTTCTCTGTGACCCAGAGAGAATGCCACTGCAGGGACCACTGCAATGCTAACGGTTGGCAGGGCTGTACCACTAAGGGAAACACACAAACAGCCACACTTCTGTCCCACCTCTACGAACTACAGAGTCAGTATGTTAATTGTAATTGCTCATTAGAGGTGTTCTATTTTTCTTGCTTCCACCATAGAGTGTGAAAATTTTCAAAGAAACCAAATGAAAAGGTGATTGCCCTGATGCAGGCTAATGTGCAATGCCTTTCACCACACAGGGATACATGCCCTGTATGATGCACTAAAAACCATTCAGCTAATGAGCTGATCCTAATTGTACTCATTTCCCAGCAACCACAATGGGCTTGTATCCTGGGAGACAAAATGCGTTTCTGGTCACTTGTTCTAATCCCAGAAATCAAGGGAAATAAGAGATTGCCACAGAGGCAGATCAGCCAGGTAATACTGTGACCAAAGAAGCATTTTCTGTAAATGGCAGGGAGGATCAAAGAGAAATAAAAGAGCTTGATCATTCTTTGCCTGCAAATACCATATTTGTAAACCCCAAAACCTGAGACTGTAAGTGTATGTTTCAGGCTACTAAATTATTTTAACCCACAGGGTATAGAAGATAAAATGTCAATAGCTAGATCCTACATTAGCTAACATCTTTAGTCAGACATAGGAAGAGATCAGTTTTATGGAAATGATGTTTCAAATAAATCAACACTGTTAAAGACAGCAGTGTTAAAGATAATGTTTAATTTTACTTTTGAGCACACAAAATTTTAAGCCTGTTAGCTCAACCATCTATGCAAATTACTCATTTAAAATGTTATCTATATGTTTTTAAAAGGCTTTCTCATTTCCTGCATAATGTTAAAATCCAATACATTCAGCAAACATGGATTTATTGAGAACGTGATACAGCGGGGTGATGATCTGGGAAATTAATGTATGCTTTGTTTCCTTCTGTTGTAGAATCATCCGAAAGGAAAGAATCAAGCATCTGCATTCCTCAAGTCAGGCCCTTCCCACTCTTAGGAAAGGACAATAGGTTCATCTGTGGTGGATCTGAGGCCTGATGCTGTGGGCTATCTCTTACTCCCTCAAGCTCTATTGTTGAAAAAGGAGGTGGAATGAACCTTTTCTGTGTTAGAAAGATTGAAAGTGGAGAGGAAGACATTCCTCCAATGGATAACACAGAACTGGGAATAAGAACAAGGCTTGCAGATTCTGTAGTAACTTCAGGGAAGGGCCTTGGATATGTCAGGTCCATAAATGATACAGGACTGGACACAGTGAGACCAACCTGGCATGTGGAATCTCTGGAGAACTGGGCAGAGACCTGGATCTGGAGACATAAAATGGCAATGCTGGGGCCACAAATGGAACCAGCAGCCCCTTAACCATGGAAAAATGTGACCATAAGGAATAATCACCGCAGCACAACCCTGACCTGGGACCAGGATTTGCCCTAGGCAAGAATTGGGAGGCTGCAGGACCTCTTTTCAGAATGACAGAAGCCCAGAGTATGATAATATAACACAAGGTCAGAGACCTCTAAAAATGATTAACACTGGACTTTGCAGCAGTTTGGACATGTAGGGGCTAATACAAGTTCCAATAAAATCCCTCTCAAAAATAATAAAACTATTGAGTATTATGAAGAAAATTGGCATCTATTACATATGTGTAAGAAACTTTATTACCAAATAATGTGTCACTAAATTCACTTGTATGTAATACAGTTATATTTTTCAGCCATAATCTAATTCAGATTGTTCTGTGACAATTCAAGGAGAAAAATGGATGTCTCCATGGATATCATTAAAGACTCCCTTCCACATAAATCCTTACCTCTCATTGAATTAAAAAAGGATTTCCTGGGATCTTGCTAGAGACATAGAAAAGGTACTTAATTTTAATTTGAACATCCTCTCTCACTCAAAAATCTCATTTATTTATTTTTTGGATAAATGTACATGTTAAATTTCCATTGCATGCCAGACAAGTGTGTATTAAACTCTCACTGGATAGCTGGCTATACCAGATGCTGCAGATACACTGGAGAAAAAGAGAAATGTGCTTCTGTCCTTATAAAGCTTTTAGTTCAGTGAAAAACCAAGAAAACTCATCAAAATAAAAAACAAAATTCTGTAGGTAACATAATGAGAGAAGGGCATGCTCCACAGTAGCAAACAGCAGAACATAATAAACTAGGCAGGGATGGAGATCTGGAGGAAGTGAAAAACTGAGAGCCTAAAGGTAGGAAGAATCAGCCAGGTGACCAATGCATGTGTTACAACTCCTCACCATCTTTTCAGCCACCAAAATGAAAACACTGTCTGTTTCAACATAATAAAATCCTTCAAGTCCAGATAAGCTCCTAAATCTACAGCATATTTGAACCTAGAGAATTACTCAATAGACTAAATGGGGGAGAAGTCGTCTGTGCCTCATGCAGAGCCCAAACTCTTCATTATCTACATTGCTCTCCATTTCACTTCCCTCATGAAAAACTCTCCACTTGAGCTGTGAGTCCATCCTCTCTGGCCATCCCATGGCTTCACTTCTGGAAGTATCTTATCTCCCACAGCCTTAACAATATATCCTAGTCTCTATTGGGTCATTCCATTTGACAGAACACATATCTTAATATCATACCCATCAGAGAAAAGAATAGAGAAAACCACCCTCCTTGTCCATGTACACACAACCAGCTACCATCCTACTTTACTGCTGTCTTTCACAGCAAAGCTTCTCAGGAAAGTTCTATATACTTGTCATCCCCACCCCTCACTCCCATCTCTCCTCCACCCACTCCAACCAGGCTTTCCTCCCCACCACCCTCACAGAAATAGCTCTGACCGAGATCAGCAATTACCTCCTTTTTTCCAAAACCCACTGACAACTCTCACTTTCATCTTATTCATCCTCTCAGCCTTATTTGGTAGGGCTGTCCATATTCTCTTTGAATTTTGTTCTGCACTGGACTATACACTTTCCTTTCCTTGGTTTTCTATCTGCAATACCAGACACTCCTTCTCAGACTTGTGTTGGTTCTGCCTCCTCTACAAATCTCTGAATGTTGCCCTATCCTCAGGACTCATCTCTCAATCTTAGCTTTCTTCCTAAAATATCACATGCATTTTTGTGATCGCAAATACCATCCACACACTGGTAATTCTCACATTTCTATGTCAGATTCAGTTCTCTGTCTGTAAGTTCCAGTTTTTTAAAGTGTCCTGCCTACTTGACAGCTCCTCTGTAATGTGTTTGGTCAAACAAAACTCTTGATCACCAATATCCTGTAAATTTACCACCATTTCAACCAACAAGCCTTTCTCATACCAATAATGACATCATCATTCATGCAACTGACAAAGTCAAAAAAAAAATATGTATGTGTCTTCTTGACTCCTTCTCCTTCCCTCATATTGCATAACCAATTCATTGGACACTTCTAACTTTGGTTAAACATATCTCAAAAATATTTATTTTTTACTTAATAATCACTTAATAGCACTTATCCTGTGCAAGTTACTTTTAAGCACTTTACAAATACTAACTCATCCAATCTTCATGACTGTCCTATAAGGTTTGTACTCTTTTTAACCCCCCTCCAAAGATGGATATGTGTGTATGCACACTCTGTAACTGAGTCATGTCTGACTCTCTGAAACCCCATAAACATAGCCTGCCAGGCTCCTCTGTCCATGGAATTCTCCAGGCAAGAATATTAGAGTGGGTAGCCTTTCCCTTCTCCAGGGGATCTTCCCAACCCAGCTATCAAACCCAGGTCTCAGGCATTGTAGGCAGATTCTTCACTGTCTGAGCCACCAGTGAAGCTTTCCTGATGGGCTTCCCCTGTGGGCTTCCCCCGTGGGTTTCCCTGGTGGCTCAGACAGTAAAGAATCTGCCTGCAATGAAGGAAACCTGGGTTAAAACCCTGGGTCAGGAAGATCCCCTGGAAAAGAGAATGGCTACCCACTCCAGTATTCTTTTCTGGAGAATTCCATGAACAGAGGAGCCTGGCGGGCTACAGTCCATGGGGTCGCAAAGAGTTGGACATGACTGAGTGATTAACACATCTCTGTATTTATGTGTTTGTTGTCTACATACCGCAGTACTTGAATGGCATCTCCCTGAAGGCAAGGTCTATCTTATTACTTTATTTCAAGGACCTAAAAGCCTGCTCTTCCATATTATTTGTTGAGTGAATAAATCAACTAAATCTGACTGATACTCCTAGGACCCAACCATATAAGTCTACATCAAAGAAGACAGCAGATCTCAATTTCACAACATAAATCACTTCCCAGGATCATTCCAATACTGTCCCTCGTATACAAGCGGGCAGGTGGACTGGGGATCAGTCAGGGGAATGGTGGCTATTTTGTAGAAAATATAGAAATGCTATAATTTAACAAGCTAATAAGCTTATTGAGAAGTAAATACAACAATAGGTGGAACATTAATAAACAATATATAACAGTATATAATTAAGTGCTTGTGTGTGTGTGTGTGTGTGTGTGTATGTGTGTGTGAGAGAGAGCAGGAGTTCAAAGGAAAGATCAATGAGGGAAAGATCAATGAGGAAAAAAGTAGCTCTTTGGCTTATGAGTTCAAATAGCAAGTTTATAAATCAGAGAAGTCTTTCAGTGAGATGAATGAGACATTAGCGGGCTTTAAAGGATGGGAAGAACCTACATATTCAGGTGAATAAAGAAAAAAACACCAGGCTGATACAAAGGAGGAAATGAATTTAGGATCATTGTGAGTCCAGGAGAGCAGCTTGCTACTTGGGGTACAAAAGGAGTGGGAGCCTCCATGGGGACAGTGCGTTTTAGGCCTGAAGCAATAGGAAAAAGGGAAGAGATAATCATGATTAAATTGATGTTTAAAGAAAGATTAGAGTGGTAGCAACAACAGCTAAAAGCAACACATAAGTATCTGTAAGGTATATAACTCTTTACACAGAGGACTGGAGAGACAGATGATGGAGTGATAAGGATGCGATAGAGTTGGTCATGATATCTCAAAAGAGGGAACTTTTGAACCAAGCCTTAAAAGAAAAAAAATGAGAGTAGGGTGAGCCATTTCCAGTGAAAGGAATGAAATACATGTTACTTATTTCCTGGGAAATAACAGTCAGGTTAGGTCAGGATAGGAAAAGATAGGCCAAGGGGTTCTCCTGGAATAGTCAGGCTCTGTTGGCAGAAAAAGAGAGAAAGCTGAAGGTTGAAAGAAAGTTGATGGTATCTCAAAGCATATCCAGGAAGATGAGTACAAGGCAGAGAGGTCTTACAAGGGGTGAAGTGGCTGCCCATGAGTAGAAAGTGGTAAACCAAAAAGTCACTCTGCTGGTGCGATGTAAGCTCTGATTGGATGAGTAACCAGTCTCTAAGCTCAACACGTGGCATAGTAGAAGTTTAGGTAATTATTGAAAGTCAAGCAGAAGATTTTAAATTGTGTCCATGTCTTAATCCAGGGGAACCAGAGAACAGAATGTATGAAATAGTAACTGGAAAAGTAAATAGCTTTCGGGCCTAGAGTCTGCACCAATGTGTAAGCCGAGTCCAATGCATAGGAAGCTAAGAAAGGACTAGCGATGAAGTTTAGACATGAGCAATTTGAATATGTGAAGTAAGCACACATTGGGATGCTGGTTACAGCTGGAAAAAATTTCATACTGCTCCATCTTATATGACTTCAAAAGAGCCCTCTTTCAAATTCTGCTTCCCTGGTAGCTCAGTGGTAAAGACTCTGTCTGCCAGTGCAGGAGACTCAGGGATGATCCCTGGGTCAGGAAGATCCCCTGGAGAAGGAAATGGCAACCCACTCCAGTGTTCTTGCCTGGAGAATCCCATAGACGGAGGAGCCTGGTGTGCTACACTTCATGGGGTCGCAAAAGAGTTGGACATGACTTAGCAACTAAACAACAACAACAAGCTTACAGTAAGCCTCCTACATACTCCTGATCTCCTTTACCGTGCTCTACCTTTTATTTTTCCGTAACACTTATCACCTTCTAACACACTATATTATTTCATTTATTTAACTTATGATTTTTTGTGTATCTGAAATAAAATTAAGTTCTACAAGGGCAGGGATCTAAATGCCTAGAACAGTGTCTTGCATATAGTAGACTCTTAAATAAACATTAGTTGGATAAACTAATAAGAGATAAGTGGCTGGCCTAAAACAGCATGTACTACTTTAATTATAAGAGTATGTCCAGGAATTTCTCTCATGAAGATGTACACCATCACAAATTCAGCATTATTAGGTCCTAGAGAAAGGTGGAGCTAAAGAAAGGCCACCCCTATCTGCTGACCGCACTGCTCTTATATGAATAAAAAATAAAGCTCTATTTGGATAAGCCTCTGACATTTTGGAGTTTGTTATAGAAACTAGCTAATACACATTTGAACATGAAATTTTGCAGCATGAAATGAATTCATGTGCTTTAAGGAAATTTGCATTATTCATTTGACAAACATGCTGAGCTCTTACTGTGGGCCAGGAACTCTGATGGGCATAAGCAGTTCAAAGATGAGTAATGGAAAATAATCTCCCTCCAGGAAACCAAAAATTTACAATATCATGTTGGAAGTTCTGTTTTAGATGAAAGGAGAAGGGGCTATTTGAGTCCAGAGGAGAAAGCCTAATTCTGCCATGCAGAGAGGAAAAAAGGAATTGGCACATGGGATGTGATATTTGGGCTCGGTTTTGAATTATGAGTCTGATGAAGAATGAAAATATATATATTATTTTTGTAAAATATTACTTGACAAATTTGGCTCCAAATTATTTGGCCGTACAATTTCTCCTAAAGTTTCATTAGATACAATGCATATTTACTCCAGAGGTGTGAATTCTCAAGGGGCAGAAAGGGGGTAATTTTGGTTCT
Source organism: Bos indicus x Bos taurus (assembly GCF_003369695.1). NCBI lineage: Eukaryota > Metazoa > Chordata > Mammalia > Artiodactyla > Bovidae > Bos > Bos indicus x Bos taurus. Next base: position 16,182,621 of record NC_040086.1, on the reverse strand, counting down.
GGGTATTGTTTGCAGTAAAAATTGTCTCTGCCGAGTGTGCTTCAGTTGCATGACTTGCAGTTTTGTTCTGCTGTCCCTGAAAAGCAACTCAGTAACTTGTTGGAAACAGAATAGAGCCAGTTTGGGGCTGATTCTGTTGTTACCTGTGCATATATAACTTCAATAAAAATAAAGACTGAATATGTACCATAGCTTTCTTATCCATTCTGCTGATGGACATCTAGGTTGCTTCCATGTCCTGGCTATTATAAACAGTGCTGTGATGAACATTGGGGTACACGTGTCTCTTTCCCTTCTGGTTACCTCAGTGTGTATGCCCAGCAGTGGGATTGCTGGATCATAAGGCAGTTCTATTTCCATGGTACATATACACATTGGAGTATTACTCAGCCATTAAAAAGAATTCATTTGAATCAGTTCTAATGAGATGGATGAAACTGGAGCCTATTATACAGAGTGAAGTAAGCCAGAAAGAAAAACATCAATACAGTATACTAACACATATATATGAAATTTAGAAAGATGGTTAACAACAACCCTGTATACGAGACAGCAAAAGAGACACTGAAGTATAGAACAGTTTTATGGACTCTGTGGGAGAGGGAGAGGGTGGGAAGATTTGGGAGAATGGCATTGAAACATGTATACTATCATGTATGAAATGAGTCGCCAGTCCAGGTTCGATGCATGATACTGGATGCTTGGGGCTGGTGCACTGGGATGACCCAGAGGGATGGTATGGGGAGGGAGGAGGGAAGAGGGTTCAGGATGGGGAACACATGTATACCTGTGGCAGATTCATATCGATATTTGGCAAAACTAATACAATATTGTAAAGTTTAAAAATAAAATAAAATTTTAAAAAATTAATAAATAAAAGATTCAAGCATTAAAAAAAAAAAAAGACTGAATAAAAACACTATTTTTAACTTAAAAACCCAGCAGGCTGAAGATGAAGGAATGATGGGTACGAGAAACAGAGAGAGAGAGATCTGTATTTATTTAGACTCGGATTTTCACATTTAAGTGACTGGGAAGATGCAGAAGTCAAAAGGAACACTTGGATTCAAAAAGAATAGCACTTATTTTTTTTAAAAAAAAAGCATATAGGGTTTATGGCAACAAACTACCTAGTGACAAAAATATCATAAAAAGTCACTCTCTTTGGGATAGACCTTTAAGGCTACAATATCATCTTCCTTCTGTTTCTTGAATTCCTTTAGGAATCTCTTTTTGCAAAAGCTATCCATGGTCTCTCTGAACACCTATAAGACTGAGCATTCACCGCATTCTGGGGCATTCCACTTTTATCTTGCACTTCTCTAATTGTTGACAGGAAACTCCTTTAATAAGGTCAAATCTGCATATATACACATTGGCCCCACTTCTACCCTGTGATTTTTTACTCTCTTTCCTATTGTTTGAAGATACTGCAGATCTGCCCTAAGTATACTCAGTGCCTTTGATAATGACCCAAATGCTTTCCTGTCTCTTCTCTGGACTGTTAGTTGAATCAGAAGACCAAACATTTTAGCAAAGAATCTAAATATTTAAATATAACTAAGAGTGAATTTTTATTATTGATGTCCATTTACTCCTGGCTAGTGACAAAGACTTAAATAAATGACTTCCAAAGATTCCTTCCACTCTTCTCCAACAAACACAATAAGTGCTTCCAAACACAATAAGTGCACCTTATAAGGAGTTACAGGGATGAAGCAGGCAGACAAAGTCAAAAGTGAAAAGAAGGCTCTTCCCTCTATCCCTTGCCCTCCACAGGCCCTTCTGAAGTCAGCAGTTGTCTCGGGCTAGATGTTAAACCTATTTCTAAGAGCTGAAGTTCAAATTAAAGCCAAGTATAGCAGTGTTGTTTCCATAATAATTTGAATCTTCAAGCTGGGCTAAGTGCCTTTTTGCCTCTACACTTGAAAATTACTACATTTTTCAGTTTGTTTCTGTTTGAAAGAAAATGGCTTAGGTGATTATAGAGAAGTAGCAGCTTGTCAATTCTGCACAAATTCCACATGTGATTTTTATGCTAAAATTCCAAAAGTCTCTTTAATAGATAATTTATGTTCCCCTAAGATAGTTTCATTTTTGAATAATAAAAGCCCTCAAACATCCCAGAGGCCAGAGGAAAAAAAAAAAAAATGATACCCAATGTGAGATCTAAGAGCTAATCTCTTGCCAGAGGCCTATCCATCTTACATGATCAAGAGATATTCTCCAGTAGTTCTCTGTGGGTGACTGAAAACTGTAGAAAGGGTTTATGAGACATAAACCCTTTTCCTGGACTTGAGTTCTGCCAATGTCAAAAGCAAAAGATAAGAATTCCTCAGGATCCCTCATTTGGAAAATTCCGCCTCTCTTAATATCCATTCTCTTAAATTTAATTTTCATTTATTCATTTGGCAAAGATTGATTGAGCATCTACTGTTCTGGGTGCAGGGGATACAACAGTGAACAAGGCAAAAAAGTTTACTGGAGATCACATTCTAGGGGTGGGGAGACAGCGAGGTTTGTATTCATCTTGTTCTGCTATAAAGAAAACAGGGTGGTGTCCTAGGCAGTGACTGTTAGGCTTGGGGACGATTACAGAGGGTGATCAAAAGAGCCTTTTTGGTGGAGATATTACAAGTAAAAATCCAGTGACAAGAAAATCCAGCCACACAAAAGGCCTTGGGAGAGAATAATACATGCAGAGGAAGAGCAAGTGCAAAGGCCTGGGAGAGCTGTTTTGAGCCTGATTACTCTACAAGGATGTTCTCAGGAGAATTTTTACACCTTTAGCTATAGTGGATGCAGTGCTTCATTTGAACACTTGTTCCCCCAGCAGCCAGACTGTTGCAACTGATGGTTCTTAGATGAATCTCAGGAATTGCCCACAGCATACAAGTCTCCCTCATCCCTGCGGACAGTCTATATCCAATGACTGGCCACAGAGGTATAAAGATCTGGCTCCCTCACCTTTAAGCACCAACCATCTCCTAAAGAGCATCCCATGCATTGGCTCTTTGTGATTTCATTACCTCTCAACTCTTCCCTCTGCCACTCCTGCATTCTTTACTCCCCTACAGGCATTGATGCTGAGGGCACTTGCCAATGTACCTTCCATATGCAGATCTCCACCTCACTGCTCTTTCCCTGGGGAATCCAGCTAAAGATCTAAGTTGGTCATTTAAGGCAATTATAAATATTAAAACACTATAGCAGCCCCACAACCAAATTTAGGAATTAATTAAGATTGCCAGGGCTTCTTTAATCTGTTTATCCTTAAAGATTACACGACGTGAGATCCTAACTCCTAACTGGTCTCATGCTTTGAAATCTGTCCCTACACTGCTGATTGATGCTTCCCAACCACAACTGTGATCATGGTGATCTGCTGAAGCCCTTCAGTGGCTCTCAGTGGTCTTCATATGTCTGAGCCCCACGATCCACAAGTCTTTTCATTACCTGCCACAAGTCTCTCCTGCCATATTGTAAAAACCTTTCAACCCACCTACTCTTACCCTGGACCCATGGCACTTTCGCTATTCCATATCCTCTTGCTTGTCTTTGAACCTGAAATTTCCTCTGCTTAGCAAATCATTATTTATGCTTTAAAGGCACCTTCTTTTACCCAGAGTTCCTAAAACCCACCTTATAGCTCTATTCTATATTATGTGCTTTTTTATTATTGCATCTATCACTGTAACATCTGCCTATTTTTGCTATCCAACTGTTCTATCATTTCCTATAGAGGTACAACTAAAGACTATGTCCTATTCAGTGCTGATCCCTCCCTGAGCATCCAACACACTGCCAGGCACTTTGTAGACACTCACAAAGGCTATCTCTTTCTAATTTAGTTTTTTTTTTTTTTAAGGCAAAAATCACAAAACATACCTGTTACATAAATAAATGCCTTGTTAGCATCCATTCTGCAGTAATAGAATCCATCTTAGTTGAAAGGTTACCTTTCGCTGAGCCCTGAGACAGAATAGGGCAGGACTAACAAGTTACAGCGCTGAAGAATTGATGTTTTTGAACTGTGGTGTTGGAGAAGACTCTTGAGAGTCCCTTGGACTGCAAGGAGATCCAACCAGTCCATTCTAAAGGAGATCAGCCCTGGGTGTTCTGTGGAAGGACTGATGCTAAAGATGAAACTCCAGTACTTTGGCCACCTCATGCGAAGAGTTGACTCATTGGAAAAGACTCTGATGCTGGGAGGGATTGGGGGCAGGAGGAGAAGGGGACGACAGAGGATGAGACGGCTGGATGGCATCACCGACTCGATGGACGTGAGTTTGAGTGAACTCCGGGAGTTGGTGATGGACAGGGAGGCCTGGCATGCTGCGATTCATGGGGTCGCAAAGAGTCGGACACGACTGAGCGACTGAACTGAACTGAACTGAACAAGCTACAGACATGTATGATGCTGTTTGTATCACAAATGTAACCACCAGGCCCCAATCCCTGCAAGTCTCAGGCATTTAAAATCTTAAGGATCCCACAGAGCATGACATTTCCATACCTACTCAATTCAGTTATAATCTCAAGTGCTTCATTCCATGAAGGGAATTAAAACTAAAATTTTCTCAGTCTGGCAATCGACAGAGAGAAGGCTATTCTTCCAAAAACGTTGCTGGGGACAATGCATTTAAACACTGACCATTGAAAATGGTAATGATGAGCCCAAAAGAGATACAATCTTCCCCTACTGACAACTCCATTGTGCAGAAGAGAAGGAGATGAGACAGAAAAACCAGGAGGCTTCAAGATAGGACAGATGTGTTTGAATTCCAGACCTGCCTCTTAGCAGCCTATGATCTTGAGCAAGATATTTAATTTCTTGTAACTTGACTTTCTTCATCTACAAATAAAGATTACCCTCAACTCACATTATCCTTGTGCAAATTAAATACACATAAGTGTATTTAATCTCATAAGTGAGAAGATGGCTAGTCCAGGCTCTGTCTTAGCCCTGAGCCTAGCTAGTCCAGGATGGCTAGCTAGGCCAGGATGGCTAGCTAGGCTCTGACATCATTAAGGCCACAAGAACCCTTCATTGAAAACAATAACACATGTTTTCACCGAAAGCATTTCTCTTATGTCCTAAAACCCAAGCAGAGAAGATGAGAAGAAATGGATTCTTATGGATTAATAGCATCACTCTACCCTACATGAGTTTGACTTTCACTGATTTTTAATTTCTCATTTCAATCTTGTATCTATATGAACAGAAAATCAGTTTAAGAAGCTATATCAAACTACCAACCATATATACTGGGCTCTAGTACATTTGATTTCTCTTCCTAAATAAGCTGTCTGAAGAATGACAGCTTGATAGTCAAAAAGCAAATCAAACCCCCTGGAAGGTTGGTAGCTTTACAGACTTCTATATTATAGAAAATACCTAGACATATTAAAACCTTTCTGCAATTTCTTAAAAACACATTTTGATCTGACCCCCCAGCATGTTGAATTGTACAATAATGGAATTTAAAAGGGTTAGGATAGTAAACCTCTCCAATCAGCATTTTATAAAAACCAATACTACCAAAAACCTTACCTTTCCAGAACAGTATTAAAAGACAATAAATTCGATCTGATGTATGTAAAATGTCACGCTTAATTAAAAAAAAAATGTTATTCATTCGTTGAAACGTATAATGCTTGAACTGGGGAAAAAATAATTGACCACCTTTTGTGTCTTTTGATATGCTAAATGATAAATCCTGTCAAGTGGACTAGAGGCTAGAGTAAATTTTTACTTAAAAAAAAAAAAAAAACCACTATTAATCACTTCTTGGTGTGGCTCTGCTTGATGCAAATTATACTACTTGTCAAGACTTTTGTTTAGTCACAAATAAAAGGCTTAGTGGATAAAGGTTTGGCCTTTCACCACAGGTTTTCTGCCAAACTGTGACCTGAAATGAATGAATTGGTACCGAGTGGGGCCTCCTGACTCTGTAATTTAACGCTGACAGTACTTAGCTAAGAAGGAGGTGTTAGAATGAAAGCCCAGGGTATGGTGTTTATGTGATTTTACACAGCTGCAATAGATGGCACCTCCTTTTCCAGTCTTCTTCATTTACTACCTCTGAAAAAGGAGAAGGTGCAAGTCATAAAAAGATACTGGCTGCTTGACTCTCTGATAAATCTCTGGACAGTGAAGACCTTGGGTTTAAATTAGCTGTCAGACTTCAGCCGTCTCACTCACCAGCTTACTCCTAAGTTAGCCACAGTGCAAAGACATTATAAATGGATTTATATGTCTTGATTAATGCCTTTTTTTGTAAACAGACTTTCTGCATAGAGCCGTGCCATAGCAGATGCCCTGTTTTAAAGGTTAATCTTTACATCAATAGCATATTCAAGACATTCTGCTTTTACACAGTTGTTCTTCTTTTGTTTTGAATTTCAAATTCTCTTAGAATAAATGAGAAATAGGAACCCTAATAGCAAAATCAGAATCTATTGTTAGAAAGTCCCTGTGTAAATAAAGGATCATTCCTGCACATCCAATTATTTCAGAGAACAAAGGAAATCCTCTGCATGATTCCACACTGAAGCCTTTCCTTGTTGGCTCTTAAAAAAAGAGAAGGAAAGAAAAAAAAAAGAAATCTTGCTTTAAAAGGTAAGGCTCACACCTAAGTGACCCGTCTGTGTCTCTAGCTTTGGATAACTTGCCTGATAGACTGGTGAGTTTGTAAAAAATAGTCTGATGTTAGATGCTGGCAAGTATCCAACTGTATAACCAAACACTAGAGGCCTATCCTTTCCCAACTGCTACCAATCTTTGTGGTGCCTGAATGTCAATTTGCTTCTACAGGAAAAAACTAGTGAGACAGGGATGCAAGAAGATAGTGCGCTAATACATTTTCCTTAATCCAAAGCTTAGTTCAGGAAGGAACTGTTGATATATTTGTCACCTCAATTATTCACAATGAATTGGAAGCAAACCTTCCTTTCAAGCGTTTATTGACATTGTCATTTAGTCAGCTTCAAAAAGTGTTTTGTTGATATAAATTAGACCTTTGTTTACTCTATTTAAGATAGGGGCAAAAATAAAACCTATGATAAAAACAACTATCCAAACACTTTTCACTATCCTAGGAAATCAGCAATCAATTTTACCTAAGATTAGTCAGTTAAATGAGTCCATTTCAGATGGGAACATAGTAAGAAAATAAGAATTAAGGGCAGGAAATAGGTTATTAATTCTAGTTTGTTTTTCAGGGTCTTTTTAAATCTATATACAGCCTATGTTTGCATAATTTGTATTTCTAGAACATCTGTTCTCTCCATGAGAATTCTCTCTTTCTCAAATGAAGACAATACAGTTCCCCAAAACTGAGAGATTGTTTGGCATTTACCACTCTTCATCTCCTGGGGTTCCCAAGTGGCTCAGTAGTAAAGAATCTACCTGCCAAGGCAGGAGATGTGGGAGACCCCAGTTCAATCCCTGGGTCAGGAAGATCCTTTGGAGGAGGAAATGGCAACCCCTCCAGTATTCTTTCCTGGAAAATCTCAAGGACAGAGGAGACTGGAGGGCTACACACAGTCCATAGGGTTGCAAAGAATCAGACATGACTGAGCATAGAGCACAGCACTCTTCAGTGACTCCAATTACTGCATATTCTTTTTCTTTTTTTGCCACTCCGCTCAGCCTATGGTATCTTAGTGCCTCAACCAGGGATTGAACCCAGGCCCTTGGCAGTGAAAAAGCAGAGTCCTACTCACTGAATCATCAGGGATTCCCATATTGCATATTCTTACTCTGCCATCTTTCTTCTTCTGTAACAGACTCCTGCTGTAATAAAGAATTTTCTCATGTAATCTGAGTGAAATCAATGGTCAGTTGATAGAAAGGTTCTCAGACATCCATCTACTACTCTCCTGTCTTTATGACTGAGGCCTCAGAAAACAAACCCTCATCCTCAATAGAAGAACCATAAGAACTAAAGCTGGCAGGAAAGAAGTGCACTAGGAGTGCTTCTTTAGGAAAACTGGGGCCAAGTGATTAAGCAAGATCCAAGAATGTGGAACAGAGGGAATACGTTTTAACTCCTGAGGAACAAAATGCCCAGCATAGGTCCCAGTCCTTTCACCAAGCTCCAACTACAATACAACTCCAGACCATGCCTGAGAAACAAAAAGAAATTCATGACACCACTAAATGAGATTTGTGAACCAAGAATCAACCAGAAGAAAAAACAGAACATTTAACAGAAAATAGCTAATACTTTTTTTGGAGAAAAATTAGGATATGACATTTGAAATAATTAATGGTTCTTTTTAATGCATCCACTTCCCCAGAGCCTTCTGTACCTGGAAAGTTGAAGTACCTGGCATCACATAAACAAGGATCACCACAGAAAGAACAATATATGCCAGAGTATCCTTTCTGTAAAATCCCAGATCCAGAGTTACAGTGATGGGATAAGCCTTGTAACTTATATGCTGGACAGGAAACTATAGGCACAAAATAGGAATAAAGGTAAGTGTCTTTAAAAGGAAAAACACATATATTTTTTAAATGCTATAGCAGGCTGAACAATGGCTCCCAAAGAAATCTAGATCCTAATCCCTGGAGACTGTGAATGCTTCTTTTTATGGCAGAAGAAACCTTAGAGGTATGATTAAGATTCTTGTGATGCAGAGATTATCCTGAATTTTCTAAGTGTTCTTATGGGAGTGGAGCAGAGAGAGATTTGATGACAAAAGAGAAGGAAATGTGATGATGGAAACAAGATACTAAAGTTAAGTTATTCAAGGAAGGAATCAAGTAAAGGAATGCAGGCAGCCTCCAGAAGCTAAAACGACTGGGAAGCTCGTTCTCCCACATAGCTTACTGAGGAAACCAGCCCCGCTGACACTGACTTTTGACTGATTTCAGACTTTATGCCTCTAGAATGGTAAGAGAACAAACTTGTGCTGTTTGAAGCCACCAGGTTTGTGGCAATTGATACAGCAGAAAGGACACACTAAGACATACATGTTCTGGATTTAGCTTAATGTTAGGTAGCCAGAGACATAGGAAAATAATAATAATAAGCAAAAAAAGCAGTATAAATTCCCTAGCATTTTAAAGAACAAAGGTAAACTGCTAAACTTAAAGTATCATTTGCCCAAAGTTCATTTTGACAAATGCTTTGATTTCTGAAGGCATGTTATACTGGCTATACCTCAGTAACATTCCACCACTTTGGTACATATTCTGTTGGTGCTGCAGGGGTTAGAAACTTGGGAACTACATTTCTCAGAACCTCTTGCCACTAAGATTCCAACTGAGATGCCATGAAAAAGAAGCACTTGTGTGTGACTTGGAAGGCAGAAAGGAAGCAGAATCTACTCTTCCTCACACAGAAGTTCAGACTTCTGCAGCAATGGCATCAAAAACAGTTTGCTTCTTGGGCTTACGGTCTACTGTCAGGCTTCAGATGGAATGTAGGCAGCAGCTGTCTACAATTTTCTTATTTCTGGGAAGAGCCCCACTTCCTCTTGCTCTTCTTCTGGCCTTTTGTGCAACTTAAAAAAAATTTTATTGGACTATAGTTGATTTCTCTGATTAGTTGGATCATAGAAAAAGCAAGAGAATTCTAGAAAAACATCTACTTCTGCTTCATTTGACTACCCTAAAGCCTTTGACTGTGTGGATTACAACAAACTGTGGAAAATTCTGAAAGATATGGGAATACCAGATCACCTGACCTCCCTCCTCCAAAACCTGTATGCAGGTCAAGAAACAACAGTTAGAACCAGACACGGAATAATGGACTGGTTCCAAATTCGGAAAGGAGTGTATCAAGGCTGTATACTGTCACCCTGCTTATTTAACTTATATACAGAGTACATCATGCAAAATGCCAGGCTGGATGAAGCACAAACTGGAATCAAGATTGCAAGATCAGATAAGATCAGTCACTCAGTCATGTCCAACTCTTTGCGACCCCATGAATTGCAGCACATCAGGCCTCCCTGTCCATCACCAACTCCCGGAGTTCACTCAGACTCACATCCATCGAGTCAGTGATGCCATCCAGCCATCTCATCCTCTGTCGTCCCCTTCTCCTCTTGCCCCCAATCCCTCCCAGCATCAGAGTCTTTTCCAATGAGTCAACTCTTCTCATGAGGTGGCCAAAGTACTGGAGTTTCAGCTTTAGCATCAGTCCTCCCAAAGAACACCCAGGGCTGATCTCCTTCAGAATGGACCGGTTGGATCTCCTTGCAGTCCAAGGGAGTCTCAAGAGTCTTCTCCAATTCCACAATTCAAAAGCATCAATTCTTTGGCACTCAGCCTTCTTCACAGTCCAACTCTCACATCCATACATGACCACTGGAAAAACCATAGCCTTGACTAGACGAACCTTTCTTTGGCAAAGTAATGTCTCTGCTTTAGAATATGTTATCTAGGTTGGTCATAACTTTCCTTCCAAGGAGTAAGCATCTTTTAATTTCATGGCTGCAGTCACCATCTGTAGTGATTTTAGAGCCCAGAAAAATAAAGTCTGACACTGTTTCCCCTGTTTCCCCATGCTATTCTTTGGAACTCTGCATTCAGATGTTTATATCTTTCCTTTTCTCCTTTGCTTTCCAGTTCTCTTCTTTTCACAGCTATTTGTAAGGCCTCCCCAGACAGCCATTTTGCTTTTTTGCATTTCTTTTCCATGGGGATGGTCTTGATCCCTGTCTCCTATACAATGTCACAAACCTCATTCCATAGTTCATCAGGCACTCTATCTCAGATCTAGGCCCTTAAATCTATTTCTCACTTCCATTGCATAATCATAAGGGATTTGATTTAGGTCATACCTGAATGGTCTAGTAGTTTTCCTACTTTCTTCAAATTCAGTCTGAATTGGCAATAAGGAATTCATGGTCTGAGCCACAGTCAGCTCCTGGTCTTGTTTTTGCTGACTGTATAGAGCTCCTCCATCTTTGGCTGCAAAGAATATAATCAATCTGATTTCGGTGTTGACCACCTGGTGATGTCCATGTATAGAGTCTTCTCTTGTCTAACTCAATGAAACTAAGCCATGCCCGTGGGGCAACCCAAGATGGGCGGGTCATGGTGGAGAGATCTGACAGAATGTGGTCCACTGGAGAAGGGAATGGCAAACCACTTCATTATTCTTGCCTTGAGAACCCTATGAACAGTATGAAAAGGCAAAATGATAGGATACTGAAAGAGAAACTCCACAGGTCAGTAGGTGCCCAATATGCTACTGGAGATCAGTGGAGAAATAACTCCAGAAAGAACGAAGGGATGAAGCCACAGCAAAAAGAATACCCAGCTGTGGATGTGACTGGTGATAGAAGCAAGGTCCGATGCGGTAAAGAGCAATATTGCATAGGAACCTGGAATGTCAGGTCCATGAATCAAGGCAAATTGGAAGTGGTCAAACAAGAGATGGCAAGAGTGAATGTCGACATTCTAGGACTCGGCGAACTGAAATGGACTGGAATGGGTGAATTTAACTCAGATGACCATTATATCTACTACTGCGGGCAGGACACCCTCAGAAGAAATGGAGTAGCCATCATGGTCAACAAAAGAGTCTGAAATGCAGTACTTGGATGCAATCTCAAAAACGACTGAATGATTTCTTCGTTTCCAAGGCAAACCATTCAATATCACAGTAATCCAAGTCTATACCCCAACCAGTAACGCTGAAGAAGCTGAAGTTGAACGGTTCCATGAAGACCTACAAGACCTTTTAGAACTAACACCCAAAAAAGATGTCCTTTTCATTATAGGGGACTGGAATGCAAAAGTAGGAAGTCAAGAAACACCTGGAGTAACAGGCAAATTTGGCCTTGGAATACGAAATGAAGCAGGGCAAAGACTAATAGAGTTTTGCCAAGAAAATGCACTGGTCATAACAAAATTGCCAGGAGAAATATCAATAACCTCAGATATGCAGATGACACCACCCCATGCCACAAAGGGAAGAGGAACTAAAGAGCCTCTTGATGAAAGTGAAAGAGGAGAGTGAAAATTTGGCTTAAAACTCAACACTCAAAAAACTAAGATCATGGCATCCAGTCCCATCACTTCATGGCAAATACATAGGGAAACAATGGAAAGAGTGAAAGACTTTAGTTTCTTGAGCTCCAAAATCACTGAAGATGGTAACTGCAGCCATGAAATTAAAAGACACTTGCTCCTTGGAAGAAAAGTTATGACCAACCTAGCCAGAATATTAAAAATCACAGACATTACTTTGCCAACAAATGTCCGTCTAGTCAAAGCTATGGTTTTTCCAGCAGTCATGTATGAATGTGAGAGTTGGACTAAAGAAAGCTGAGTGCCGAAGAATTGATGCTTTTGAACTGTGGTGTTGGAGAAGACCCTTGAGAGTCCCTTGGAGTGCAACAAGATCCAACCTGTCAATCCTAAAGGAAATCAGTGCTGAATATTCACTGGAAGGACTGATGCCCACTGAGACTCCAATACTTTGGCCAGCTGATGCGAAGAACCTGGGAAAGATTGAAGGCGGGAAGAGAAAGGGATGACAGAGGATGAGATGGTTGGATGGTATCACTAACTCAATGGACATGAGTTTGGGTAAACTCTGGGAGTCGGTGATGGACAGAGAGGCCTGGCATGCTACAGTCCATGGGGTCACAGAGTTGGACACGACTAAGCAACTGAACTCAACTCATTTATTTATTCATTATTAAGATACAAAGTGTGCTTTAAATATTTCTTTGGGGGAGGAGACACCACACTTCTACCAAATTAAGGGAAATATACCCAGAAACCTTTTATTTTTTTAAGATCTATTACGCCATGAATGGGCTTCCCTTATGGCTCAGCTGGTAAAGAATCTGCCTGCAATGTGGGAGACCTGGGTTTGATCCCTGGGTTGGGAAGATTTCCTGGAGAAGGGAAAGACTACCCACTCCAGTATTCTAGCCTGGAGAATTTCATGGACTGTATGGTCTATAGGGTCACAAAGAGTTGGACATGACTGGGCGACTTTCACTTCACTTCATGCCATGAATTCATAGGAAATGTGTTTCAGCAGTGCAGGTCTGTTCCCTTAGCCTCTCCACTGGTTCTTACAAAGTGTGCTTCCTAGGGAATTCCCTGGTGGGCCAGCGGTTAGCACTCAGAACTTTCACTGCTGAGGACCCAGGTTCAATCCCTGGTCAGAGAACTAAGATCTCACAAGCTGCACAATGTCTGCTTCTCCAGGTGGAGCAGGCTGGTGCTTCAGTTGAACCCAAGTAACTTTATCTTTCATTTCTTCTTCTGATCATTTTCCTTCACATATTTCAGGAATTCATCTCACCTCTTAAAAGTGCTTAATATGCACAATATGTACATTAATTCTCTTAACGAGAATCTTGCCCTTAATTTGTTTGTTTAGAACAATTCTGGGGACATTGTTGATTCTTCTGGTTTTGCCATGATAACATCTGTGGGGGCATTTCTTTTTAAACAGTGCCCATCCCCTTGATAATATCACCTTTCTTATGGAGTAACATGTACATGGCCAAAGGATCAACACTACGCTTTCTGAAAAAACTAGAGTAGGTCCTCTCCTCTTTGCCCTCTGTGTTGGTTATTTCAGCAAATTACTAGATGGCAGTTCTGACCAAAAGGCTAGGTGTCTTTTATTTCTTTTTCTTGCTTAATTACCCTGCCTAGAACTTCCAATCCAATGCCAAACTGAAGTGGAAGAGCAGACATTCTTGTCCTGCTTACCTTAATGAGACATTAGTCAGCATTTTGTCATTACATATGAAGTTAGCTGTGAGCTCTTCATAGTTGTCCTTTATCTGGCTAAGGAAAAACTCACCTTTAATCCTATTTTTCTAAGAGTTTTTATCATTAAAGAGTACTGGATTTTGTCAAATGGTTTTTCCCCATCTAGTGAGATGGTTAGTGGGTTTTGTTCTTTATCTATACTATAATTCATTGATTTCAGATATTAAACCAACTTTGCATTCCTGAAATAACCCCTCTTGGGCATGTTGTATAATTGGTTTTTAATACTGCTGAATTCAATTTGCTAGTATTTTGCTGAGTATTTGGGTATCTATATTCACACATGGTATCAGTCTTTGTTTTCTTTTTTTTCCTGGGTCTTTGTCCAGTTTTAGCATCAGAATAATACCAGTTTCACAAAGTGAGTTGGTAAGTATACTGGTTTCCTATAGCTTCTATTAAAAATTACCAAACCACAGGTGGCTTAAAACAACAAAAATTTATTCTCTTAAACTTCTGGAGGCCCAAAGTCCAAATACAGCTTTACTGAGGTATAATCAAGATGTTGGCAGGGCTATGCTCAGTCTGGCAACTCTCAGGGAGAATCCATTCCCCACTTCCTTCAGCTTCAAGTGGTTACCAGCATTCTTTGACTTGCGGTTGCACCATCCGAACCTCTGCCTCTATTGTCACACTGAGTCTTCTTCTCTTTAAAATTTCCCTCCCTCCTCCTCTCTTTTAGGAAGACATTTATGACTATATCTAGGGATGACCTAAATAATCTAGAATAG